>NC_030815.1:76948401-77251431 GCF_001704415.2 Capra hircus
GGCATTTCTTAAGCTCTCGCTTCAGCTGGAGAACTGTAATATGCTGTGGTCCTTCTTCCAGGTTTCCAACGGCCCGGTGTCCTCTGAACAAGGTGACCTCCTGGGTCATGTTAAACCATTCCTGCAGTTTGTGTTGCTGCTTTTCATTTAGTCTCACAGAATCTTTTAAATCCACCAGAAAGGTAAAGGCTTCCTCTAAACAGTTTTGGTAACCCAGACATTCTCCTTGTAGCTGAGTGACTTGCTCCTCAAGAGAATGGATCTTATTTTTATCAGGAGTTCCCTCCTGATGGATCTGGCTAGTTTGGCTGCCACTAGCCTGCTGGCTTTGCAAAGCTTCTCGAAGCAACTTAATCTCAAATTCCATTTCGTCCATACGGTCTGACTCAGGGCTAAAGTTTAAGGTGGGTTTGTTTCTAATGTTGCGTGCTCTGTTAGCATATTTGAGAGAATTTAAGGACTCATCAAAATCTGAGGAGGATGGGCTGACACAAGTGATCATGACGGTCTTGGCACTGCCTCCCAGGGAGTCTTTCAGAAGCCGGGTAATTTTAGCATCCCTGTATGGAATATGTGAACTCTTCTTGCGTGGGTCTCCAAGAGCACTTATTACATTTCCTAAAGCGAGCAACCCACTGTTGATCTGAATGGATTCTTTGAAACGTTCACCAGTATTCCCCGTTTTGGTTACTCTTTCTGATCCAGCCAAATCCACAAAGTGGAACTTTGAGACAATATGCCGATGGGAATGCCATGATCCATCTTCAGCTGCCTTTCTATTTTTGTCCACTTGACAAAGGCTGATGGTGAAAATTGCGTGTGATCTACTGGAGTGCTCATTCATTTGGGTCGTACCCGTATGCCTGGCTGCATTTCCCATCTCCAGGAGACTCATCACTTCATCTGCACTCTCCACCTGGCATTCCTTGGCCCCAACAATCACTTAAAATAGCAACAGCAAGTTTGTAAAACAAGTTTTAATCAAAATGCAGTAGAGTTAAGTTAACCACACAACAATTTTCATTTGCTAAGCTGCCCAGCTAAGACAGGCCCTTTGGAAAAAAAAAATCAGTATCTGTATTTAAAATGGATAACCAACAAGGACCTACTGTAGCAGATGGAACTCTGATCAATTTATACGGCAGCCTGGATGGGATCCAGGGGAGAGAACAGATACATGTATATGTATGGCTGAGTTCCTTCCTTGTTCACCTAAAACTATCATAACATTGTTTATTAATCAGTTATACTCCAATACAAAGCTTTTCTATCAATAGCATTAAAAGAAAAAAAGTAACATCAGCAACATCATTAAATAATTTTAGATAACCTTCTAACAGGATTCTTTTAATAGATGGCATTCATTTTGATGTTTAAATTCTAAAAGATGTAATATATGCATATATGTTTTAAACAATTTAGGGTGTTTTTTTTGGAATCACATTCAATTCTTTAAGATGGCTGATAAAAGAAAAATTCTTGATTCCAGTATTTTGATTTGTAGAGCCTAACATACTGATTAAAAGATTATAGATTAATTATCTATATAACTCAAAAGAATAAGTAGTAAATTAATTGAAAGAAATTAGCCTCTTTTGAGTTTCTTTAATATTCAAGGCATCCTAATAAGGTTTTTTTTACCACATACCCAGTGATAAATGAATATTTCAGTATAAATAAAGCTGGTTATTCATTCCAAAAAACAGGTTTCCCCTATGTAACATTAGAGTGCAAGGCAACTCAAAAAAAGCAAAAAAGCTTCTATTTCAATGGCAGAATAGAACCAAAAAAACCTGAAGCTTACTACATGCATTATCCGTTTATATCCAAAAATATTTCAAAAAGGAGTAGATAGATTTGGGATTTGAATCACAGCAATAAATCTGTGCTCAAGTTACAGCATCATGCTTCCTCTTTAATCATATCCTAACATGTCACTCTTTCTTGAAACAATATTCACTTTTTTGCCTTGTTTTCAACATGACAACTCTTCTTAACAGCCCAGTTCATTTAAATTTCTAAAGTACCTGTACTACAACAGGGAGTGCTAAATTATGGTGATTATAAAATATGACAATGTAAACATAAATCACAGCATGACTTTTAAAAAGTTTTCTAATGCTAGGCTATAGCTTGGCACTAACTATGGTCCTCAAACCCAGCTGAAAATCACCTGGGACCTTTATAAAAGGGAAAGTACCAACACCCATGCCCTATCCTATACTACTTCATCAGAATTTATGAAAAGTGGGGCACAGAAATCAATATTTCTTAAAAAAACTTCCAAGGTGGGACTTCCTTGGTGGTCCAGTGGCTAAGATTCTGCATTCCCAATGCAAGGGGTCCAGGTTCAATCCCTGGGCAGGGAACTAGATCCCACATGTCACCCCTGCACCATGACTAGAGAAGACTGCATGCTGCAACGAAGATCCAGCACAGTCCAAAAAAATAAAAATGCTTAAAAAAAGGAAAACTTCCAAGGTGATGCTAATTGTGTAGCATCCAGGCTGGATACCAACTACCACTTGACACAGAGAAACTCAATACATATGTCAAACAAGTGCATGTGGGTTGTGAGTGAGACATTTTATAAGGTAAGCAGCAATTTGTCTTAAGACTTACATTCTACTAAAATTTTTGCAGGATTGCTATCAGTTATGAAGTATTTTGATCATTAAGCTTATCAGGAGTGACAGTGTACACTTCTGTACTTTCTATTTTACAACAAACATATTATTTTTGTAACTTTTAATAAAAGATAAAAACATTCAATAATTACATTTTATAAGATACAGAAGCTCAAAACATCAGTCTGAATTTTGTCTAGAAAAGATAAACTATACAAAATTATCTAATAAGGCCACAGAGTACCATGTATGTTTTCTTTCTAAAAAAAAAAAAACCAAAACCCAATTCCTTCAAACACTCAGGAATGCTAGGGCTGCAAAGACAGGGCCTATAAGGAGACAAGCTTTACTGCCCCCTGCAGGCCAATGAAGGAGCTAACAATCTTATTTTCCTAACCACTAGGAAACGCCTCAGGCATGATCATTCCTCTGGCAGGATCCTTTATCTCCAGCAAGATTCTACTCAATGAGTTTTCTAGAAGAAGACATGCAATAACAGTCACTGTTACTAATAATCGGGAAAATCCAAAACCTAAATGTAAGGTCCAACAACGGACTGTTAGTCAAATAGATTATATATTCAGAAGATAAAACTACCACATAAAGTCATAAATTTGAAAAATATTTAATGATGTGGAAATTCTTACAATATAAATATTAAGTAAAAATATAATATATAATATGATACGTGGAGTTGCAAATCTAATTTTTTAAAATCAGAGGAAGAAATAGAGAAAGAAATGTGGAAGAAAACACACCAAAATTGAGTTCTGAACTTTAACTTTCTTCCTTATACTTTACTATGTTTTCTAAATGTTTTATGTTGAACATATTATCTTTTAAAACAAAAAAGTGGAAAGTGTTATTCTTTAAAATACTTGTATTTTGACCTTCCCATTCTCACCTTCTCCTATTTCCAAACATTTAATGATATTAACAAGTTGACAGTACAAAAAGTCAAACCTTGAGAAGCACAACAGAGGACAGATATTAAATGTCAGTATGAAGGAGCAAACACAAAAACTCTAAATTAAATTCTTTTAAAAAAAGAGGAAGCAACAGGTGTGCTGGGACCAAATCAGAAAGGCAGAAAGGACAGTTCTGGATCAACTTGGATGAACACAAAAGGGAGAAGCCATCCCCATCTCAGGGTAACTCTGCGAGAAAAAAAAAAAAAGTGCCAAACTAATTTAGCCTATGTCATAGTCTTTCTTAAGGTCAGACCAGGAAGGGGGCAGATTATTGGAAATAAATACAGTTGATCCTTCAGCAACATGGGTTTGAACTGTGCAGGTCCACTTATACATGGCTTTTTTTTTCAATAGTAACATACTACAGTAATACACGATCTGAGACTGGTTGAATCCACTGATGCAGTACCATTGATACAGAAGCCGACTGTAAGTTATGCTTGGATTTCTGACTGCATTGGGGGTCAACACCCCTAACTGCCAACCCCCTCCACATTGTTCAAGCGTCAGCTATATTGTGAATTACAACTTAATAACTTCATCATACCAAGTGGTCTGAACTTCTACTTTTTATCTAGGTGAATTAGCTGCTACTGGTAATCAGTAAGTTACTCTATTTAAAAGCAAAAACAAATTCATTTTGTTTCTATGTCTATTTTTAAAGAATCCTTGGAAAATGTCCAGAAACTGAACTAGATCATATTCATTTGCTAATGAAGGCTATTAATTAAGTAGGCTACTTCACCTGTGTTTCCCTTTTCATCTTCTCGGATGTGAAGATCTTTTACTGATGTCTCCAATTCTAGAAGATCTCTTAGGTCTTCCTTGTATACTTCTATATAAGACACTTTTATATTAAAGTCAATGCTAGGCTTTCCAGAGATGTTTTGAAATATTTCTTGGATAGCACGAGGAATGATACCTTTTTGACCCTCCACAACTGAAGCTGAAAATTTAGAAAAAGAAAGCCCATCTGAAACTTAAGATATAAGAAAAGCTACAAGCAATAAATTTACAATCAGGGAGCTCAATCTAGAGCTCTGTAACAACCTAGAGGAGTGGGAATAGGGTGGGGAGAGTGGGAGGGAAATTCAAGAGGGAAGGGACATATGAATACTTATGGCTGATTCACACTGCTGTATGGCAGAAACCAACACAACACTGTAAAGCAATTATCCTCCCATTCAAAATAAATTTTTAAAGATTAAAAAAATTATCATCAATAAATTTACTTTCTCAAATTTCTATTACAAATTTTTAAAAACCGTAACTATAAAATTCAGGAGCAAAAGTTTTCACATGCGTGCGCTTACTCAAACTTCATTCATGCATTCATTAAATATTTATATAGTACCTACTATGTGCCAGGCAGTATTCTAGGACCCCAGGAACCATCAGTGAACAAATCAGGGAAAAGATCCCTGCCCTTATGGAACTGTACTAGGAGAGACAGACAACAGCAAAAGAAGAATAAGTGAATTATATCATATATTAAAAGGCATTAGGTATGCCTGGAGAAAAAAATAAGGCAAGGTAAGGGGGACTGGAGGTGTAAGGGTATTTGGGTGGAAGGCGATTGCAACTTTAAATTGGAAAGTCATAATGTGGGCATCACAGAAAAGCTGACATTTGAGGAGAAACTTGAATGAGGTGGCAGAGGAGCCATGTATATATCTGAGTGTCCCAGACAGAACAGCAAGGGCAAATGTGCTAAAATAGTGTGGTCCAGAAACAAAGGAAGCCAGTGTAGCTGGAGCAGAGGGGCCAAGGGGAGAGAGGCAGGGTCCAAGGTCAGAGAGGTGACAGAAATCAGAGCATGCAGGTGCCTGCAGACCACGATAGGCTTTAGGTCGTATTCTGAGTGACATGAGTCTCACTGGAGCAGAGCAGTAAGCTGGAATTTGAGACCACTCCATCTGCTGGGTTTTACATCGATCATAGAAGGGCAGGGGTAGAAGTGGGAGACCACTTAGGAGACCAGTGCACTAACCCAGGAATCTAGAGAGTTCAAGGGAGAGGAGGACATGATGGTGACACAAAGTTGGCAGCAGAGAAAGATGACAAGTGACCAGATTCTAGATTTATGTTGAACGGAGAGCCATTAAGATGCCCTGACAGGCTGGATGCAGAATGTGAGGGAAAGTGATGAGTCAAGGACAACTCTAAGGTTTTGCCTTCAGTAAGTGGAGCCGTCATCAACTGACAAGGGGAAGAGTGTGTATTGAGTTAATTTAAGGGAAAAATGGCAGAAGTTCATTTTTTGATTTATTAAGTGTGAGATATCTACTAAGGATACAACTAAGAGGGTGTGGTTGGATATACGAGATCAGAGTTCAAGACAGTAGTCTGGACTGGAGGTTAAAAATTGGAAGTCAGGTAGCTACATATAGATGGTATTTGTAAGGTCGGACCCCGGGGCCCATGATGGGCCGCCCCTCCTCTCCCTCCCGCCGGCGGGAAAGTCCCTAACGGAGGATCCGCCCAGATGCCAGGGACTAATGACAGCACACTCTGCCAGCTAAAGCCGCCCCGCCCCAGCCGCAGAGAGAAACCTATCAGCTCGCGACGCCAGGAACCAGCAGCCTATCCAAACCTCCATCCGCTAGCCCAGCCATCCCTCGCAACTTGCATATATAAACAAACTTCCAACGCGGTCTGGGCACGCAGATTTCCTCGACCTGCCCCTTTCGGGTCTGGGAACCCCGCCCGGGAGCGCTTCGCCATTACAGCCCGTTAAACATTTTTGGGGTGTACCTGGTCGTCTTTTACCTAACAGTATTTAATATCATGGGGCTGGTTGAGATCAAGAGGAACCGCTGAGAGCCAGAAGAGAAGAGCACCAAAGAGTGAGCTCTGGGCATTTAACCATTTGTGGGTTCACTTAAGAGGAACTACTAGCAAGAGAGTAGGAGGAAAACTATGAATGTGGTGACCTGAAATCCAAGTGAAGAGTATGTACCAAGTTTGCTGAAAGGCCAGTTTGACTGGAATGACCAACACATTTAATAAAGTGAAGGTCATCTGTGATATCTTGACAACTGCCGTGTCAGATGGAGAGAACTGACACCATGAGTCACAGATGAATGACACTTTCAAAGTTCTGCTACAAAGAGGAGCAGAGACATGGGATGGTGGATGGCACGTGGAGTGGGTAGAGAAAGGGGAAGTGGGCAATGCTATTAATTATTTTAAGATACAGTAAAGACTGAATTAACCAGCATTCTCTTAATTATTAACACTAAAATACTATTAAAATCACACTGTTGTAACTGATGAAAGACTGTGTTCACAATGATCTGATCACTATGATTATTCACTGTTTAAAATACCATGTGAGCAAAGATTTTTAAAATTGATTATGCCCCATTTCCTCAAGGTGAGCAAATTGGTCCTCTAAAACACAATGAGAATGTAAACTCAGACAGCTTTTTTGGAGAACCATTAGTTTCTATAGTATCAAAAGTTGAAACCATAATCACTCTCTGACTCAGAGATAGTTCTACGGAAATACATGCACATACAACCAAATGTGTTATATAAGGATCAGCAAGGATGTTTTGTTTCTGCTTTACTGACTATGCCAAAGCCTTTGAATGTAGGGATCACAATAAACTGTGGAAAATTTTGAAAGAGATGGGAATACCAGACCACCTGACCTGCCTCTTGAGAAACCTATATGCAGGTCAGGAAGCAACAGTTAGAACTGGACATGGAACAACAGACTGGTTCCAAATAGGAAAAGGAGTATGTCAAGGCTGTATATTGTCACCCTGCTTATTTAACTTCTATGCAGAGTACATCATGAGAAATGCTGGGCTGGAAGAAGCACAAGCTGGAATCAAGATTGCCAGGAGAAATCTCAATAACCTCAGATATGCAGATGACACCACCCTTATGGCAGAAAGTGAAGAGGAACTAAAAAGCCTCTTAATGAAAGTGAAAGAGGAGAGTGAAAAAGTTGGCTTAAAGCTTAACATTCAGAAAACGAAGATCATGGCATCTGGTCCCATCACTTCATGGGAAATAGATGGAGAAACAGTGGAAACAGTGTCAGACTTTATTTTGGGGGCTCCAAAATCACTGCAGATGGTGACTGCAGCCATGAAATTAAAAGACATTCCTTGGAAGGAAAGTTATGACCAACCTAGACAGCATATTCAGAGAAGGCAATAGCAACCCACTCCAGTTCTCTTGCCTGGCAAATCCCATGGACAAAGGAGCCTGGAAGGCTGCAGTCCATGGGGTCGCTATGAGTCGTACATGACTTAAGCGACTTCACTTTCACTTTTCACTTTCATGCATTGGAGGAGGAAATGGCAACCCACTCCAGTGTTCTTGCCTGGAGAATCCCAGGGACGGGGGAGCCTGGTGGGCTGCCGTCTATGGGGTCACACAGAGTTGGACATGACTGAAGCGACTTAGCAGCCGCAGCAGCAGACAGTATATTAAAAAGCAGAGACATTACTTTGCCAACAAAGGTCCGTCTAGTCAAGGCTATGGTTTTTCCATTAGTCATGTATGGGTGTGAGAGTTGGACTATAAAGCTGAGCGCCAAAGAATTGATGCTTTTGAACTGTGGTGTTGAAGACTCTTGAGAATCCCTTGGACTGCAAGAAGATCCACCCAGTCCATCCTTAAGGAGATCAGTCCTGGATGTTCATTGGAAGGATTGATGTTGAAGCTGTAACTCCAATACTTCAGCCACCTGATGCGAAGAGCTGACTCATTTGAAAAGACCCTGATGCTGGGAAAGACTGAGGGCAGGAGGAGAAGGGGGTGACAGCAGATGAGGTGGTTGGATGGCTTCACTGACTCAATGAACATGAGTTTGGGTAAACTCTGGGAGTTGGTGATGGACAGGGAGGCCTGCGTGCTGCAGTTCATGGGGTCACAAAGGTCGGACACAAATGAGCAACTGAACTGAACTGGAAGATGTCTTGTAATTGAGAAAAAATTCCGAACACTAACAAATCCATTAGTAGGAGAATGGTTAACAATGGTATATCATGCATCTATTTTTAAACAGATGTCTAAGATCCATAAAGTGAAAAAGAAACTGCAGAGCAAATTTCACTTGGGTAAAAGAAAACACACATATAGATCTATGTGAAGGGTACTTCTGAAAAAATTCACAAAAAAATGGTTACCTCTGGGGAGTTAGGACAGGGAGAGAAAAGAAAGGAAAACTTTCACAGTTGTAATACTTGAATTTTTACCTTCAGAAGTACATATATAATCTAAAAGTTTTAAATATAGATTACAAAAATAAACTAAATATGCTGTATAGAATTGGAAAAAGCACAAAACAAAAATGCTGACAATCAAATGACAAGACGACAACAACAAAACGGTTTAAGGCAAAAATAAAAGATTTATAAAGAAACACTAAAAGCCCCAGGAATGCAACAGGCATTACTGGTACCAATGAAGTTCAAAACAGACAGAGGTAGTAGAAACTGAGCCCAGGTTAGGTCAACTTATCTCACAGTCCTATGCACTAAAATATCTCTCTTTAGACCATTTATTACAATGCAGGTAGACTATTATTGTATTCCAAATCAATGGAATGCAACTCATTTATGTTAGCAAGAACCCTTAAAAAAATATATTGGTGTCATATTTCTTGACACTTAGCCAAAAAGCACATTTTGAAAAAAGCTTGAGCTTTTTTCCCCTGGTGGTTCAGAATCCACCTGCAATGCAGGAGACCTGGCTTCGATCCCTGGGTTGGGAAGATCCCCTGGAGCAGGAAAATGGCAACCGACTCTGGTATTCTTGCCTGGAGAATTCCATGGATAGAGGAGCCTGGCATGCTATAGTGCATGGGGTCGCAAAGAGTTGGACACAACTGAGGAACTAACACCTTCACTTTCATGGAAAATACATTCCAAGCTACAAAAAAAATGGCTTACAAATGAACCTTAAAAACAACTCGCTTTCAAGTTGAAGATTATCAATGTTCAAATTTTAGGCAACAGACATTCTGAAAACCTGAGCCTTATTAACCTGGACAGTCATTCACTTAATTCAAGATGCAAGACAGGGGAATTCCCTGGTGGTTCAGTGGTTAGGACTGCACTTTCACTGCCCAGGGCACCACCAAAAAACCAAAAAAAGATGCAAGATCACCATCGTGTGGCAAGTGAAGGAAGCTGCAGGTTTTCCCAGTACAAGAAAGTGAAAATGCCTTCTAGAGAGCTTCCAGGAACTAGCCAATAGCACTATTTATAAACTCCAGCATTATATATGCATTCTAGCTTAGTCAGAATATGAGGCTGATCAGAAACAGCTCATTCATTTCCCATTTCAACAGATAAAGCACAGCAATTCAAAAGATGTAACAAAAAGCTGAATTACAAATAATACTTATAATTAAAGCTTCAAACTGTATTCTGGTAACCAAAAGATCCCATTGTAAGGTCGGACCCCGGGGGCCATGATTGGCCGCCCCTCCTCTCCCTCCCGCGAGAAAGTCCCTAATGGAGGATCCTCCCAGATCCCAGGGACCAATGACAGCACACTTCGCCGGTTGCCATGACGAGCCGCCCCCTCCTCTCCCCCGCCTGTGGGCGAAGTCCCTAACGGAGGGAGCCTCCCAGATCCCGGGGACCAATGACAGCACACTCCGCCAGCTAAAGCCGCCCAGCCCCAGCTGCATGAACTGCGCCGCCTCAGCTGCATAAGCCACCCCGCCCCAGCCGCATAGAGAAACCTATCAGCTCGCGACGCCGCGAACCGGCAACCTACCCAAACCCCCTTCCGCTAGCCCAGCCATCCCTCGCAGCGTGCATATATAACCAAACTTCCAAGACGCCCGGCGCGCAGATTTCCTCAACCTGCCTCGTTCGGTCCAGGAACCCCACCCGGGAGCGCTTCGCCATTAAAGCCTGGTAAACATTTTTTGGTGTACCTGGTCGTCTTTTACCTAACACCCATATTCAATGTCACACTTATATTCCTGAAACAGACTATTTCAGAAAGAAACTATAAAGTTTTATACTTGAACAGCCATCATTTAGCTTTTATACACTATTTAAAGAGTATGCAAATGAAAGTTTTTAGACATTACGCTTGGTAAAAGTTGGTAAATTCAAGGTTCTGAAAAGAAGGAAAATGAGTGTGACTTTCAATATGTATTACACTGAAAAAAAAATTTTTTTTTCATTTTACCCCAGTGCCTAACATGGTACCCTGTGCTGTGCTTAGTCGCTTAGTCCTGTCCGACTCTTTGCTACCCCATGGACTATATAGCCCTCCAGGCTCCTCTGTCCATGGGGATTCTCCAGACAAGAATACTGGAGTAAGTCGCCATCCCCTCCTCCAGGGGACCTCCCAACCCAGGGATTGAATCCAGGTGTCCCACATTGCAAGCGGATTCTTTACCATCTGAGACACCAGGGAAGCCCTAGCCACTGCAAATGCAATCGTTTACTGGAGAAAAAAACATTATTTGCATGGTCAATAATCAAACAGTAGATGGCTGACCTAGAATTGGTGCTCTGTAGGTAGCCTGGGAAATTGAAAATGCTATTTTCACAAATACATCAAGAAATGCAACTTCAAACAAAGTGTAATTTTTCACCTACCAGATGGTGAGAGAAATATTTTGAATTTATGAGTTCCTGTGACTGGCACGGATAAGAGCAAATAAATGGCTTTCATATATTGGTAGTGGAAATATACACAGGGACACTGTTTTTGGAGAATAATTTGTCACTATCTATTCACATTTTAAATGTGCACACACGTAGCACTAATGGTAAAGAATCAGCCTGCCAATGCAGGAGACATAAGAGAGGTAGTTTCGATCCCTGGGTTGGGAAGATCCCCTGGAAGAGGGCATGGCAATCCACTTTAGTATTCCTGCCTGGAAAATCCCATGGACAGAGGAGCCTGGCAGTATGCAGTCCACAGGGTCGCACAGAATTGGACACGACTACAGCAAATTAGCACACACCCATTACTCAACAAATTTACTTTTAGGAATCTATTCTACAGAAATACTAGCACATGGATCCAAAGTTAAATGTACCAAGATACACACTGCAACTTTTTGGGGGGGCACTCCGAAGCTTGTGGGATCTAAGTTCCCTGACCAGGGACTGAACCTAGGCCATGGTGGTGAAAACACCAAATCATAACCACTAGACCACCAGGAAACCCCTTGCAACTTTTTATAACAGTAAAAATCAAACCTAATCATTAATACTGTCCCTTAATGCTGAAATGGATGAACTATGATCCATTTAAACTATGGAATATTATATGTGCAGTCAAAAAAAAAAAAAGGTGAAATCCTATGACCTAAATGGGAAGAAATGAAATGATACTTTATACTGTTAAATTTAAAAAAAAGTTACAGAATTACAGGCATAAAATACCTCATTAAATAGACAAATAACAAGAAAACAAAAACTACATGTGTGAATACTTGTAGTAAGCCTAGAAAATGTCTAGAGGACTCTAAACAGTAATGTACACAGCAAGCTGTTATTTCCTAGGAATGAAAAAAGCTTTCATTTGTTCAATTTGATTTCTTAAGCATCATATGCAATTCTTTTTATAATTCACATTAATTTTTTTAACTGGGTAGGGGGGAATCAAAAATTATTCCTAATGGTGATATTTCTTTTCGAATGAAGTATTTAGACCAATTAAAATGTTTTAGGACAATAGATAACTTTAATAACTTTTCCCTTAAGGAATTAAGATTGGATTCATGGCCTTTTAAAAAACAATTTAGCTGTATGTCACCAAGCTGTGAAAATTTTATAACTCTTATTAGTATAAGGCATATACTGAGTCTTAAAGAACATAAAACATTTGCCAATCAAAAAAACAAAGCTAAGTGCTCAAGAAAACCCACAACTTGTAGTAGAAAAAAACTGAACTATTTATCATGAGACCCTAAAATAATCTAGTATCTTTAATCTCTTAATTGTATATCACTGTGATTCTAAAAAACGGGAAGGGGTAGGAGATATTGGGCACTTATGACTCCTCCATTTAATCTTGGAATGAGAGCTGCATCAGACAACACAGCTGCCCTCTAACTCCCTACCAATCCCTGCTTATAAAAAGAGATGTTCCTGAAAGTCACGTATTTAGTGTTTGAGAAGCATCAAAGCAAACACACTGAGAATCATTACACATAGATAGAATATTAACAATAATTTTAGACCATGATACATATGCACAACATTCAAAGTTTGTTTTTAGTGGGGGGGGGGGCGGGGAAACCAATACAGTAAACGATCTCAGCAGAGAACCTAGCTCTCAATCTCAGCTCCATCACGAGCCACCTAACTGAATAAGCCCTTCATTGCTCTTTGGCTGGAGCCAAAGAAAGGAAGAGAAACTACTTTCAAGGTTCCTTCCAGCTCTAAAGAAAATCCTATGATCCCGCCTTTCTCAACTAGAATTACAAACAACAGAATTTCTATCCAAAAATATTGTTATAAAAGTAAAAATTTGCTTATATATGAGGTGATGGATATGTTAACTGGATGGGAGGAATCCTTTCATACTGTATACGTTTATCTAATAATGACGCTGTACACTTTAAATATTTTACAACTGTATTTGTCAATTATACCTCAATAAAGCTAGAAAAATAAAATAGAAATCTGGCTAGAAAATGTTTAAAAAACACTTTACATAATACATTTCTCCTACTGCCTCTAAGTTTTGTACACTTTAAATATTTTACAACTGTATTTGTCAATTACACCTCATTAAAGCTAGAAAAATAAAATAGAAATCTGGCTAGAAAATGTTTAAAAACACTTTACATAATATGTTTCTGCTACTGCCTCTATGTCTTAGTTGCAGGGCTCTCAACATTTATAATACTAAAAGATGCAAAATCTGATGTTAACTCATTTCTCTCTTATTTGAAGTTCTGTTCAAAATGAGAAAGTGTTGCCAGAGACCAGGGTTGGGAGGTGGCGAAATGGGTGAAGGTGCTCAAAAGGTAAAAACTTTCAGCTATGAGATAATTAAGTTCTGGGGATGTAATGTACAGCATGGTGATTATACTTAACAATATGTATTGTATATTTGAAAACTGTTAAGACAGTAGAATTTACAAGTTCACATCACAAGAAAAACATGCAGTTATGTGAGGTGACTAATGTTAAGCTATATCATTCTGCAATATATAGATATATCAAATCATTACGCTATATACTTTGGACTAACACCATGTTACAAGTCAATTATATCTCAGAACTGTGAAAAAATGACAAAGAGCTGAACACTGAATATTGTCTTAAAGGTCTTTTCTCAAGCAAACATCATGATAAATTAAACTGTTTAATGAAACTTCAATATTTAAAAACAAATCTTTCAAAAATGATCTTATGAACACATCTAATTATCCTATTCATTATTTCATTCAATCAATATGCTAAGCACCTACTATGTGTCAGGCACTGTAGTATTTCAACTTCTTTCTATTATCTCAAATAAAAGTCAAGAGTATGAGAATCTTACCAACATGGCCTCCTCCGATGGTGTATGTCTTCCCAGATCCAGTCTGTCCATAGGCAAAAACGGTTGCATTATAGCCCTCAATGAGTGACAACACTAATGGCTTTATACAGGTATTATAAACTTCATCTTGAGTGGAATTTTTGCCAAAAACAAAATCAAAAGTAAAGATTCTATCTCTCCCAATGATAATTTGTTGGGTGTTTGGAATAACTCTCACACAAGCTTGATGATTATGAAGAACTTCTTTGCACAGCAGAGGTCTAATTCTTATAGCAACTTTAACTGGTATTTCTTCCATAGCAGCTTAGATTTTACTAAATAGATTTTCTACTTAATATCCATCATCTAGTGTGAGACACATCCATTTTACGTAAGATCTGGACCCCTGTGTATCAAAATAAAAACAAAATTTAGTTATTGACTCTTCTTTCCTAATAAACTAACCATCTTCTAAAGCGAAGTCAATTAGAGCAGGCTTTATTCCAATATAAGATAGCTACAAAGAGTAAATCTGTCTAGAAAAAGTATACCTATATAATTTATAGATGAAACAATACAATGTCCAGCTTTGCAGCAAAATAATTTAGGGGGTGGGAGCCATGAGTTAGTAAATGATAAAGCAAAGTGGTAAGTGAATGGGATTCAATCATGCCATTCTTTCTATAACAGTAATATGTTTCCCAGTTCATTTATTTAAATATTGAATAACTGGGGAGTTAGAAACATACAGCAAGGAAATAACTGGTAATTGTACATATGTACACAAGTAGTACAAAGCAAGCCCTTATATTATACTTTACAGCTATGTACTGAAAAATAACATCTCCCGTTTGTCACAAATGTTAGAAATTAATCCATGAAAACAGTTTAAAGGATTTCCATAAGTCAATGTAAATTTAAAATGAATTTTTTTATTCAAAGATAACCAAAACTAACAGAAAAACTGTTGTTTCATTCATAAATTATGTGGCACTTTTTCTAAAATTCTCTGGTGGGATTAATACACTAAAAATTAAGTTGGTAGCTATATTTACAATGAACAACCTGAAAAATAAATTAAGAAAACAATTCCATTTACAATAACATTACAAAGAATCAAATGCTCAGGAATATATTTAACAAAAGACATGTAAAACTTACACTCTGAAAACTACAAAATATTGTTGAAACTAAAGAAGATCTAAATAAATGGAAAAACATCTCATGTTCATGGACTGGAAAGCTTAAAATGGCAATGTTCCTCAAACTGCTCTCAAGATTAAACAGAACGCCTATCAAAATCCCAGCTGACTTCTTTGTAGAAATTGAAAAGCTGATTCTAAAATTCACATGGAAATTCAAGGGACACAGAATAGCAAATAAAATGCTGAAAAAGGACAAAGTTGGAGGATATACTTCCCCAATTTCATAACCAGGCAACAGTAATCAAGACAGTATGGTACAGGCACAAAAACAGAAATATAGATCAATAATTGGATAGACTGCTCAGAGATAAACTCACCCACCTATGGTCACCTAATTTCTATGACAAAGAGGGCAAAAACATACAATGGAGAAAGACAGACTCTTCAATAAGTGGTGCGGGGAAAACTGGACATCGAATGTAAAAGAATGAAATTAGAACACTTCCTAACACCATACACAAAAAGAAACTCAAAATGGATTAAAGACCTAAAGGTAAGGTCGGACACAATGAAACTCTTATTAAAGGAAAACATAGGCAGAACACTATGACATAAGATCTTTTCTGACTCATCTCCCAGAGTAATGAAAATAAAAACAAAAATAAAGAAATGAGACCTAATTAAAGTTAAAAGCTTTTGCACAGCAAAAGAAACCATAAACAAGACAGAAAAAACAACCCGCAGAAAGGGAGAAAGTATCTGCAAGTGAAGCAACTGACAAAGGATTAATCTCCAAAACTGTATACAAACAGTTCCTGCGGCTCAATTAAAAAACACACACAACCCAACCAAAAAATGGGCAGAAGATCTAAACAAACATTTCTCCAAGGAAGATATACAGATGGCTAAAAAACACATAAAGGATGCTAAACATCATTAATTAGGGGAAGTGCAAATCAAAAACTACAACAACATATCGCCTCACACTGTCAGAATGGCCATCATCAAAAAATCTACAAACAATAAATGCTGGAGAGGGTGTGAAGAAAAAGAGAATGTTCTTACACTGTTGGTGGGAATGTAAATTGATATGGTCACTATGGAGAACAGTATGGAGGTTTCTTAAAAAACTAAAACCAGAAGTACCATAGGTGATCCAGCAATCCCACTCCTGGGCATACACTTGGACAAAACCATAATTCAAAATGGTATATGCACCCCTATGTTCACTGCAGCACTATTTACAACAGCCAGGATATGGAAGCAATCTAAATGTTTATCAACAGAGAGATGGATAAAGAGGATATGGTACATACAAAATACAATGGAATATTACTCAGACATAAAAAGGAACAAAACTGGGACATTTCCATAGACATGTATGGACCTAGAGACCTACAGAGTGAAGCAAGTCAGAAAAATAAATATCATATATTAATACATATATGTGGAATCTGAAAAAATTGGTATAGACAATCTTATTTACAAAGCAGAAATAGAGACACAGAGAGAACAAACATATAGATACCGGGGGAAGAGGGGTGTGCTGGATGAATTGGGAGACTGAGATTGTGATTGACATATATACACTACTGAAACTATGTATAAAATAGATAATTAATGAGACCCTACTGTACAGCACAAGGAACTCTACTAAATGATCTGTGGTGACCAAAATGCGAAGGAAAGCTAAAAAAGAGGGGATATATGGCTTCCTTGATGGCTCAGCGGTAAAAAATCTGCCTGTAATGCAGGAGATGCAGGTTCAATTCCTGAGTTGAGAAGATCTCCTGGAGAAGGAATTGGCAACCCACTCCACTATTCTCACCTAGGAAATCCCATAGCAGAGGAGTTTGGCAGGCTACAGTCCATTGGGTCAGGAAAGGGTTGGACACAATGTAGCGACTAAACAACAAAGTAGCTGATTCATTTTGCTATACAGCAGAAACTAACACAACGTTGTAAAGCAAGTATATACTACAAAAGTCTTAAAAGAAAACACAAGGGTAATTCATTGTTGAACTGGATTTAGCAATGGTTTCTCATTTACGTCACCAAAAGCAAAAGCAATAAGCGGTAAAAGGAAAAGCAGATAAAATGAACTCAACAAATTAAAAGTTTGTACCGCAAAGGATACTATCAAGAAAATGAAAAGATATTGGCACTATTCACAACAATCAAGACATGGAAATAACCCAAATGTTCATCAATAGATAAATGGATAAAGAAGATGTGGTATGTATAGACAATGGAATACTACTCAGCCATAAAAATGGAAAATAATGCCGTTTGCAGCAACATAGATAGACTTAGAGATTATTATACAAAATGAAGTGAGACAAATACAAGTACATATGGTATCACTTGTATGTGGAATCTAAAATATGACACAAATTAACTCATCTACAAAACAGATAAAGACTCATAGACATAGAGAACAGATCTGCAGTTGTCAAGGTGGAGAAAGGACGAGGGAAGGACAGAGTGGGAGTTTAGGGTTAGTAGATGCAAACTATTATATATAGAATGGATAAACAACAAGGTCCTACTGTATAGCACTGGAACTGTATTCAATATCCTGTGATAAATCATAATGGAAAAGAATGTGTGTGTGTGTATATATATATATATCTGAATCACTTTGCTATATAGCAGAAATTAACATAACATTATAAATCAACTATACTTCAATAAAAATTTTTAAAGGAATATAAAAAGTAAAAAAATACAATATTGATAACAGAAAGAAAGTGAAAAGACAATTCACTGAATGCTACTGTTATTTAGTCACTCAGTCATGTCTGACTCTTCTGTGACCCCATGAATTGGGATTCTCCAGGCAAGAATACTGGATTGTTGCCATTTCTTTCTCCAAGGGATCTTCCTGACCCAAGGGTTGAACCTGCATCTCCTGCCAATGGCTATATCTCCTGTGGCTATACTGCTGAGCCACAGGAGAAAATACTTGCAAGTCATATATCTATTAACCATTTGTGTCTAGAATACATAAAGAACTATTACAATTCAGAAGGAAAAAAAAAATTTTTAAGTGGGCAAAAAATCTGAAAAGAGAGTTTCAAGGATGATATAAAAATGCCCAGGGGGCTTCCCTGGTGGTCCGGTGGTTAAGAATCTGCCTTGGAATGCAAGGTACGCATGTTCAATCCCTGGTCCAGGAAGACCCCACATGCTGCGGGGCAACTAAGCCCATGTACCACAACTACTGAGCCCTTGGCCTAGAGCCCACAACAAGAGAAGCCACCACAATGAGAAGCCCGTGCACTACAACAAAGAGTAAGTAGCCCCAGCTCACCGCAACTAGAGAAAGCCAGGGCAAATCAACAAAGACCAAGCAAAAAATAAAGAAATAATAAATAAATAAAATCATGTAGTGTAGTGGTTAGTTGCTCAGTAGTGTCCGACTCTTTGTGACCCCAAGGACTGTAGCCCACCAGGCTCCTCCGTCCATGGCATTTTCCTGGCAAGAATATCGGAGCGGGTTGCTGTTTTCTTCTCCAGGGGATCTTCCCTACCCAGGGATCAAACCTGGGCCTCCAGTTTTGCGGGCAGATTCTTTACCATCTCAGTGACCAGGGAAGCCCATAATAAATAAATTTTATTTATATAAAATTATATATACATAAACACAATCAGATATCACTTTATACACTGACATAGCTATAAAAAAGATCACATAAGTGTTGGCAAGAAGGTAGAGAATATGGAACCCTTATGGGAATATACAATGATACAGCCACTTTGGAATAGCCTATGTGCGTGTGCAAAGTTGCTTCAGTTGTGTTCGGCTCTTTTCGACTCCATGGACTGTAGCCTGCCAGGCTCCTCTGTCCATGAGATTCTCCAGGCAAGAATACTGGAGTCAGCTGCCATGCCCTCCTCCATTGGGAACAGGCTGGTAGTACCTCAAAACGTTAAAAACGCAGTTATCACTTCACCCAGCAATGCTACTCTCAAGTATATTTCCCAAAGAAACAAAAATATATGTTGACATAAAAAGTTGTAAATGAATGTTCACAGTCTTATTCCTATAAAAGTTAAGAGAAAAAGGAAGTAACAATCAAGTAATCAGTAACAAGTAAATGCAGATGAAAAGTAATCAGTTTGGGGTGGGGCTAAGCCCTATGGAGAAGGGCTCTCTAGTAACTGAGCAGACTAATGGACTAAAATAATATTTTCAGCACTACATGCAATGAAAATGTTAATTAAGACACATTTAGTATTCACTAGCCTTTAAAAAGAACTCTGCAGTAGTACTGTGCATTTATAATTTGGGGAGTGGACAGTCTGAAAAGGATCACAGTAACAAAAACACATTTACATCACTGTACTAAGAGCCCAGTGAGAGTTAAAAAAATAGCAGCTCCCCTGGGCTATAAAATCCCAAAACAGAGTCAACAAACTATCTTTAATGGCCAAAGAGATGCACTTAACCTTGGCAGTTTTAATCATTCTAGTGAAATTCTGCACTGAAAAAACAAATGGTCATAAATTTGGTGAATCTTTTCTTGGATAATAAAGGACTATACAACATTTGGTATTGGAAACTTTTCCAAAGAAACCACAGGGATGTAGTATGATTTAGTTCTTCCAAACGTCTCTGAACACCTATATTAGTAGTTTCTATCACACAGATTAGTTTTTTTTAATACCATCACATTAAAACAAAACAGTCTATGTTAAGCTAAACCTAACTACTTCCAATAAAATTGCTAACAAAAGGTACAAGTGTAATTGAGATGTTTTCACGTTATTGATTTTTTAAATAGGATTATCTATAAACAATCTGAATACAAAGGCAACAGAAATCCACCTACTCTAATCACTAAAAACCAATAAAGGCCCATAAACATATAGCTAGCAAAAAAAAAAATCAGTATAAAAGAATTTATTTTTCTTTTTTTTAAATCCATAGTACTTATACTTCTTTAGATACTGATCAAATACAGCCATCAGAAGCATATATATTATCTAACCAATAAATTTGAAGAAAGGTAAAATATGATTGGTTGGTGATATTTACACCCACTCAAAGGAGGTCTGAAATCTGAGCAAAGGAATGAGAAATGTTTGATTACTGATGCCATTACTGATTAGAAAAGTGTCCCAAATACGGAAGTCATCTTGGGCCTCTGGCTTTTCAATAGTAGTGATTATCTAAAAATTGTAGTTTGTAAGTAATAAATATTTTCGTAAGAAACTTTCTGGCAAATGAGTAGTGAGCCCCAAATGCATAAAGAACTAGACGAAGAAGACAGGAAGCAAAGTTAGGGAAACTACGAAGCTTTTCAAACTGGGAGGGGGCGAAGTTTTATTTTAAAAAATGTTTCAAAGAAAGAATTTGGGCACCCTAACTCTCTCAATTATCTCCTGCTGTAAGGGAGAGGGCTTTCAGACTTCTGCAGAGCTTAGAATGCAGCAAAGTTCCAACATCCGCAATGGAAAAAGGAGGCCTGTGACAAAACGAAACCCCCATGGAGGGTGGGCCTTTCCCGTCCCTCTTCAGATCCCACAGCTGGAAGTATGAACACAAGATAATACACAAGATCCGACTTCGTGCGGCTCGGTCCGGGGTTCCCGCGCGTCCCTATTCCTCAAGCCCCTCTATCTCACGGGGCACCCAACTTCCCGGCCACTCGCCGGGGGACCCCAGCAACGACCTCAGGCCCCTCGGGCGCCCTCCTCCGTCCTGCTGACGCCCCAACCGCCCACCCCGCCAGCCAAGCCTCGGCGGGTCCCAGTCCCCCGGCCCGCACCCTCTCCTCCCAACGGCCTGCCGAGGACGCCGGCGCAGAGGACGCGCTGTCGCCGCACCAGACCCGGACCTCCAGCCCGGCCCGGACCGCCTGCCACTCACAGACCGGTTCGAGAAAGCCCGTCTCAGGCGGCCAGCGCAGCGCAGGACTTCTCGGCTTCACTTCACTCCGCCGCGCCGCAGCCACCGCCGCCGCCCGCGCCTTTTGTTGTTATGGGTTCTCCCGGCAACCGGCGAAGCTCGTGCTGACGTGCCCCCGCCCGTCAGGGCGTCTGGCGGCTCCCGGGCCCCACCCCTGCCTGCCAAGCTCCGCTCCTGGACCCGCCCCGTGAGGGAGGAGCCAAGAACCGGCTGCCAGATTCGCTCCAAAGTAAAACCCGGGGAACCCTCTCATAGTGCTCAGCCGAAGTAACCCTCCACGAGTTTGTAAAGTGATTATGAGAAAGATTCACATTGCTTTCAGTATTTTAGCTACCAATTCTATTTATTTTTATTGAAGTTAATTAAGTTGATAAAATGAACAATTTTAAGGTGTACAATTCAATGGCATTTTAGACATTCACAGTGTTGTACAACCATCACCTCTATTTCCAAAACATTTTCATCGTTCCAAAAGGAAAACCCCATGCTGGTTAGCAACATTCCTCCTATTCCTCTCTCCCCCAGCCACTGGAGACCACTAATCACCTTTCTAAGGATTTACCTGATTTGGGCATTTCATAGTCTTAGGATCATACAATTTGAGGCCTTGTGCTGGCTTTTTTTTTTTTTTTCATCCTAAAAAACAATTCCCAGATTTACTCCTGTAATAAACAGGACTTTAGTTCCTTATTATGGCTGAATAATATCCCATCATGAGGACATACTACATTTTATGTATCCATTTATCAATTAATGGAGACATGGTTTATTTCCACTTCAGGAATACTATAAATGATTCTGCTATGAACATGATATACAGGTATCTGTTTAATGTCTTTTTTTCAGTTCTTTAAGGTATAAACCTCACAATAAGAGGTGAGGTCTTAAGAGGCCTCTTAAGACCTTCTCTCTCAAGAGGCTGTAAGAGGGACCCAGAGAGTCTAGGGAAATGGCACCAAGGGGAAAGCGGCCTTCTGGTTGGACATGACTGGAAGAGGAAGCTGTCTGTATCTCTAGCCTGAAGCAAAATAATTGAATGGCAGCACAGGGAGGGCCCTGGAGTGGAACAGCCTACACTACCACCATCTGCTAGGGTAAGAACCTGTGATTTTCCTGGTTTCCATCTTGCCCTCACAAATCCATCCTGTACATCTGCTATGCAGGACACAAACCTGACCACAAATCTGCCTTTTGCCTATACTGTTTTTGCAGTGTTATGGAGAATATTACTACTTAGCAGCTGGAATGAGAAATCTATGTATGAAGAGGCACAATTTTGCTGAGAAGATGCTTTGTTAGCCTACACCCAGGTGGAAGTTAAGCCTCCTGAGAGTGACTTGGTAGGTATTCAGGCTTCAGAGAAGAGGATGGTGATGCTCATATGAACCTAGAGAGGAATTATTTGACTGTTCTTGAGAAGGAATGAGAAAGACAGAGGAAGCCTGAAGTGTCAGGAAGAGGCTGAGAGGATGAATCAGAGAGGAAGGAAAGGCTAGCTGATAAAGGAATTCCAGGGAGAACAGACATGTTAGCTAAAGGGGATCTTTAGGTTGTATAACCCCTTCATCACTCTCCCCTGCAAAATATTCAGTAAAGTCTACATCACTAACCAAAGTATTTGTGACACAAATTGTTTGTAACAGCTTGAAGATCTGCCAGCCTCTAAGTCAAGTCTGGTGCTGGACAAAAACCACATGAACCTAGAAGGCAGAGAAGAAAGCTGAAATCTGGCTTACATGTCAATGATGTTTTACTTCACTAATAAACCAAAGCAATGTAAATTAAAATAATAAACCATTTTACCTATAAAATCGGTGACAACTTTTTATAATGTAACAGGCAAGCATTCAATGAGACAGACTTTTTTTTAAACCTTTGACTATGCCGCATGGCTGCCCCACTCGACATGTGTGATCTTAGTTCCCCACCAGGAATCAAACCCATGTCCCCTGGATTGGCAGTGAGCAGTCTTAACCACTGAACCACCAGGGAAGTCCCCAAGATGGATTTTTATACACAATCCCACCTCTTGTCATCTCTCCAAAGAAAATCAAAATATAAATAAAGAATCATGTAGAAGGATATTCATTATGGTATTATGTGTAACAGCAAAAACTTTTAAGTTACATGTATGTTTTATGAAAGGTATCCCTAAATTAACAATAGTACATTTATAAAAGAGAATGTTATACATATTGAAATTCAGTTTTACAAGAATTTGGTATAGGAAAATGCCTACAAATTAAGCATATAAAATACTATCTAGTGTTCTCATCTGAAGAATTGGAATAGAAGTCATCCCTACTTCATAGAGTTGTTATAGTTTGAAAGGCGGAACTAATTGTAAAGCAAGGACTCAAAAATTATTAGGTACCTAGAATGATGGTGGCATCTTTCTCAAACTTGTTCAGGGGAGAAACTCACACACACACATATATATATGCGTAAAAGCAAGAAATAGTTAAAATGTTCAACAAAGTTCATCAAAATAACCATCATTAAAACTGAGTTAAAGGTCATTTTATAATTTAATCAACTAGGGTCTTTATTCAATGAACAAAACCCAATTCTGGAATACTTAAGATAAAAAACAGACTTCATTGAAAAGTGTATCATTAAAATGCTTTATGTTACAAGTAGTGGCAATGCCAAGTCATATTTTGACTAAGAAAATATATTTCAGTTCATATAACTTGAAATGAAATCTGAAAAATCAGTCTTAGAATTGGTAAAATAGAACATATTCCTACATATTCATGAGGGCCTCTATTCTGTGGCATTAATTTATTATTTCTGCACCAATACTTTACTGCTTTAATTACTATAGCTTTGCCCTATACTTTACTGATAGGGCAAGCTGTTCCTCATTATTCTAACTTTTTTTGACTATTCTTAGCATTTCTTTTCCAGAAGAACTTTTGAATCAGTTTGACAATTTCCAGAAGAAAGTTCCATTGAGATTTTTTAATTGGAATTGCAATTAAATTTTAAAAACCTGTAAGTTTACTTTTATAAATGGCTCTTTATGGAAAAGATAAAATGCTTCTCATGATAAAGTCCACTCTTCTCGACATCATATACAAGGCCTTTCATAATCTACTTTTTTCTTACCTTTCTAGATGCCCTGCTATTTCTAAATTTCTTTCAAGAAGATATAGTAACTTATTTATTTTTATTTTTAAAATTTTGGCGGCGCTGGGTCTCCTGTTGTAGCACTCAGGCTTCTCTAGTTGCAACACAGGAACTCACTTCCCTCTCAGCATGTGAGATCTTAGTTCCCCAGCCAAGGATCAAACCTGCATCCCTTTCATTGGAAGGTAGATTCTTAACCACTGGGTCTCCAGGGAAGTCCCCCTGCTATTTCTTGCCTCACATTTTAATTCTCCAGCATCAGCAGAGACTATATATCATTCATTTCTATGGCATTTATTTTTATCATTTATTTATATTTTATCATTGTTGAGCATCAGTTCAGCCGCTCAGTCGTGTCCGACTCTTTGCGACCCCATGAATCGCAGTGCGCCAGGCCTCCCTGTCCATCACCAACTCCCGGAGTTCACTCAGACTCACGTCCATCGAGTCTGTGATGCCATCCAGCCATCTCATCCTCGGTCGTCCCCCTCTCATCCTGCCCCCAATTCCTCCCAGCATCAGAGTCTTTTCCAGTGAGTCAACTCATCGCATGAGGTGACCAAAGTACTGGAGCTTCAGTTTTAGCATCATTCCTTCTAAAGAACACCCAGGGCTGATCTCCTTCAGAATGGACTGGTTGGATCTCCTTGCAGTCCAAGGGACTCTCAAGAGTCTTCTCCAACACCACAGTTCAAAAGCATCAATTCTTCAGGGCTCAGCCTTCTTCACAGTCCAACTCTCACATCCATACATGACCACAGGAAAAACCATAGCCTTGACTAGACGGACCTTAGTCAGCAAAGTAATGTCTCTGCTTTTGAATATACTATCTAGGTTGGTCATAACTTTTCTTCCAAGGAGTAAGTGTCTTTTAATTTCATGGCTGCAGTCACCATCTGCAGTGATTTTGGAGCCTAAAAAAATAAAGTCTGACACTGTTTCTACTGTTTCCCCATCTATTTCCCATGAAGTGATGGGACCAGATGCCATGATCTTTGTTTTCTGAATGTTGAGCTTTAAGCCAACCTTTTCACTCTCCTCTTTCACTTTCATCAAGAGGCTTTTTAGCTCCTCCTCACTTTCTGCCATAAGGGTGGTGTCATCTGCATATCTGAGGTTATTGAGATTTTTCCCGGCAATCTTGATTCCCGCTTGTGTTTCTTCCAGTCCAGCGTTTCTCATGATGTACTCTGCATATAAGTTAAATAAGTAGGGTGACAATACACAGCCTTGACATACTCCTTTTCCTATTTGGAACCAGTCTGTTGTTCCATGTGCAGTTCTAACTGTTGCTTCCTGACCTGCATACAGATTTCTCAAGAGGCAGGTCAGGTGGTCTGGTATTCCCATCTCTTTCAGAATTTTCCACAGTTTATTGTGATCCACACAGTCAAAGGCTTTGGCATAGTCAATAAAGCAGAAATAGATGTTTTTCTGGAACTCTCTTGCTTTTTCCATGATCCAGCAGATGTTGGCAATTTGATTTCTGGTTCCTCTGCCTTTCCTAAAACCAGCTTGAACATCAGGGAGTTCACGGTTCACATATTGCTGAAGCCTGGCTTGGAGAATTTTGAGCATTACTTTACTAGCATGTGAGATGAGTGCAATTGTGCAGTAGTTTGAGCATTCTTTGGCATTGCCTTTCTTTGGAATTGGAATGAAAACGGACCTTTTCCAGTCCTGTGGCCACTGCTGAGTTTTCCAAATTTGCTGGCATATTGAGTGCAGCACTTTCACAGCATCATCTTTCAGGGTTTGAAACAGCTCAACTGGAATTCCATCACCTCCACTAGCTTTGTTCGTAGTGATCCTTTCTAAGGCCCACTTGACTTCACATTCCAAGATGTCTGGCTCTAGATTAGTGATCACATCATCATGATTATGTGGGTCGTGAAGATCTTTTTTGTACAGTTCTTCCATGTATTCTTGCCACCTCTTCTTAATATCTTCTGCTTCTGTTAGGTCCATACCATTTCTGTCCTTTATCGAGCCCATCTTTGCATGAAATGTTCCCTTGGTATCTCTAATCTTCTTGAAGAGATCTCTAGTCTTTCCCATTCTGTTGTTTTCTTCTATTTCTTTGCATTGATCACTGAGGAAGGCTTTCTTATCTCTTCTTGCTATTCTTTGGAACTCTGCATTCAGATGCTTATATCTTTCCTTTTCTCCTTTGCTTTTCACCTCTCTTCTTTTCACAGGTATTTGTAAGGCCTCCCCAAACAGCCATTTTGCTTTTTTGCATTTCTTTTCCATGGGGATGGTTTTGATCCCTGTCTCCTGTACAATGTCACGAACCTCATTCCATAGTTCATCAGGCACTCTATCTATCAGATCTAGGCCCTTAAATCTATTTCTCACTTCCACTGTATAATCATAAGGGATTTGATTTAGGTCATACCTGAATGGTCTAGTGGTTTTCCCTACTTTCTTCAATTTAAGTCTGAATTTGGCAATAAGGAGTTCATGACCTGAGCCACAGTCAGTTCCTGGTCTTGTTTTCATTCACTGTATAGAGCTTCTCCATCTCTGGCTGCAAAGAATATAATCAGATTTTGCTGTTGCCCATCTGGTGATGTCCATGTGTAGAGTCTTCTCTTGTGTTGTTGGAAGAGGGTGTTAGCTATGACCAGTACATTTTCTTGGCAAAACTCTATTAGTCTTTGCCCTGCTTCATTCCGCATTCCAAGGCCAAATTTGCCTGTTACTCCAGGTGTTTCTTGACTTCCTACTTGTTGAGCATAGTCAGCATTCAATACACAATAAATACTAAGTTCGTCTCAGACACGCAGTAAATATTTATGGGAATTGGA
Organism: Capra hircus; assembly: GCF_001704415.2. NCBI lineage: Eukaryota > Metazoa > Chordata > Mammalia > Artiodactyla > Bovidae > Capra > Capra hircus. Next base: position 76,975,474 of record NC_030815.1, read on the forward strand.
AAAAAAAAAACAAAACAGAGAACAACTAATTTGCTCAAGGCTACATGGCCAGTAAGTGGCAGAAGCGAGACTGAAGTCTATATGTGTCAGTTGATAAAGTCATCACTGCCTCCTCAGAGACTGAGGTCAGCTAGAGCTTTCTGCATAATGCATTGCACGCCTCTCTCTCTCTCTCTCTGTGTCTTTCTCTCTCCCCTTATTTACTCAAATCAGGATCCAAATATGATCCACATGTAGTATTTGGTTGACATGTTCCTTAATTCTCTTTTAGTAAGTCATTTGCCACCTTTTTAAAACTTATGGTAAAATACACAATAACATTGGGCTTCGCTGGTGGCTCACAGGGTAAAGTGTCTGCCTGCAATGCAGGAGAGCTGGGTCCGATCCCCGGGTTGGGAAGATTCCCTGGAGACGGAAATGGCAACCCACTCCAGTACTCTTGCCTGCAAAATTCCACGGAAGGAGGAGCCTGGTAGGCTACAGTCCATGGGATCACAAAGAGTCACACATGACTAAGCAACTTCACTTCACACAATAACATAAAATTTATCATCTTGACCATTTTTAAGTATGCAGTTGAGTAGTCTTAAGTCCATTCACATTGTTGTTCAACAATCTCCAGAACTTTATATCTTGCAAAATTGAAACTCTATAGCCAGTAAACAATTCCCCATTCACCCCTTTCGCCTCTGGAAACCACCGTTCTACTTCTGTCTATATGAATTTGACTACCCTAGGTACTTCATATATGTGGAATCTTGTAGTAGTTGTTCTTTTGTGACTGGCTTATTAACTTAGCATCATATCCTCAAGCTTTACCCATGTTGTAGCACATGTCAGAATTTCTTTCCTTTTTAAGACTGATATGCCCTTGTATGGATGTAGCATATTTTGTTAATACATTCATCTCTTGTTGGACACATGTTGCTTCCAGTTTTTGGCTATTGTAAATAATGCTGCTAAGAACAAAAATGTACAACTATTTCTTCAAGATCCTGCTTTCAGTTCTTTGGGGTATATACTCTGAATGGAATTGCCGGATTGTGTGGTAGTCCTATCTTTAATTTTTTGAGGAACTATCAAATTGTTTTATAGCAGCTCTACCATTTTACAATCCCATCAACAGTGCACAAGGGATCCAATTTCTCCACATCCTCACCAACCCTGCCACCCCACTTCTAAAAATCACTTATCTGTTGAAGAAACTATGCCAATTGTCCTTTAGAATGTCTCACATTCTAGATTTGGCAATTGCATCTTTGTGTTACCATTTAACAGGTTCCTCTCTTTCCTACATCTTCTGTCAACTACATTTCCTGTAGATCTAGATTCTTGATTAGATTCAGGCTCAATTTTTCTGGCAAGAATAATTCATAGCCAGGGCTGTGTAATTCCCTATTCAACACACCAGGAGGCATATAATGTCTGAGTTTCCCACTTCTGCTGATGTTAAGATTACTAGTGAGTTCAGGTGTTTTCAGCCTAATCCATCCATTTAAAATTTCCCCGTCAATATTTTACCTAATGGTTTTAACAACCATTGATGATTATTTTACAGATCCATTATTAGGAGTTCATTAGGAATTCCAAAATGGTAATGTTCTAATTCTAATATTATTTTTTGCATTTATTAGCTAGAATTGTTCTACAAAGAAGTTTCCCTCTATTAAATTATCCTAAAATGCAGTTAGTAGAGGACCCATGCTTGATTTTTTTTCTCTTCTATTTATCCATTTTGAGAATAATGAATTGATCCCTACCAAAGTTGAACAACAGGGTTTCTTCTTTTGGATTCAGTAGGAGTGATTATGAACTCATAGAATTTTATACTTTTTATTTGCTTTCAAAATACCATTTTCACCCTTCAAAGTATTTCCAGACTTATAAGTACCACTGTGACTGTTTCTTTTCATTTTAATCCAGGATTCACGAATATTGTCAAATTTTAATCACTGAATTCCATTCCTACAACCAAAGAATACTGATTAATTCATATGCCAACCAACCCTCAGTCTTCCTGAGAATGTTGAAATAGAAATGGCAAGGGAAAGGAGAGAGTTACTAGATTTTTTCCAACTCCATTAGGAAATTCATTCAGTTCTTTCCTTAGACCAACTCAGCTAGCTCTTTGATGGTTCCCAAATTGAAATGATCCCCACCTGGTGAAGAATTCTGATTACACAAAGGTATAGAAGATAAAGTTGTTTGGACTGCCTACCATCCCTTTTCCTTTCTATAAGCAGACCTCCTTTATTTATTCAAGAACTACCCCTATTCCTTGGCTCAGACGGTAAAGAATCTGCCTGCAATACAGGAGACCCAGGGTTAGAGAAGGTCATGGAAACCCACTCCAGTATTCTTGCCTGGAGAATCCCATGGACAGAGGAGCCTGGCAGCTACAGTCCAGAGGGTTGCACAGAGTCAGACACGACAGAAGCGACTTAGCACACACACATGTACCCCTGCAAATTCATTGGAAGGACTGATGCTGAAGCTGAAACTCCAATACTTTGGCCACCTGATTCGGAGAACTGACTGATTAGAAAAGACCCTGATGCTGGGAAAGATTGAAGGTGGGAGGAGAAGAGGACAACAGAGGATGAGTTGCTTGGATGGCATCACTGACTCGACGGACATGAGTTTAAGTAGGCTCCAGGAGTTGGTGATGCACAGGGAAGCCTGGTGTGCTGCAGTCCTTGAGGTCACAAAGAGTCGGACACGATTGAGTGACTGAACGGAACTGAACTGAATGTACCCCTGCTCCACCTGCCAGGCCAGCCAATCACTTGGCTCTTACCCCAGGCCCCAGGCAGGGGACCTGGGACTCAAGCCAGGCTAATTAGCCAAGCTACAGAGTTTTTTGTCTGGACTATTGGCAAAGATTTGCACTCTGTTGCCTGTAATCACTAGCTATTAGGGTCATCTCTTCCAACAGAGCAAAAATGTGTAATCTTTGTGCATTTTAATCTATTGACTGTTAACTGGGCATTGCTAAGGCCAGCTCTTTCCCTGGATTTATTTATTTTTTTAATCATTACATTTCCTTTTTCATTAAACTAGTTTGAGTATGGTTTTTTTCACTCAAAACTAAAACATCCTTAACCCAATGGGAGAAATCAAAACAGAAAGGAAAAGAAAATAAAAAGGAAAAGAAGGTATATAGTGAATGGGAAAAAAGAGAAACTTAGATGAATGCCACTATAACAAATTCTCCAAACTTCCAATTGCTTTAGTCAGTGAGTCTTATACCTGAAAGGAATCATACAAATTACTTAGCCTCATTATATTTTATTAATTTCTTACTTTATATTTGATATCCCTAAGTTAGACAAAAATTACTTTGCCATAATATTTATTCATGCTTGTATTAGGGTCCTCCAGAGAAACAGAGCCAATATGATATATATATATAGATAGATGTAATAGAAATTTAGACCTATAATCTATATCTGTCTGTCCATCCATCCATCCAATCACTCATCCATCCATTCATCTATCTACAGAGAGAGAGAGATGTATTTTAAAGAATAGGCTCATGTGATTGTGGGGGCTAAAAAGTCTGAAATTCATAGGGCAGACTAGCAAATCGGAACTTCAGATGAATTGATGTCTTGAATCTAAAATCTTCAGGGCAGAACAGCAAGTGGTTTCTATGTTTCAGCCTTTACAGGGTTTCTATGTTTTAGCCTTGAGGCAAAGTTGTTCCTTCCTCTGGAAAGCTCAGTCTTTGACCTGAAGGCCTTCAACTGATTGGTTGAAGCCCCCACATTATGGACTGTAATTGCTTTACTCAAGTCTATTGATTATTAATTATATCTGAAAAATATCTTTACAGCAATATCTAGACTAATGTTTGACCAACCAGCTGGGCACCCTTGCCTAATCAAGCTGACATAAAATTAACCAACACAGTGTTGTCCTACCTCAACTGGTAAATAACTAGAGACATGCATGTATCATAAAATGATACAAAAATAAAATTAGAACCAGAACCAGAGACTCAGACTATCCTCCTGCCTATGTACATCAAATAGGCATAAAGATTTTAAGTGATTTGTTCAAAAGCTGATGATAGAACCAAGACAATGAGCATATGATGATTCTCCTTAGGACAGCCCAGACCCTTGGATCTTAACACTAGGCATTTTATACTGTGGAGAACTCACAATTCTGGACTTCCTTACTTTGAGGGTGATTACCTCCCATGGTTTGAGAGCAAATAAAAATGTGACCTATGCCATGACAGCCTTTTTTGTTCCCAGTAAACACACAAGCACAAGCACAAGAAAGGGCTGATGATGAAAATGTTGAATTTTGGCTGAGCTCTGTACTTTTGAAAAATAATGACAATAAGAAACTCCCTGAACTTTGTTTTATGAAACCCCCTACCTTTTGTGTTCCAGGAAACAGTACACCCAACAGGATAACCCTTCTTTGTGTGACTTAGATAGGACTGGCAACTCTGTCTCATGTCTCCCTTGTTGACTTTACCGTGACAAGACCAAACATAGATCTTTCCCCTTTCACCTAAACCTGCTGACAAGGCCAGTCACAAATTCTCCAATTCCTCCTTGTCTCATGAATGATTAGCTGAGATCAGAACTGTTGGTCTGCCTCAAATTAGCTAGACACAAAGGTAAACATTTCCTGTTCAGCCAACTTACTGAGATGCCTCATGACTGCAGAACAACCGCCTATGAATCCCTCACTGGTGTACTCCTCCCCATAAAACAGTAGGGTAATACCACCTGCCGAGAAGCTCTAATCTTGGCATCTGGGGTGTTCTCCATATTGTAATTAACTGGATGAGATCAATTTCCTTACTTGTTCAGGTTTTGTCTTCGGCAATAACATCCATCAGAGGGTTGAGAATTTAAAAAAAAATTTTTTTTTTTTTTAAAAGAAGAGGGACTTCCCTGGTGGTCAAGCAGTTAAGACTCTGTGCTCCCAATACAGGAGACCCAGGTTTGATCCCTAGTCAGGGAACTAGATCCCACATGCCATATGAGATCAGGGCAACCAAATAAATAAGAAAAAAGGAAAAAAGGGAGTCTAAACACATGGGGAGACAGCTGGGTCACAGAGTTACAAGGAAGGAGAAGGTGTAGTTGCCTCAGTTCACATACTGTGGCTCATTAAACCTGTACCTCCTCAACCAAATTATTAAACCACTACCCATTCAGCTTCAGAGGACCAGTGAAGGAGTTCATTAACTGATTTCTAGATTGAAATTAATGAAATCCATTCATTTCTTTAGTGCTAATCAGGGGAAAGTTAAAGGTTGAAAAAGGAACGAAAGCAGCCCCTGACACAAGCTGGCCTGGCATTCACAGCTATGCCAGGGTATTCTCCTGTATGTGTGTGTATATATATACACACAATCTCAGGAGACCTTAAAGTGAGCAAAATAAGGCCACCTGTTAGTTTGGCCTAGGCCACTGTGCCACACACACAGTACCAAACAACCTGCTATCTTGGTTAAAATGAGTGATTGCTGCTTCTTAACCAATTTCAGCTTTTCCTTGCTCTAGTCTGCCCTCCTTATAGGTAAGATTTGAGATAGCCAAAGGAAAAGCTGCTAGAGCCTTTCTGTCAACCCTTGCACTCTTCAACTTCATATCTTCTTCAATCCTGTTGCCTAGAATGCAGACATCTTAGATCATGAGTCCAGGCTACCCTCAGTGGAACAAGAGAAAAGACAGCTGTGTCTTGGACATCAAAGAGCACCATACAGTGCCTGAACTGCCTTCTCTGTCTTTTACATGATGAAGTAAATGCGGAAAGCAGGAAGTCTAGAGCTGACCGAACCTGGAGGAAGAGAGTGGGGCGGAAGGAGAAAAAGGGAAAGACAGGAAAGAAAGAAAAGGGTACAACATTGCTCAGGAGAAGGAAAGGAGTAGGAAGGGACAGGATGAGGAGTTGGGTTAGTGCCAAGGTCTAAGCAACTCTTTTGCTTGTTGTTCCTAGAGCCTTAAAAGAGCGGGTTTCATTGGAAATTATTAACTATGATACTTTCTACAGAACACTAATTCAAAATGATGGCAATAATAAGGTGCTGTGTTCCTCATCTCAGGGATGAAAGCCAGAGCTAAGTTTGACTCAGGCAGGGCAAGTACTGGAGGGCTCTGGCTTCACACAGTGGTTACTACAGCTTCAGGTATCACATTTAGACAGAACATTGCTCAGGGGAAGAAAAGGGATCTCTTTCCATGGCCCTTTCTTAAAAGTGAAGAAACCTTTTGCCATAAGCCTCCCTTCAGACTTGCCCTTCAGTGTACTAGCCAGAGCTAGATTATATATCCATTACTAGAGCAATAACAGACAGAGAATAGGATTGCCATGAAAAATAAACCATTCTTATTAACTTGGGTCCACCTCCAGAACTAGGGACGAGATCATCTTCCTCTTAGTCACAAAGGGGGGAGAGAGATACAGGACCACTACTTCTGGGGGTGCAAGCTTTTTAACTCAGTCACAAAAAGGAACAAAACTGTCCCATTTGCAGAGACATGAATGGACCTAGAGACTGTTATACATAGTGAAGTGAGTCAGAAAGAGGTAACAAATATTGTATATTAACACATACATGTGGAGTCTAGAAAAGTGGTACAGATGAGCCTATCAGAAAAACGGAAACAGACACAGATGTAAAGAACAAAAAAATGTATGGACACCAAGGGGGGAAGGAATGGGATAAACTGGGATTTATGTATATATGCCACTATGTATAAAATAGATAACCAGTGAGAACTTACTGTATAGCACAGGGGAGCTCTACTCAGTGCTCCGTGGTGACCTAAAAGGGAAGGAAATTTAAAAAGGGGATATAGGTAAACATATGGATGATTCACTTTGCTGTACAATAGAAACTAATACAACATTGTAAAGCAACTACACTCCAATAAAAAATTTTTTTAAAAAGGGCAGTATCTGATTCTAGGGTACCCCATTCACATTCCCACACATTGTAATTTGTAAAGTTACTGACAAGTTTCCAGCAGATGGCAGTAAAGTGCTTGGAGAAAGGACTCCTGCTGCTGCTAAGTCGCTTCAGTCTTGTCCGACTCTGTGTGACCCCATAGACGGAAGCCCACCAAGTTCCCCCATCCGTGGGATTCTCCAGGCAAGAACACTGGAGTGGGTTGCCATTTCCTTCTCCAATGCATGAAAGTGAAAACTGAAAGGGAAGTCACTCAGTCATGTCCGACTCTTAGCAACCCCATGGACTGCAGCCTACCAGGTTCCTCCGTCCATGGGATTTTCCAGGCAAGAGTACTGGAGCGGGGTGCCACTGCCTTCTCCGAGCTTTCCCTAATTTACACACAGTGAGGTGACAAGGTAGATAATTAACGAAAGTCAAGATTACGTCAGATGAAGGGCTTCCCTGGTGGCTCAGACAGTAAAGAATTCCCCTGCAGTGCGGGAGACCTGGGTCTGATTCCTGAGTTGGGAAGACCGCCTGGAGGAGGGCCTGGCAACGCACTCCAGTATTCTTGCCTGAGAATCCCATGGAAAGAGGAGCCTGGCGGGCTACAGGACATGGGGTCACAAAGAGTTGGACATGACTGACTAAGCACATTAGACGAAAGTGGTGGTGAAGCTGAGAAATGAGAGTCCTACAACATAGATAATCAAATTCAATGTAAACTTTAAAAATATATATGTGGTAAATTCTATTTAATGAAACAATTCATTCCATATTTAAGAAATGTTTAAAAAATCTTTATTCAATAAATTCCAATGTAGTTACTCTGAAAAAAAAAATAGTATCCTAAATTGAAAATCATTATTTTAATCAACAAAAAGTTTTTAAATATCTGTCAAGATTGACTTCTATAAGAGTGGCAGCATTCAATACAGCAAAGACCCTACTCTCTCTCATATCAAATGATTATGGTACACAGAAAATTACTATACCGTGAAAAAAGATACTGATTGAACGGATGAAATATTATCACTAAGGATCATTATAAGACATGATTAATTTTAAGAAATCTGATATTTAAAAAAAGCATTAAATTTTCTTCATTATTTCTCTCATGTATCTATAGAAAGGGAAAATATAGTTAAAATTAAACAAGCAAACATAGGATAAAATTGGGAATACAGGGTGATATGTCAGGAAAAGATTTTAAGAGAGTCTGGCTAATTAATTTTCTTGTTGCTGTAACCTCTACCACTTTCTCTTAATATCAAAGCAGAATTGTATAAATAATTATGATACAAAAATGTAAGGAATTTCTTAGGATCAGTTTACACTATGGGTCAATAATATATGCAACGTGTACGATGAAATGGAATTCCTTTCATATCTTCCCTGTGATCACGGGCATAGTCCCATAAGTAATAATCCAGAAGAATGGAATTAATCTCTCCAGTAGTTTTTTCACCCTTTTTTTCAATAAGCTCCAGAAGACAATCCCGGATCAGCTCGACACACCAAACTGAGCACCCTCTGATTTCCACCTCTTGCCTACTCCCATAAAAAAGCATTTCTCCTGCAAGGAGGAAAAAGAAAAATAAGCACTAATAGTCAATGAAATAAAATGCATTCAAAACTTTACTGTAGGACAACATGCAGTAAATAGTACTCATTTTAAAACTGTAAATCTCAGACTTTACTTATTTTTGGTAATTTAAACAATTTCTAAACTCTGGCATTAATTCAAAATTGCAAGTTAAGTTCCACATGGTCAGGGATTGTGTCTGACTTGATTGTCTCAATATTCATAGGACCTAGCATAGCCCCTTGCATATACCAGCTCCCCAATAAATATCTGCTAATTGAATATGGGTGAGCCATATATTTTAAAATATGACAGCAAGATTATTAAATTATTTAAAAGACAGGATTTAAAATTTGGGTTTGATGTTGGAGAAAAAAAAAATTACTGCAAAATGTGGAGGACTCCCAGGGGGCCAAATAAACAGCACCTCCCTTACCCTTGAGAACTTAATGTTGTCTTGGGGACACTCCAGATACATCAAGAAAAACCTAGGAGATCAAAGTTCTTAGCTTGAGCAAGGAAAACCATGCTTGTTCTTCAGAGTCAGGATCCCTTTGTCAGCTCTGCCTGAATACAGAGCCGCTAGATCCTACAGGTATTCAGTGCTCATCTCCAGAGTATATCTGATCCTGCAAGGTGGACACTGGTAGTGCTCTGCCAGGGAGACCCGAGTTGGGCTCAGCAACTCAACAGATAGAGGCAGACAGAGTAAGTGGATGCAGCAGCTGGGCGCAAAATGTGGTCAATTAGAGAGCATATGCTGCCCCATGTCAAGGCAGACAGACCCCAGAGTTCGAGCATTTTTCTTCTCTTGGAAATCAGAAAATTGAATTTCATGTGAAATCTAATTGTTAAGTGCTGATAACTAATTACAAATTGCTTAAAACACTGTTCAAGCCAAACAAAACACATCTGCAAGCTATATTTGGCCTTGGGCCACCAACTGGTACACTTACACAGAGCTTCAGAGTAGCTGAGAAGCCCTGTGATCCACTGAGACCTAGAGGAAATGCCCTATTTTAGCCCCACTGGTTCCATTCTGTCACTTGGGATCTTAAATAGTGTTACTTGTGTCCCTTCCATATGTCTATCTCTGACCCTTGGGGCAAGTGGAGGAACAGACACTGACTTAGCATTTGAGTTAAGCTTTTTTGGATGTGTAGGATTTGAACTGAATAAAAGAAAATTTGGGTGGGGGAAACCAGGCAAGAAAGTGTTTATAAAGATAGGAATGTGTATCGCATACACCCAAAAAAAAAAAAAAAAAGACCAACTGAATATGGCTGTATGTAGAAGAAGCCCTGACTGCTAAAGGTTGTCCCTTTAAAGGTAGTCAACAATTAATGATCCCAGACATGAGTATTATGACATAGAACAGCCTGTTATTTTTCAAATGAGGAAATGAGCAAAATGGATTGCCCAAGGCTACATAAAAATCTGGTAGAAGCAACCATAGGAATAATGGTACCTTTATATTCTGTGTCATTCTTATTTTGAGTGACTGAAATATATTTCACGAAAAAAAATTACTCAATCATAAAAACAGCTTCTTTTAAAAATAAAGAAAAAAGTAGCTGAAAGTATTGCCCCTAAAAGAGAAAATAACATGAAAATTGTACAATATAATTATTTTTCTTATGCAAAGGAATATTTAAAAAGAGAAAAGTTACTTTTCATATAAACACAATTATCTATACTCATAATAAGACTCTCATTCTTGAGAATTAATATTCAAACTCAATAATGGCAAATAAATAAGCCTAGAAAAGTCAGTGACTTGTGCAAGATAAACCAGCGGCAGACCCTGGAGCCTCCTCACTCAAAATCCAGTACATATTATTTATCTCTCAGCCCACTTTTTATTTCACAGTGCAGTATGCTCTTAAGCTTAATTAATAACACTTTGAATACAAACCTGAACTGTCTTAGTGTTGCACACCTTCATGTGACATAAATTTAGGTGTCATTTTAATGTAAGACTCTGAAATGATGATGTCCAGACAGTGTGATTTCCAGCAATAACCATATTCCACAGTGTAAAAAACAAAAACCAATTTTCTCTATAATTTAATTGCCCTTGCATTCTTTACATGTGCTTTTAACAATAATAGTGTTTTGTTTTTTTTTTAAGGGAAGACCTTTCGTGAAAGAAATGACAAAGACTGAACAAGTCACAGTATAACAAAGAATGTCTTAATTAAGCTAGCAAACCTTTGAGAAGCTTCTCCAGTAGTTCATTGGAGTATTTCAGGGCTCCCAGGTAAACAAGAACCTGAGGTAATCTGTAGTCGGCAAACATGGTGATACTGGAGATGTCCTTAAAGCAGCCATCTCCTTTCCCCTCTAATACACTCCACGTATCTGCCACCAGGATTTGGGCCCTTTTGTAAAAAGAAATTCTTTTCCCCTGATGAATGAAGAGAATATGAATGTTACCTGGGTATCTGAAAGCCTTATGTATGCTATTAAAAAAAGGTACACATCGGAAACATTTTTTCAAGGGTAAATAATCTTACTCTTTGGTAAGAATTTATAGACCTTTTATAGAAAAAAAAAAAAGGGAGTCTATAGATACTAATTCATCTCTATCACTCCAGGTTTACTTCCTTTATTTTTCAAAGCACATAAAATACAATTCATGTCATCATGGTACTACTCAGTGTTCTTTTTCAATGACATTACTTTATATACATATTTCTGTGCCACTATAATTTATCTGCTTACTATGTTTAAGGGCTAGATAGCATTTCTTTAGAAAGTTTCTTAAAATATATATATATGCTTTTCTGAGTGCAACATAATTCACATTAATTATATTAAATATAGAAGCATATGGAAGAAAAAATAATCATCCCTGAACTCACTTTTGAAGAGAATTACAATATCCATTTTTTAACTGTTTCCTTTCAGATAAAATGATTAACTTATTTCAGAGATAAAGACACAACTGATCAACAGCTAGAATTTATCAAGTCAACCATTTTTGGAAACGGTCCAAGTCAATTTTTAAGTCCATATAACAAAATAAGCTACCAATTATATTTATACATGTCAGAAACAAATTTAACCAAGCATTATAAGACAACGGGTCACAATTTAACTCAAAAATTCTCTATAAAACTACAAATGCTCATTAGCATGGACTATGGAAAAACATAATTAAATCTACTCCTAGTCTTAATACCAAGGCTGATGACCTCAAATCATCTTTTATAACTGTGAGTCTGCTAACCATTAAAAAGTATCACTGGCTCCCAAAACACATTCTGACCACCTTGGAGAATGTTTAAATAAGTAAATGACATAAAGAAGTAAATAAAAAATGAAATTAAATTCTTCAAGGATAGACTCCATATAAAAATTCTTTAAGATGATAATATAGATTCCTTTATTTATTAAAAAACTCTATTAAAACTACTTCTTTTAAAAATATTGCTATACTATCCTAATGAGAAATAACTTAATATTATTTAACCTTAAAGAATACCCCCTGCAATCAATCCAGAAGTACTTTTTCTAAGTAAACTAAGTTTTCCATCTTTTTTTTTTAACTAAATTTTCTAAAGCCACCACTAAGAAACTGAGTATTTTGTTTTCTAGGGCAAACACATACACTCATTTTTTGGTGTAAAGTCTGTAAATTACATTGAGTGATGGAGGAAGAAATCACCATTAAGAAATATTTCTATATCATCTGGGAATAATCTATATTCCCAAACCTACCAAAATATGACAACCTGGAAATTGTTCCTTTATGGATGCTGGACTTGTAGATGGTAACTAGATTTCTAATTCAAGTAAACTTTACTGAACAGCAAGCATAAACTTAATTCACAAAATAAAACTGTTCGAAAAAGAAGTATTAGTCATAATATATATTATAATAGAAGCTATTGTCTCCTATTTTTAATAAGATTCATAGAGCAAGGGCTTCCCAGGTGGCACTAGTGGTAAAGAACCCTCCTGTGAATTCAGGAGAAATAAGAGATGTGGGTTCAATCCCTGGCTTGGGAAGATCGCCTGGAGGAGAGCACGATGTCTAGAGATTCCCATGGACAGAGAAGCCTGGCAGACTACAGTCTATAGGGTTGCAAAGAGTTGGACACGACTGAAACAACTTAACATGCATGCATGCATAGAGCAAACAGGAAAAATCTAGGAGCCAGACTTATATAACAAAATCAGTGCCAGCATCTAACAAAACACAAATTGTCACATCATGAGCACTGTTTCCATGGTAGCCAACTAGGATATCATGAAGGTTAGATTGTAATACCCTAAAACGAAAACAAAAACAAATTCAAGTGAAGAATCTAAAAATAAATTCAAATCACCTATAAAGCATTTTTTAGCAAGCTGATATGTTTTTTAGTAGTCAAATAATTTTAGTAACCAAATCTATATCTCTAAAATATTAACTGATATCACTGAAAATACCAGTAAATCCTCTAGTAACAATTCCCTATATGTTCCATAGGGCTTCCCTGGTGGCTCAGGTGATAAAGAATCCTCCTGCAAGGCAGGAGACCTGGGTTCAATCCCTGGGTTGGGAAGATCTCCTGGAGGAGGGCATGGCAACCTACTCCAGTATTCTTGCCTGGAAAATCCCATGGACAGAGGAGCCTGGTGGGCCATAGCCCATGGGGTCGAAAAGAGTCAGACACGACTGAGCAACTAAGTACACAACACGTGTTCCATAATATTGCTTTGCAAATAAAATATTTTCAAAATAGTACCTTTATAAAATAATAATCAATGTAAAACACTATAACCATGAGTTGATTTTCTGCAACAAACTTATTATGAACAAACTAGAAAGGTCAAGAATTACAAATGCTTAAGCATAACGTAACATGTTATCAATTATGCTTAGTCACTCAGTCCTGTCTGACTCTTTGTGACCCCATGAACTGTTGCCCACCAGGCTCCTCTGTCCATGAGGATTCTCCAGGCAAGAATACTGGAGTGGGTTGCTATGGCCTCCTCCAGGGGATCTTCCTAACCCAGGGATCGAAGCCAGGTTTCCCGAATTGCAGGGGGATTCTGAATCACCAGGGGAGAAAAGCTCAAGTTTTTCATGTATATTTATCAGTATGTCAGCATATAGGAAGTTGATTTGTTAATTAGGGCTTTTATATAGTTACTGAATGGGCTTCCCTGATGGCTCAGTGATAAAGAATCCACCTGCCAACACTGGAGATGCAGGTTTATTAATCCCTGGATTGGAAGATGCCCTGGAGAAGGAAATGGCAACCCACTCCAGTATTCCTGCCTGGAAAATCCCACGGACAGAGGAGCCTGGTGGGCTACAGTCACTGGGGTTGAAAATGACTCAGACATGACTTAGCAACTAAACAACAGTAGTTACTGAATGTTCTAAATCAGAGTCACTTTAAGATCTTTAAAAAATAAAGTTATTTTACCCAGAGATCAGAATCTTTGATGGTGGTGCTTTGGGAATGTATCTGAATTCTGAAGTCTCCTGATTCTGGGGCACAGCCAGGTTGAGAAATCACTCATCTAAACTGTTTCATTTAGACAAATTCTCTAACTTCACTAACTTGTTCACAATGTCTAGAAACAAATGATAATCTCAGCAAATAAGTGTAACATGAAAAACAATTATAATTATTTTTAGTAACTTGCTGAAGATTAAAAAATACGGCAATTGATACTACTACCATATTATGAAGGAGTAGGGAAAAGGACACTCAAATATGCTACTGCTGATCATCTTTGTTATTGTTTTCCTAGAGAAGAGTAACCATTTTTATGTATTATAAGTCTGAAAATCCTGGCCACACTCTCAGTAATCCCATTATGGGGAATCCATTCTAAGGAAATAATTACGGGTGTTAAACTGCTGGGCAATATTGCTTATTTTTACATAAAACTGGAAACAATAAGATATAAACTTTAATTTAAAAATAAAACTATATATCACAATTATTGTGGTAAAATAGTTTGGGCAAATAATTATGGTAATGTACATCAATACAGTGGAGTACTATGAAGCCATTAAGAGTAGCATGGAAAAAAACTGTGCTGTGAAAGAATTTTTACTGACATAGATGCTCATAACATATTAAATTTTAAAACAGTTTATATAGCATATTTCTTTCCAGCTCATATATATATATATATATATATATAGTCACACAGAGAAAAAGACCAAATTGTAAACAATACTATCCAAATTCTATAATTAATTTGTTTTACTTTTGCAATTAGAAAATTTTTTAAATATGGATAGAAAGTCATTTGAGGACTTCCCTGGTGGTACAGTGGATAAGAATATACCTGCCAATGCAAGGGACATAGGTTCGATCCCTGGCCTAGGAAGATTCCACATGCCTCAGAGCAACTGAGCGCATGTGCGACAACTATGGAGACCACGAGCCACAACTACTGAGCCCAAAGTGCAGCAACTACTGAAGCCCACACACCTGGAACATGTGCTCTGCAACAAGAGATGCCAGCACAATGAGAAGCCCTGCACTACAACTAGAGAGTAGCCCCTGCTTGCCACAACTAGAGAAAAGCCTGAGCACAGCAACAAAGACCCAGTGCAGCCAATAAATAACCAACTAAATTTTTAAAAATACATTTGATTTTATCACTTTCTGAATTCAGCAGCAGTACCAAAAGTTCATTAGAATTCCTTTAGACTTGGAATTGAGCTGCTGCTGCTGCTAAGTCACTTCAGTCGTGTCCGACTCTGTGTGACCCCATAGACGGCAGCCCACCAGGCTCCCCCGTCCCTGGGATTCTCCAGGCAAGAACACTGGAGTGGGTTGCCATTTCCTTCTCCAATGCGTGAAAGTGAAGTCACTCAGTGCTTTATTTTTTTATCTTTTAAATGAATGTGCAGAGTCACAGATGTAGAAAACAAACTTATGGTTACCAGGGGTGGAAAGATGGGGGGGAGGAGATCATTTGGAAGATTGGGATTGGCATATACACACTGCTATATATAAAGTAGATAACTAATAAAACCTACCGTATAGCACAGAGAACTCTACGCAATATTCTGCAATGGTAAAAAAAATCTAAAAAAGACTGGACAAAAAAATAAATAAATAATAGAGTAGACATATGTATAACTGGTTCACTTTGGTGAATTATTTATGTCACCAGAAACTAACACAACATTGTAAATCAACTATACTCCATAAAAATGTTTTAAAATAAATAAATATGCAAAGCTAACTTAAAATTAACTAATCAAAGATTAAGTGAGTCCTCACTATACACTCAGTGTTATGTGAGGAATCACAGGGATTCAAAAAATATAGTGCTTTGGGGTAACAATAATGATAATCTTATGAAAATAATAAATAAAAAATGAAAAAATGTAGTAATACTTCTTCAAGAAAGTACCAAAATGTTTAAATTTGATTTTTGTTACATTTTGGGGAATTTTCGTTAAGAATCTATTTTAGAAATGAGTAGTGATGGGAAATGGCTCAGGTACTAATTTTCATTTTAAAATGTATCAGTTTCAGACTTCCCTGGCAGTCCAGTGGTTAAGACTCTGAGTTTCAAATACAGGGGGCACAGGTTCAATCCCCAGTAAGGGACTAAAAACCTACATTCTGCATCTTGTGGCCAAAAAGGAAAAAAAAAAATGTGTTAGCCTTAAAATTAATCTATATCCTGGTACAGTTTCTAACTGAACTTCTCAGCATATACAACAAATGAAAAGAAAGCATTCTGCTGTAAATAAAAGAGAATTTCAGCAAATGCTTACTAACTCAATCTTGTCTACCAAAAAAATTCACTCCTTTTTCTCACAGAAACAAAAATTCAGGACAACTTGAAAGTAAGCAACTACATGGTGTCCTGAATTCATTCCATCCTAGTAAGGGAGTAAGCAACTGAAAGTCGCTCAGTCGTGTCCGACTCTTTGCAACCCCAGGAACTACACACTCCACGGAATTCTCTAGGCCAGAATACTGGAGTGGGTAGCCTTTCCCTTCTCCAGGGGATCTTCCCAACCCAGGGATCGAACCCAGGTCTCCCACCTTGCAGGCAGATTCTTTACCAACTGAGCCACCTTCCTAAAGTCATGTTAAATTTAATCTTAGCCCTTCTTCTACAACAACCATGTTGATTCTGGAATACACAGATTCCAAGCAACATGAATGACAGTTTGATTACTTTTATACACTGTTTAATATATTTAAATGGCCAGCATGAAATAAAGAACTTGATTCAAATTTCCTGAAAAACAAGGCTGAAATGACATACCTTGAAGGCTAAGATAAAGCTCACAGTAACCTCTGCATTAATGAAATGGCTCCTCAGAAGAGAATGAAGTTCAACAGTGGCCTAGGGTCTCTTTCCTAGGAACTGCCTGTGTCCCATCCATACTACTCTCCACAGTCACGCTTAACTGGTCATAATCCATGCCAGGTCAATCAGTCCTTGTCCAGGAGTTTTAGAACTGGAAGCAAGAGAGCTCCTCCCTCTCTCCCTGGTGGCTAAAGTGATAAAATGGGAAACTCTTTTCCCATTATAAGAGTATTGAGTAGAGTTACAGGGTAGGCTATTACAGAGTACTGAGTAGAGTTCTCTGTGCTATACAGTAGGTCCTTCAGTTATCTGCTTTTCTACTTCATGGAGAAAGTTGGTCTGCGGTAAGAGAAAAATGGAGTCAACAGAAACAAAGAGAGGACTGAATCCCGATGGCTTTGAGTCCCTGATCCTGGATATTTATCTCCATATCTGATTGTTTTGTGTCTGTCACTTGCAATTAAAAGAATCTTAACATACATAATCAGGCATCTTTCACTTTACAGTAGAACTGAAAAGCCAGCTATTTCTTGACTAAATGACCTAAGATATTGTACATTAGCTAACCTTTCTATTTTTGAGACTGTGGTTCCAGGTCTACAAATAGGATTATAACACTCCTTGTCCTTAGCCCTACAGAATTGTTCCGTGGATCAAATGAGAGTGTGTGCATGTAAATACCTTGTGAATCATCAACAGAGATTTGAACAATATTACCAGTCATTTTAGTTGTTGTGATTACAAAAGGGTAAAATTTCAAGTTAACATAAGTGCTTATTAACTTAGTCAAGAGATTTATATATACAGTCCCTCTTAAGTTACTTTCAATTCTATTTAACAGTTAAAATACACAGTGACAATGAATTCTAAAAGAATTATACAAAAATAAAATCCAGGTGTATACTAGGAGAGTATACAAAATGTTCACCATTTAAAAAGTATGCCTACTTAAATTTTTTGTACCATAGAGCAAATAATACTATTAAACTACCCTGTGCATGAAAAAGAAAATACACAGTATATATACATTAAAACTTAGCAAGAAATTTTTTAAGAGAAAATTTAGTATACATTCTGATTCTTATCCAATGAAGTAAAGTTTTTGAAGTACTAAAAGGACCTCACTATCCCCAAGTGACATCATGTTAAGTCTAGTGTTTTCTTAGGTTTGAAACATTGTAAAGGACAAAACAATAAAGGAAATACACTGATTAGAAAGCATTAAGAGAAGTAATGTCTTTGAAACACTGCTTAACAATTTTGTTACTGTTCCTTGGTTCCATTAGGAAAAAATTTCAGAATGTAAATTTTTATTCTCAAAAGGAGTTCTGAAAGTAAAAGAGTTATCTATGAGAAGATAATTAAGAACTCTAAAATCTCTAGAAGGGGAGCAACTCACCTCAAACTGAGTCACATCTCTGTAAGAAGGAAAGTTTTCAACTACCAGGTGCAATAACTTCTGAGCACTTTTATCACTTTTTTGGACACAATTAAGAAAAGAGCCTCCAAACTTCTCAAGCAGAATTTTCCCTGTTTCATTGAGAATCCGATGCCTCTCTTCTATCAAAGGCATGGGGACATCTGTGTCAGACCGGAGTATATGCCGGACCTCATCAAGGGTCACTGTGGCATAGTAGGAAGCACTAGTTATTGGGATCCCTTAGGAAGAAGAGCACAGGCAGAGGAACAATGTCATACTTTTATATTTATTAGGCCTTTGCTTTTACAACATACAATTAAAATGAAACCACTTAAGTATTACAGGAATGAATTAAAAGTAGATGAATAATTAAAAATCAGAAACAGATCCCTCATTCTGTATTTGCTCGTCTGTACTTACTCATCCACTTCTAATAATTGTAATATTACATCAAATGTAGTTTGACTGTGTAAAGTGTGGGATAATATTTGTCCCTTTGCTCCTCAGATGTCATCAGAGTGGCATTCCTAAGAAGACTGACTTTCAGTCTTAGCTGCGACAGTGATAAGTATTAGAATCATTTCACACTGATCAAAGATTTCATGCCAGCTTCTTCTCTTACTTTTATTTTAAGCAGAGGTACCGGTAATAAATTTGGCTTATCAATACATTATTCCATGTCCCAACCCACTCTGTGGGACCCTCCCAGTAAAATGAAATCTCAACGCCACTGGGTCTGACCGGGAGTAGGGGTACCAACCTTCGTCCAGAGCTCTGTTGATCGCGGCGCACAGGGACCAGTACCCACTATACGTCTTTCCCCCAAACCCCACCAGACATTTATGGTCGTCACTCTCCGACCAGAAGGAGAAGTTGAGCGTGTCTGTCACGAACACCCAGTTAACGGCGGCCTCGTCGGTGCCCCTAGGATTCAGCTCGTGAATCGCCTTCCAGCCCCCAATGCGCAGCTCGGGCCCCGTGGCCTTGGCCAGCAGCAGCTCGGCCACCCTCCGCACGCCTCCGTCGTCAATGAACACATCTCGACTGTTCTCGGCAATGAATTTTGCAGACTCCCTGGGAGTCAGAAGCCTGTCCATCCTGCACTTCTGTGGGACAGGAACCGACACTTTTGCCCGCGGGCTGGCCAAACGCCCTTCCCTTTCTAGCAGGGACAAAGGCCAGGGTCCCCTACGACTTTCCCTCCCTTCCAACCGCGGGATCGTTGCCCTAACAGGCTCCCGCCCTCTCAGAGAGGATAAGAGAACCGACGGTCCCCAAGCTCCTAAGGCCCCGCGCGCACCATTGGGGCACAGCCAAAACCAGCCGGAGCCTGCAGGCACTTCCGGGAGGGTGGCCCCACCCACTCGGGCCCGGGCGCGCGCCCAGACCCGCTTCCGGTTCTGAAGGTCCGGAAACCGCCCGGAAGGGTCGGTCGCGCGCCTGCTGGGAGTTGCCCAACCTAAGACCTGAGGGCTTAGCTGATTTGCCCGTGCACCCACCCTCCCCCGGGAAGGTGGGCCTGCGAGACCGCTGTGGCGCGAGTTTCAGCTACTCCAGCCGATGTACTGTGTTGCCCTCACTCGGCTCCCGCGCCTCTCCTGCCTACTGAGCGCGAAGTCTGGGCAGGACACCGTCGGCGACACGCTGCAGCCAACTTCCTGGGACTCGAGGAACTTTATGGCCGTGGGTCATCGTGTCGGGGACCGAGCCACCCCAAGACTGCGACACGGGTTGGAGGTCCCCCCAACCCCTATCCCCCAGGCAGTCCTCTTCATTTTGCTGTATTCCTGGCCCCTTTGGTGGCTCAGAAGGTAAAGGATCCGTCAGCAATGCGGGGAGACCTGGGTTCGATCCCCGGGTTGAGAAGATTCCCTGGAGAAGGAAGTGGCAACCCACTCCAATATTCTTGCCTGGAGAATCCCCATGGACAGAAAAGCCTGGCGGGTTACAGTCCATGGAGTTGCAGAGTCGGGCATGACAGCATATAAGCACACCTGGCCCATTGGGAGATTTAGGACTAGTTGGAATGTTTGGAGAAATGGATGAGGAAACATCCATTTAAATGGTTAAATTAATATTGTGTGTCTGGATTTGTGCTTAAATACTGAAATACTGAATCCAAGTTAGTCTTGGGCCATGTCAAAAGCAGCAACTGTAATCGCCATTTTTCCAAGAGAAACTGAGTGGTTCAGTGTTTAGTCCCTGGTCACAGCAGTGGTCTAGGCTGAGATGAGATCTCCAAGTCAAAGGCACTTTCTGTGAACCAAGCTTAGCAATGCCAACTGCCCTGGTCACGTAGGGACTATGTCAGTGGCTCTAATCAACTGAGGAGACTTTATTAGAAGATATAAGTATCCCCTCACAACCCCAAGCTTTAAAAACAACAAAAAACAAAACACAAACTTTCTAATAGGATGAGGAATGAATTTTAGAAATCAGTGACCCAGATTTGCCTAGTGATGAAATTTAGAAAGGAAACAAATATTTTTTTCTCCTTTAGAGACTTACATTTCCATGGATCATATTACATGTTCACATCTTTGAAAATAAACTATTAAAAACAATCATCAGTAGTCATCTCTAGTTACTGAATTTGGGGAGGATTTGGAAGTTTATGTCTGACAACTGTGCCCCTAGAAAAGCAGAACATCTTCATCCCTCTAGTTTCTCCATTTGGATGAGAAAAAGGAGCTTTAAGAATTTCACTACCATTTGCTGCTGCTGCTAAGTTGCTTCAGTCGTGTCCGACTCTGTGCGACCCCATAGATGGCAGACCCCACTAGGCTCCATCGTCCCTGGGATTCTCCAGGCAAGAACACTGGAGTGGGTTGCCATTTCCTTCTCCAATGCATGAAAGTGGAAAGTGAAAGTGAATTTGCTCAGTCGTGCCCAACTCTTAGTGACCCAATGGACTGCAGCCTACCAGGCTCCTCCGTCCATGGGATTTTCCAGGCAAGAGTACTGGAGTGGGCTCCCATTGCCTTCTCCAACAATTTGCTCTCCCTGAAAAAGTAACTAATACAGTAACACAGTTATTGAATAAATGTCGACCTATTGACTATCCCAGCAGTTCTAAGTCTTGGGAGTCAAAGAAGTTGATTAGTCAGAGTTCCCTGGTGGTCTAGTAGTTAGGAGTTGGCACTTTCACTGCTATTGTCCCAGCTTCAATCCCTGGTGGGGAACTAAAATCCTGCAAGCCATGTGGCCAAAAGAAAAAAAATTTGATTGATTAGCAAGAAGTTCTAGCAATCTACAAAAAAATCCAAGAGGTTAAATAATTTAGGCTATTTTCCGAGGCTTGTTGACCGAAAAATCAACAACTTGAATTCTACTATGTTTGGGCTATTGAGTTAGACACAAGAGTAGCATAAACAGAAGTAAAACATGCTTCCTTCTCTCAAGGAACTTGTTGAGATAAAGTGTAAACTTTGCATGTGTAGGGTGGAGTTGTTTTTTTTTTAAGGTATGTTTGCAAGATGCTGGGAATACAAAAAGTGAGTTCTTTACCTACTCAACATCCTTGCCTTCCTTTGTCAGAATTTCTTCCCAACAGAATTCTGATGTTCAGAAATCCCTCTCTCATTCACAGTTGATGTAGTACAGCATTCTCAGCTGCAGAGGTCTGGACTGGTCTAAGGGTAATATTACCCTCTTGCCAGAGATTAGATTAGGATCATGTATGTTCCCCAGTCAATTCAGTGAGTTGCAAGAATAGGTTTGAAGGCTGTTTCCAGAAGAACTTTTCCAGGAGAACTTTGAGAATTGATTCACAATTCTTCTGGATATAGTTATTCTTGGATGTGAGGCTTGAAATTGCTACAGTTCTTTTAAAAATAATAAATTAATTTTTGGCTGTGCTGGGTCTTTGTTGCTTTGTGAGGCTTTCTCTGGTTGTGGCAAGCAGGGGACTGCTCTCTAATTGAGGTGCATGGGCTTCTCTTTGCAGTGGCTTCTTTTGTTGCCAGAGCTCAAGCTCTAGAGCACAGGGTCAATAGTTATGGTGAACAGGCTTAGTTTCTCTGCAGCACATGGAATCTTCCTGCATCAGGGATCAAACCCATGTCTCCTGCATTGGCAGGTGGATTCTTTACCACTGAGCCATCAGGGAAGCCCCCACTACAGTCCTTTTGATGGTAACTGGAACAGAAGTCTACATATAGGCGAAGTCAAAAGAATGGCAGAGAGAGAAATGGAACTGGAATCATGGGATTATGTCTACTCTTAAGTTTGTCTTACTTCTAGATCTCCAATTATCTGAGTTAATAAATTTTCTATAGTTAAAGACATTTTGAATTGGGGTTTCTATTATTTTCTATGAAAGCATCCTAGCTTACACAGGTAGCAGATCCTATCGGACATCTTATGATCTAGTGGGAAAAGTGGACAATCAAATGTCTGGGTAGAGTTATACTTGAGCAACAGAAAACCAGACTCCAGTGACTAAATGAAAAAGAGATTGTTATTATCATATAGTAAGAACTACAGAAGTAGACACTCTAAGGCTGGTGCAGCTATTTGAGAATGTCAGCAAGGAACTAGGCTCCTCATTTTCAGTCTATCATTAGTATGTGGCTTTATAGTTGTAAGATGGCTCTAAAGGGCCAAGGAAACATACCAAGTGAGTGTGTTTCATTTGAAAACCTTTACCAGAAGCTCTACCCCTTAGGCATAGGCTTTTGAAGAGAAGATCAGAGAGGGAGGCATGATCAATAATGTTGTGTCCCTATCACTTTTCCCCCTCCTGACCAGTAATCAAGTTTGATTATTCCAATTATCAGGAGAACTGTCAGTCTGAATAGCTGAATTAAATTTCAAGCATTGGCAACAATCATTGCTACATCTGCTATTTTCTATCATGATTGATTATGACAGATACTTAAAGAAAATGAGTTAAAATGCATTCTTGAGCATAAGTTGCAAAAGTTGGCTGGAGCAATGGATGGACAATAGACTAGATGGGAGTAGTGGACAATGGCTAGATAGGAGTAGTTTCTGATATATGCAGATGGAGGAAAACAAAGAAGTAAAGAGGACTTTGTGAAGGTAGGATATCTGTTGTTTTCATTTCTCATGACTCTCCCAAAGTGATCATCAGACTAAAGCCCCAAGAAGACTTAACAGAAAAGAGATATAGTTCACTACTGTGTAATTTTCCAGTTCAGTTTTTCCTTGATTTAGCCATATATAGCATTTAAAATTGACTGCATGTGTGAGTGCTAAGTCGCTTCAGTCGTGTCCAACTCTGACACTATACACTGTAGCCTGCCAGGTTCCCCTGTCCACAGGATTCTCCAGACAAGAATACTGAAATGACTTGCCATTCTCTCCTCCAGGGGATCTTCCTGACCCAGGGATAGAACCCCCACTTCTTACATCTCCTGCATTGGCAGGTGGGTTTTTTATTTTTTTTACCACTGGTGCCATCTGGGAAGCCCCTTAAAATTAACTATTTTCTTAAAATTCACCCTCAACTTCTAGGGCATTGTGAAAGTGAAAGTCGCTCAGTCATGTCTGACTGTTTGTGACCCCATGGACTGATGGAATTCTCCAGGGCAATATATTGGAGTGGGTAGCTGTTCCCTTCTCCAGGGGTCTTCCCAACCCAGGGATCAGACCCAGGTCTCCTGCATTGCAGGCAGATTCTTTACCAGCTGAGCCACAGGGGAAGCTCAAGAATACTGGAGTGAGTAGCCTATCCCTTCTCCAGTAGATCTTCCTGACCCAGGAGTCAAACCAGGATCTGCATTGCAGGAGGATTCTTAGCTATCAGGGAATTATCCTAGTTTTCTTAGTAACATTAAAGGCTCTTCTCTTCCTATTCTATTTTTATTGTATGTAAAATATCACACCTCCAGGCTTGGATTAGGGACAGAATGGACTCCTTCTGATGAAAACTCTTGAGGATAACTATATCATTTCCATTATAGATCATTAACATTCTTACTATTGTTCAAAACCAATTAGAATTTTTTTGAACCATAGTTTACTTTTAGCTAGTGAAATATTATTATTTCCTACTTTGGAGGAAGAAGTAAGTATTATTAACAAAACTAAACTAAACAAAACAACAACTCAGTTCAGAGCTTCTAGATTGGTGAGATTCAGGGAAAGTAACATGATGGGAGAGCATGAGCCCTCTACATCCCTTCCTACATACCTTGCCCTATCCATCTCTTTCATTTGGCTGTTCCTGTGTTGTATCCTTTTACAGTAAACTGATAGTCTAATTACTTTCCTTGCTGTGTACAGATTACACAACAAAGTTCTGGAATAAGCTAGACAGTCATTGAGAGGTTTGCTGAGTTCCAGTGATGTTCCTTTAGCAGATTACAAACCAGACTTAAATGTCATTGAAGAAGTGATTTGAATGATATTAGAGATCATCAGTTCCTGCCTGCCTGCCAGATTCTCTTCACCACCATCCAGACTTGGTGTATGCACTGGTTTGCACGTGCGGTCTCTTTGAACAATTTTGAACTCACCGCACTTCATTTCAGGATATAACACAAAATATTGGTCTGGTAATCACCGTTAGCTCAAGTTTGCTACAAGCTGGAGCTGAGCTGTCAGTGGAATAGAATCTGGAAATCATCAAGAAAGGGGTTGTTGCACTGCTCAAAGACAAGCTAAAGAAGTTTCCAGAACTGATATTCAAATATATGGAAGTGCGGAGTAGAAATTGAATGAAGGCAGCCAGAAGTTATGAACTTCCAGTTATAAGTACTATTTTACTGTACAACAAGCCAAATATAATTAACATTGCTGGATGTTACATATCAAAGCTGTTAACAGAGTAAATCCTAAGAGTTCTCATTGTAAGAAAAACACATTTCCTTTCTTTAATTTTGCACCTATATGAAGTAATGGATGTTCAACTGAACTTATGATCATCATTTCACAATAAAATTGATGTATGTAAATCAAAGCATTATGCTATACACCTTAAACTTATACAGTGCTACATATCAATTATATCTCAATAAAACTGGAAGATACCAAACAACCAAAAAAAAAAAAAAACCACCGAAATATTCGGGAGAGACTCTGAGAAACAGAAGTAGACAGATTGCCTGGTGTATTTTTTAGTAAAGGATCACACAATTGTGTTTGCAATGCATACTTTGATTTGGAGAATTGGTGCCAGTTGGCAGTAGATCACTTAGATAGTAGTGGGGGAAGAAAAGGTGTGGGCAGAGAGGAGATTCACAACGCTAACATTTGTGAAAAATCTTCTTTTAAAAAGTGCAAAAATAAATAGATATGAAAGAATACTATGGTGACAGAACCTGAGGCTGGGATTAAGTGCTAATGTTTTATCTATGAGGTGTAGTCTGAGGGCATTGACAGCGAGGGAGAGGGAAAGAGGAGGTTTGGTTGGCAAGTAATGTGTGCTGGCTACTGCTTTGTGGGGAGCCTGGAAGAGACGCAGCTTCGTAACAGCCTACACCACACTAGACAAACCACTGGAAGAAATTGTACTCAGGCTTGTGGAGGGAGAAAAGGAGGAAATTCTCCTCTCTTTCTCTCTTTTTTTTGATGTTTTAAGATTTTAATGTTCTTCACCTTTCAACATAAATTTCTGCCTGTGTCTAAACAATAGGGGAAAAGATTCTTCAGGAAAGATCTTCCAGAATTCACAGTATTCCTCTTCAAATACTATAAAAAGAACGTTCAAGTGAACAAAGGATAAGAGAGTTTAACAGAGAATTTTAGTTCAATGGCTTAACTAAAAAAGAGCCAACCAACCAACCTTCTTTTTCTACTCTTGCAAAGGACAACAAAAGTGAACCTGAGAATTTCTAAATCTTTTTTTAAAAGGGAGGAAGGGTGGAAGAGGAGAGGGCCACAACTGTTGCTAAGATAATACTATAACACAAGAAGTCAAGGATTCTATCAAATTCTAAAAATCTCTAAATGTATTACAGAGAACCACATTACTGGAAATATAAATGCATAGGGATATAAACTATTTGGTAGTAAAAAGACTTTGCTATATAAACATGTAGGATGTCACTTTAATCTCTTGATGAGAATAACAGTACAGAGAACAATCTCCAGTTTGCCCTTTAGTCTGGAATTCCTGAACACTCAGCATGCCGTTGGTGTTGCCCTGAACTAACAGCTTTGGAACCCAGAAGACCCCACTGCTGTCATTTTGTAAAGGATCAAGAATCACACTCCTAGAGGACACCATCCACCCTCCCCCCCCCCCCGCCACACACACACACACACACACACACGCTTTGTGTTTGTGTGCCTTGAGATACAAATAACTGTAATTTGCATAATTAAGTCCACAATCAAGTCTGAATACTGAAATCTAGCTAGAAAAAGTAGCAGCAAAGGCAACCTAAGCTAGTTTGTTAGAAAAGCAAGAGGAAGATTTCTAAAACACTTCACTTCAAGTGGGGAATCCCTGGTGACTCAGTGATAAAGAATCTGCCTGCAATGCAGGAGATATGGGTTTGATCCCTGGGTTGGCAAGATCCCCTGGAGAAGGAAATGGCAACCCAACCCACTCCAGTATTCTTGGTCTGGGAAATCCCTCAGACAGAGGAGCCTGGTGGGCTATGGTCCATGCGGTTGCAAAGAGTTGGACACGATTGAAGCAACTGATGACATGCATGCAAGTCCCACCAGCTGTGGATGTTTTGCTGTTGTTTCTTGAAAAAGAAGAATCTATATCTTCCTGGCCCAGAGACAGAACGTTTCTCTTCTCCATTGTCAGGCAGATTCTTTACCACTGAGCCACATGGGAAGCCATAATAAACATGTCCATTCAAGAAAAATGCCATGTTTGTTAAGGTTTTTTTGGAGCAATTCCCAAGTTACTTTAAACTTGTACGTTATTCAAGGACAGAGTGCATATTGGTTAGGATGTGTTCTTCACTGATACATCTCCAAAGAGTTTTTCATGGAGACTATCAACTTCTGAACATCTTCTATCCTGCCACCATTATTCAAAGAAGTCATGATACCTCCCACAGACCCATGCCCTTTCAAAGAGATTATATTGAATTCAAGAGCTTTATCAAGAAATCTTTTATTCTAAAGCAGCATCTCCATTGGCATTGCCAATGCAGAGTGAAATATTCGTCTTGCTTCTATTCTGGGTTTCACTAGATATACACAGAATCCTTCAGAATTATCAATAATATGATAAATCATTAGTGATTTGATGGAACTAAGCTTCATGGCTGCTTCGCCACTGTTATTCTTTTTTTTTTTTTGGTGGGGGTAACTTCCTTGACCAGAGATCAAACCCGCACCCTTGTAGTGGAAACGTGGTGTCTTAACCACTGGGTCACCAGGGAAGTCCTTTGCCACTGTTATTCTTTTTCTTATGCCACTGTTATTCTTGATCTACTCCAAGACCAAGCTGATGCTGTAGAAGCAAGGTAGGGAGCTGTTTTGTTGTTTCCAGCCTACACTTTGTATTCCACAATGGAAGGGCACTCTCTGAGGGCAAATCCCAGCAGGATATCTTGAAATATCACCACTGTGACCCCTACAGAGCCAGCATTCTTCTGGGCACCATCAAAAATCACACCAAACTTTTAAACATCAAACTGGTTTATATGGGAAATTTGAGTGAGCGAGTGAAATTGCACAGTCGTGTCAGACTCTTTGCAACCCCATGGACTGTAGCCTACCAGGCTCCTCTGTCCATGGGATTTTCCAGGCAACAGTACTGGAGTGGATTGCCATTTCCTTCTCCAGGGGATCTTCCTGACCCAGGGATCAAACCCGGGTCTCCCTCATTGTAGACAGATGCTTTACCGTCTGAGCCACCAGGGAAGCTTTGGGAAATTTGAGGACATGCCAAAAAGCAGCCACTGCTCCTTTGACATCAGGAATAAAGTAAAATTCTGCTCTGGGCCTGGTCTCATTTGTGCAGTAATACATGCAGGAGGTGACATGATTGAGGTTCCATGGTCTTGGATTCAGAATTTTCCTGTAACTTCTAAGTTTAGAATAGATGACATTCACAGTTCCCAAACTTCAAGGCTTCTGGGGCCTTAGCTGACCAAGCTCTCATCATCAAATGGCTGGCACACCTTCCTACTTTCAGGTCAATCAGGTTTAAGGGGATAGCATGGAACTGGCTCGGTTCCATGGTGGCTCAGAGGTTAAAGCGTCTGCCTCCAATGTGGGAGACCCGAGTTCGATCCCTGAGTTCGCTCCCTGGGTCGGGAAGATTCCCTGGAGAAGGAAATGGCAACCCACTCCAGTATTCTTGCCTGGAGAATCCCATGGTCGGAGGAGCCTGGTAGGCTATAGTCCACGGGGTCGCAAAGAGTCGGACACAACTGAGTGACTTCACTCACTTATGGAACTGGCTCAGCCAACTCTCCGCTTTGCACAAAAATCATTGTCTGGAATGGCTAACAATTTCTGCACAAGATTCTATATGTTATTAATAATCTTAGCTAAAGCTGATAGTCTGTAGCTCATTTCAAGAACGTGAATGCCAGCTCCTTTGTGGCCTAATAATTCTTTCTATATCTCTAACAACACAGAGCTCAGTAGCTTGGTGGCCTGAGCTGAAACTGACCACCTACCTCCAAGTGTCTTCAGGTAGCAGCATGGGTGGAGTTGGCCAGAGAGGATCTGTCAGTGGGCAGTGAGCATCTCTCTTCTATTTCCTTTTGGCCAGAGGTTTCCCTGCTGGGCAAGTGAGAGTTGGACTATAAAGAAAGCTGAGCACCGAAAAATTGATGCTTTTAAACTTTGGTGTTGGGAAAGACTCTGGAGAGTCCCTTGGACTGCAAGGAGATCCAACCAGTCAATCCTAAAGGAAATCAGTCCTGAACATTCATTGGAAGGACTGATGCTGAAGCTGAAACTCCAATACTTTGGCCACCTTATGCGAAGATCTGACTCATTTGAAAAGACCCTGATGCTGGGAAAGATTGAAGGCAGGAGAAGGGGACAACAGAGGATGAGATGGTTAGATGGCATCCCTGATGTGATGGACATGAATTTGTGTAGACTTCGGGAGTTGGTGATGAACAGGGAAGCCTGGCATGCTGCAGTTCATGGGGCTGCAAAGAGTCGGACATGACTGAGCGACTGAACTGAACTGAACTGAACTTCCCTGCTGGGAGTTAACTCCACTAGCATTTCAGACTGAATCATCCAGCGCTTCGGTGACTGTTAGGGAAGGCAGATCCACTGCCTGTGAGGTGTAGTATTTTATCAAAGTCTGAAAGTGAAAGAGAAAGCCAGAAACTCGGGGCACATTGATAGTTGCTCTGTATGTTCAGTGGCAGCCTTGAGATAGGGCCCAGCACTCTCCTAGAAAATGACTGACTTATGCCCAAAATGGCATCGCTGTGAAAGCCCAAGTGACACTGGTTGCAGTAGTGGCAGCTGAGGTGGAACAGGAAGCTCTCACCC
Source organism: Capra hircus (assembly GCF_001704415.2). Taxonomy (NCBI): domain Eukaryota; kingdom Metazoa; phylum Chordata; class Mammalia; order Artiodactyla; family Bovidae; genus Capra; species Capra hircus. The sequence continues at coordinate 77,005,096 of NC_030815.1, forward strand.
ATACTTTGTGGCTCTCCTCCCTGAAATTGGGCTTCCCTGGTAGCTCAGAGGTTAAAGTGTCTGCCTGCAATGCAGGAGGCCCGGGTTCGATCCCTGGGTTGGGAAGATCCCCTGGAGAAGGAAATGGCAACCCACTCAAGTATTATTGCCTGGAGAATCCCATGGAAGGAGGAGCCTGGTAGGCTACAGTCCACGGTGGTCGCAAAGAGTCGGACATGACAGAGCGACTTCGCTTTCACTTCCGTGAAATTAGCAATGCTTAAGAAAAGCTCCTTAATGCAACAACACGGATGGACTTGGAGAAATTATGCTTAGAGGAATAAGACAGACAGAGAAAGACAAATACTGTGTGATATCACTAACACATGGAATCTAAAAAATACAACAAACTAGTGAACATAATAAAACAGAAGTAGACTCATACAGCACAAATTAGTGGTTAGGAGTGGGAAGAGAGAAAGGGGGAGAGGCAAGACTGGGGTAGTGGATTAAGAGGTACCAACTACTATGTGTAAAATAAATAGGCTACTGGGATATATACTATACACACAGAGAATACAGCAAATATTTTATAATAACTATAGAGTTTTAGTATAACTAAAAATTGTTAACTCACTATGTTATACACCTGCAACTTATATAATATTGTACATCAACTATGTCTCAATATAAAATTAATTTAAAATCTCTTCATTTGATGGGCTGCATACATTAGCAAGTGATCAGCTAATTAATTTAAGGAAAATTAATTTTTAAAAAAGTCACGAATGGGACTTCCCTGGTGATCAAGTGGCTAAGACTCTGCACTCCCAAGGCAGGGGGCCTGGGTTCAATACTTGGTCAGGGAACTAGATTTCCCAACTAAGAGTTTCACATGACTCAACTAAAGATCCTATGTGCAGCAACTAAGATCTGGTGCAGCCAAATAAACAACTACAAATAAATATAAAAAATAAAATGAGAAAGTTGTGAAAAATCTCTTGGGATGGAAGGGAAGGCTGGGGAATGAGGTATGTAAACAGAAATCAGGCAGTTCTAGAATATTGAGAGCAGAAACCACCCAAGGTTCTACTGATGCTGCTGGAAAAATATTATAATTTTACCTTGTTTCCATTATTTTGTTCAAGGTACAAATTCCCAGGACAAAGTGCATTGTTGGGCAAGCCTGGGTCAAATGCCTATACTTTTGGGTGATAAGGCATCTCAAATGACCAAGATTTCTATCTCATGAAGTCTATATACAACTGGGAGAGAATAAGTCTAAAAAGAAACCTGGGTACTATTAGAAAAGAAAAACTGATGCTGTATTATTTAACAAAATTCACCTTTATGGCTGTTCAGCATCAAAAACAATTTTATTCCCATATATATACCTTCAAAAATACTCCTGCCTAATAGAATGCAGCTATTCCTCATTAAGTAAAAAAAATTCTCACTCCTTCTTCAGGAGATAATTCATCTCATGACTTACTGCATCAAAATCTATGTCAAGGATGTCTAAGTGAAATAAATTTTTGCTCTAGCTCCAGCTCAGCTGTCTTAGATCAAGTCCCTAGAAGCAGAGCCCAACCCAGGGATTCTTGCACCAGGGATTTGCTGGGGAATTGCTCTCACATAAAGGGAGTGAGGGCAGCAGGATTAGGCAGGGAATCAGTCAAGTCATGATGTGGTCTCAGTCTGATTCCACAGAGTTCTGGCTTCCCTGGTCGCTCAGAGATTAAAGCATCTGCCTGGAATGCTGGAGACCCGGGTTCAATCCCTGGGTAGGGAAGATCCCCTAGAGAAGGAAATGGCAACCCACTCCAGTACTCTTGCCTGGAGAATCCCATGGAGGGAGGAGCCTGGTAAGCTACAGTCCATGGGGTTGCAAAGAGTCGGACACGACTGAGTGACTTCACTTCACTTCTGAAGTCCAAACTGTACACAGATTTGGTGCCAGTTTGAAACACAGGTATGAATAAATGATCTTGATTTAAAAAGTCACATGATCTTACCGAATAAAGGCTCTAACCCAGCTGGGGCCACCTCCACCTGGAACATATGTAGGTAAGGTCTGCTTTTAAGAGATTTCTAGAGGTCTCAAATTCCCTTTTACCCTCTTCCTTGGTAAGTCTGAATTCCCATTGACTTTATTTTTATTTTTATTTTTTTTTAAGATTTAAAATGTTTTATTTTTTATTTTTTATAGAAGAAACACATAAACTTGCCAAGTAAAAGTAGGTTGATCTCTTCCAGTTTAAAATGATCTAATTCAAGGTAGATAATTATTCAGTTCAAGATCTGACCTTTAAGGCTGTTTGCACTAAAAGCTCTTGACTTCCACCTTTCCAAGACTTTTTGAGGTCTGATTGCAGGTTTAGGTTTTCTGATAATGAAAGTGAAGGGCCTTGTCTGGTGTTTTGGCATCTACTCTCCCTATGGTTACCACTGAATAACCAAACCTAGTGTAACTGGTAGTCTGGTTTCTCCAGCACTCAGCTCAGTGGTTTTCCTTGACCAACTTGATCTCATTTGGGTTTCACTGGTATTGACAACCCTTTGAGATTCTGCTCTGTCTCCAACCAGTCCCCGGTTGAGTTGTCTAGTATATGGCTCCCGCTATGCAGTAACTGTCCCCTTTCATCATGGTAGCCCTATGGAAAGCCCCTTAGCACTTAATTGGTGTTCTTCTCATGCCACATAGGAAGCAAAGGGAATTCTGAGGAGAGAACAAGAGAGAAATCTCAGGTTCTCTCTGCCAAACGTGATATGCCTTCATTCTGCTGTGCTTTACTAGTTTATGTGGTCATAGGAACACTTAGCAGGGTTCCAGATAGAAGCCAGTCTTGTGTTTGGCTTCTCACTTAACCTATCTGAAATTTCTGCTCTCACTTGCCCTGCCCCAGGCTAGGGAGGTCTTGGAGGAACCTAGCTGGCACTTTCTACTCTGTTTCTGCCAAATCTGCCTCATTACTATCAAAATCAGTTGTCCTCCTCTGGTCTGAGAAGCAGGTATTATATACTTTCCCTCCCTACTATATATACCCTTTCTTAGGTAAACAAGGCGGCCCTTCCTTTCCAATGAAGCCTGTCTTTAATGGTAGCAAGACTTCAGGGTAAAAAGGAGCAAAGGGAATAAGATATCCTAAAGGGGAAAATGGAGAATTCCCTGGTAGCCCTGTGGTTAGGACTCTGAGCTTCCAATGCATAAGCATGCAGGTTTAGTCCCTTGTCAGGAAACTACGAGCCCGCCTGAACGCCTATGAAAAAAAAAAAAAAACACCAAAAAAAACAATGGGAGGTGGGAGAGGTGGAGGGGGAAACTTTTGAAAAGCATGAGGTTTTGGTGACCAAATCTTTATTCCTAATTACAGGTTCTTGGGTTATAGGCTTGAGTTTGGGGAAGCAGGGAGAAATAGCGGGGAGAGCTATAGAGAGGAAGGTTAGGAAATTCTTACTGGTTCTGGACAGTGAGGTTGAAAACAGAAAGCTCTGAGGTCATAGGGTAGCTAGTATATCATTTCACCCCAACCCTGTTGCTTGTCCATGTTGTTCAGTTAGCAAACAGGGAAGCCCAACCCCACAAAATGTTTGCATTTTACATTTTCCAATGTGTACTTACACATTCTACCACCTTGATTCAGATTAGCTCCCCATTCTAAATATAGACAAACGTATACATGTCTGGACTTTAATTTTCCAGGTATCCTCTCACAAGTCAAATGACTGGAAGTACTGAGGTCTGGGCTTGGGTAAATGATGTTAACCTGTGTATACAATGCCCCATTTTTTAAATCTAAGGATCACAGGGTGTAATTTTATTCAACACACTGTGATTGCCCTAGTTTGATGGTTTAAGCAACATGCTTGTTAATGTATATACATTCACGTGCATGAACAGATGTTGGTTTCTGCTCCTTAAACACATACAGTACTATGAAGCTTCTTGCTCCATCATCTTTACTGCTGTCATTATTGGTCTCTCCAAATATATTTGCTAACCACTGCCTCTTCAGGAGCTGCAATATAAACCTCAGGAATTAAATATTTGATAAATTAGTAAAAAGATACAGAAATTTATGGTTTGCTTGAACTTGTTATGCAGATTCCTGGCACCTCTCTATAGAACAGGTGGTTCAGTAGAGCTCTGCTGCTGCTAAGTCGCTTCAGTCGTGTCAGACTCTGTGCGACCCCAGAAACAGCAGCCCAAGGCTCCTTCGTCTCTGGGATTCCCCAGACAAGAACACTGGAGTGAGTGGGTTGTCATTTCAGTAGAGCTTCAGTGTGATCCAAAAATTTTCATGTTTAACAAGCACCGTTGATTTCAATGGTGGTCCTAGAATAGTTTGAAAGACATTGCAAAACTGCTTCCTAAGGGTTCAGTGCCTCCGTTAACAAGTTAGGCTGGGACTTTCTTGGCAGTCCAGTGGTTAACACTCTGGGCTTCCACTGCAGGGGATGAATTCACATCCCTTGTTGGGAACTACAATCCTGGCTAGTGTGTGGCACAGCCAAAAAAAAAAGCCAGGTCAGTTTCACTTCAAATTTGCCAACAATGGGCAAACCTTGATAATTAAAATATAGCATTTAAGGCTACTTTAATTTACACTCAAAACATCAAGACTGAATCTCCCTTTATGTGGAATAGTAATTCCCTTCAGAGTACCAACAATGTAAGGTATTTTACACTTTAAGACATTCATTGATAGGGTTAAGAGAAAAACTCCGATTTTCCTAGAAGATTCTGTGTATTCCAGTGGTTAGACTTAAGAGTAACGGCTGGTTCATTCAAAAAAATTTAAAGTACTGTGCACAGACTCATTGTGCAAACTATTAACATTTGAATAGCAGGTAAAATTTTTAAATTCCCTTTCTCACTTCTGAAAAAATTTTGGTGCAATCTGGTTTACAACATTGTTGTTGGCATATTGATAATTTACAAAATTAAGCTAAAACCACTTTTGGAAACTACGTTTTAAAAGTTCAATGCATCAGCCTATACAACTCGTTTAATGTTCCATTTTATTCAGTGCTTCAAGCTTGAAAAATTTCTCATAACTGCCAGCTCACGTTCAAACACTATTTATTAGTTAAGAATGGAAATGACAAAGGCCTCTCCCCCCAAAGTTGTATCCCACATTTACCCTTAAGATATCCTTCAACCTACTTTTTAGTAGGTTGTGTTCAAAGTCTGACTTTTCAAAGGCAAAAACAGGAACACTGTCACCAGTCTATTTATATAATTAATTTCTGAATGACAAGTGAAAACTGAAAGCCTGTATTCTATCCAGATACTTTCCTCCAATAGGAACTACAATTTGACTAAAGTATCATTACTGATCTTTCTCCAGAGGAAGGGCTCATTTCAACATGAATAGGTTACACTACCCTCAGCAACCCAAGCTTACTCATGCTTAAAATACAGAAGCGGAAAGCTAACCAACACCCAGGTGGCAACTCAGACTAATTTCATCTTTGAGGAAACCTCATCACAGGTAGCATTAAGTAATGTGATACCACTGTCACTTAACACTCATCCCCCACCACCTTAGCCCTTGAACTAAGAGGGCTATCACTAAAATATTAAACACCTTCGTGTGTACTACTCACACTATTTCAGAAAATTCTGCTCACTTCAGCCTATCATGTTTTCTCGAAATTCAGAATTGCATCCATGAATTACTTCCCACATAATTGCTGCATTGTTCTCAGGCTTTCTAGACAAATTCGAAGTTAACTGGTAGTACTTGATTTATGAGCCAAGAACCAGGGGACAAAAAAAAAAATTCTAACAAACCAGAACTATTTTAAAGATAGAAACCTAAGAAATCTGCAAGCATATCACAGGTAATATGAGAACAGGAAGACTTGCAAAATTGGTATGACTCAGCTCTATGCTCAACTCTTTAAAATTAAGAGCCCATCTACTGAAGTTTTAACTTACCACCCCCATGAAATCTGATTTATAAATGCTAGAAAAACACTTCACACAAAAAATACATAATTTAAGATTATTGTATTTCCTTACAAGAGGAATGTTTTAACAAATTTTACAGGTGTCAATCAACCCTTGTTCAAAATTGGGCACACATCAAATCTAGCATTATGGGAGTTTTATTTGGAAGTGAACTTTTAACTATTAATACAAATGCCAAGAGATACTACACAAAACATCCACAGGAATTTTTTTCATCTTTTTTTTTTTGAATTGTTCACAAACATTTCCTACATAATCCAACATACAACAGAGAAATGGTACATCTTTTTCTTTCAATTTGCATACAATGGAAAAACAAGTATATATATATATATTTTACAAAGTTTAACTAATAGACACTACCAAGCTGACAGTTTAAGTCTATATGTGAGAAATTATCTAATAAAAAATAATCAGAATTTATTTAGCATCAGTCACTTCCATAACCAAGTATTATTCTGATTGATAAAACTTGTCATTAAGCTTCTGGTATAAACTTATACCACTATTCCATCGGTTGTGTTGCTCCCCACCTTGGTTCTTCAGAATCATGAACAGAAAATTGTTGCAAAGTAGGGGCAAGCATTTGCAAAAACAAACAAAAATCCCCAGCTTATTATAAGCATGAATGTGTGGTGGAATTTCCTCCCAAGCAATGGACTTCAAATCATTAAGAATCACCAGAACTGAGTATTGTCAAGATATTTTGCCTAAGTCCAAGAAGAGATGCCATTTATTTATATCCAACAGAGGACTGAAAATTAAACTTAGTGTTCCGTTCGGGGGGTAGGTTGGAGGGAATTCAGCCATTTGAAAAATGACCATCTTAAAAAAAATGACCACCAAAAATAGGTTCACTAAATTTATTTTAAAAATCATAAAACGTTTCTTACAAAAGAGCATTACATTCTGCACACTGCTCTGAATAGATGCCAGGGACATATGGACTACTGTTACTTTTCCTCCCTGTCCCACCACCCCAAATGTTACAGTGACCACAAAGCAAAGTGTTCACAATAATTACATGGGGGGACTTCTTTAAACCACCAACAATGAACAAAAATTAAAATTCACTCACTCTGCTGCTGTTTCAAAATTTCAATGTTAGTTTTTGCACACCCTCCCCCACCCCCACCCTGTTTGTAAGGAACTAAAACATTACATCTGGTGAACAGCAAAGATTTCACTACACCTCAAATGCAGAACACCTATGAAGCAGAGGAATGTTGGCTTTTTAAACAGAAGCAGATAAAAAAAAAAAGATGCAGGACTCCTTCAGTTCTTCACTAGTCTTAGAAAAACTTTCCAGAATACTGCTTCACACTATAAAAAAGAAAAAATATCTTGCATTAGAATCCTTCAACATCTGCATACTGCTTCACACTATAAAAGAAAAGAAAAAAAAGTACGAATTAGAATTTTTGTTCGTAACATCTTAGTCAATCTTAACATTAAGACAATTTCAATGCTAAATTAAAATGATAAACATGTCCATTACACAATTAGAGATAAGAACTAAAACATTAGTAATTACAAATTAGAGCAACATAAAATCCAAGAAAAAAGATTAATAGTAAATCAGACATTAGTAGAGCAGAATTGTTAATATATGGTAGAAAAGACAAAGAAATGCCAGTTAAGGTGTGAATTGCTGCATTTTACAGCACCAATCATTTGTCCTGTAGAGGCATGGCCTGTGCCATATGGCAGACTGTGATTTGTTGTCGATTCAGTTATCTAAAAACAACAAAATCACTAGTCTTCCACACAGAACTAGACCAACATCCACTGAATCTTCTACATTTTCTACAGGCTCTGTATAATTTGTAACAAGTGGTTTTGGCAGCAGTTTTCACCAGAAAAATGAGAAGTTTGCTTGGTTAAGGCTTCTTCCAGTAAGATTAGTATCGAATGTCTTCATGTTTTAGCAAGAAGGCAGAAGAAAATTAAAGCAAAGCTATTAGAATGTTTAGAAGTTAGGTCCCCAAAAGGTTGAGACACCATGTCTTCTAAAAGAAAAATTAGCTGAGAAAGAGAAGCTTTTTAAGGTTTTAGTATGTGTAGGCTAATAACATAAAGCTAAACAAACTGACCTGTTCTGCAGCAAATACTGTGCATTCTGTATCTGGTCCTGTGTTCCTGTAATGGTAATGATCCGATCTTCGGATCCTTCTAAAGGCTCATCAATTTTGATCGAAGCTCCTGACTCATGACGGATTTGTTTAATCCGCTGACCACCTTTGCCAATAATAGATCCAGCCAACTGCAAAGATTTTTAAAAGCAAGTGTTTATGATATACTTAAAAAAAAATTATCCTGTATGTTCAGTGACCATCAAGAACATTCTCGTACAACTTATTGACTATACTTTGTTATTTATTCCCTCCAACCAGTCAGTCTGAATTACAACCTATTTACATCACCCACTGACATTTCCTTTAAAAAACGAACCAGGGGCTCTAACCCCTGATAATTGCTTTTAATAGCACTGAACACTTTTTGACAAGGCTTAAACTGGAGAACACTTCACTGAAGTCCTTGAAACACAATTTTAATCCTAGAAGGGAATACTTTTGTTAAAACCTTCGTTAAGCCAGAAAACTCATAAAAATGACTCAGTAAATGTCTTTTATAGTATTAAAAATACTTACATCTTTGGGAATAGTTACTTGTGTAGTAATAATAGGTCCACCAAGATCACCATATGAGCCACGACCCCCTGCATAGGAATAATCTGATTTAAATAATGAGTATTAAGTTCATATACAAAGCATGAAATAATGTTTGATTTCAGAAAGAAGAAAACTTACCATATCCAGAGCCACCCTAAAAAGAGAACAGACAAAAACAGAAAATTACTTTGCCTTCCAAACTTTAGGTAATTAAACACATTCCTAAAAACCCCCCAGTTATTATTAGTAAAAAAGCCCTCCCATATATTCCCTAGTAAGCCAATTTCAGAAAACAATCTTCAGGGGAAGAAACCATTCAGGTACACAGCGTTCCAAGAAACAAAAATGTTATATGGGGGAAATAAAATATTTAATTGGTGAGTAAACAAGCACTTTAAGATTATTACTAACATAAACACCCGTGATACTCAACCTGTGGTTCATAAGCCATCTGCCACTCTGATGGGCTCCATGTATCTATTGCAGAATCCCAGGTTTCATCAGCACTGAAACCAACCTGTGTTAAAGAGAGAAAACTATTAACATGAACCTGCAGAGTATTTGTCAGAGCCACCATTTTTATACATCAATTTCTACTTCTGTATGTAAGTTTTCAGTAATCATGTATTTCGGGGGCAAAGATGGAACAAGTACCTAACATCCCAGCAAACAAACAGCAACAATGATTTAAGTGACTAACAGAGTCTATCTGTAAGACAAGTTCTTCAGTTAACACATTCAATAAAATGTTAGCTATCTGACTTTTAAACCCTTCAGCTCTCATAAAATACATCAACGAAGTATCAAAGTTCTTACCATGCCATCATAACGGTCTCCAGGTCTTCCTCTTCTGTCATAGGCCATTAGATCTCTGCAAGCATAATAATTGTAATCTCAGCTGGTCACGTATTTGAAATGAAAACCTACCCCCTTCTATCTGTACCTACCCCCTTCTATCTGTTAAGTGCTGCTTCTTGTATATCAACGTGCGGATGAAAGACACTTACCCTCCTCTAGGTGGTGGTGGTGGTGGAAGAGGAAGATTCCGAGCTCTACTACCTCCCCGGCCACCTCGTCCGGGAGGGGGTGGAGGAGGTCCTCGACGAGGGCTCATATCATCATAATCTCTTCTGGAGGGAGGCATGGGACGCCCACCCCGACCAGGCGGCATTCTGTCAAAACCACCTCTTCCCCGCATGGGAAATCCCACAGGACGTCCACGGCGGTCATCAAACATCATTGTAAAACCACCATAATCATAGGTTTCATCATAAAAATTGGGATCATAAGGCTGAGCGCGTCCTTTGATGGGAGACTGAAAGAAAAACACAGCAACTTTATAGACTGAGGGAAAAAACCTTAGTTCACAGTAACAATTTTTTTAACAGAAATCTTCAAGCACTTTGTATTTCTCTTGAGATACTTGTGGTTAAGCATAGGGACAGGAACATATGCAAACATAGTAAATGGAAAGAATTTTAAAAAATGCGTTTCTGGTGAGTTTGAAATAAAAAAATTGGGAGTTTTACTGCTCGTGAGGCAACGGTTTAATTTTACCCTTAGCGTTAACAGACCACAAATTCCTTTCAATTTCACAATGGGGATTATGAAGAAGTTACTACCCAGAGGGGATCACTATCTAGTACTGTAGAAGAACCATAAAAACTTCATTTGAATGATCAAAACTTATTAAAAAAAAAACAAAAAAAACCTCACCAACAGTCAAAAGACAATTGTACAGATTATCTCAAAGTATTTCTAAATTAAATTGATGGGAAAGCAGAGTGATATAAAATTGTTAGGGAAAAGTAATTTGTCTTTGCCTTCTGAAATTACTTTTGAATAAGATGTTTTGTGAAATTAAATGTAAACAAAAGTGTTCTGAAGGTACCTCTGATATAAGATCAAGGATGATCTTTATGCACTCTACAACCCTATCAGGTTTTCCTCCGATAAGAACGACTCTGTCAGTAGATTGAGGACAACATTCCTGGAAAAGCTTGATTGTTGTCTGAGTGTTCTGCAATAGGTTTAAAAATAATCAGCATTAATCAATCAGAAAAAAATGAAATGCACTAAAGAAAAAAAAAGTTCTAGGCTTAGACAGATTTAATTTGTATTTTAGTAAAATTTCCCCCCAATGTAAAAACCTTGTTAGTAAGGGTTGGGCTTTGCAATACACTTTTGGCAAATAACTTGTCTAGTATGGCCAAGCCATTCTGCTATATTTTAATTAGCAAACTATGTAATCTTAGGGGAAGGAAGCGCAAAAGGAGAAATGAGAAATGCCTACCAAATCCTTATAAACAACTATTTTCCAATAATTCAGCAGAAGAAAGCACTGGCTTTACCTCTCGAAGTTCTTTGATTTTAGCACCTTTGACTCCAATAATTCCTCCTGCCAGACTCTGATGAATCAACAGTCTCAACTCGCAGTCAAAGTCGCTTCCTTTATAGTGTTGGTACTGTGGAGGGAGTTACAGAATTTCAGTTCCAAATCAAAGATTCCCCAATACACACTTATCTGCTATAAGCATACCAATATACTGTTGCAGTGAGCAACCTGAATTTATATTTCAATAACTTTACCAGTTATGTGCTATTATCCTCAATAGCCAGGCCCAAAAAGGACATTCTGCACCACCTTAAAAAACTATTTTATTTTCAGGTCCTGCAACACCATACCCACACTGCAGCCATTTAGCATGTCGCTGTTACCACAAAATTATTATTAACATTCAAATAACACCATAATAAAAATGACTGCAAAGCACTTTGCAAATGTATTTAATTCCCACTGCAGCATGGAGCAGGGTCAACAGTGAGTTGTAAGACCATTCATTTATCATCTTTTTAAGCCTTTTTCTATAGAGACGGGAAAAGTACACTATGTTGAAAATAAAATCGATCCTATGGGCCAGGCTCCATACTTCAGTGGGGTTCAATGGCACTATGACATACATTTAAGCATTCCACAGCATCAGATTCGAGCGGGAGCTGGCTGGTTGCAGTGGGTGATGGCAACTGCAGGCCCTGAAAGTAGAAAAATAAGAGTAATAGGTTAAGTGTCTAGTGTGATCAGGCTATTGTCGCATATATTGGTAAAGCTACTACAACATATTTCATGACTATCATTAAATAACAAGAAATTGCTTATCTACACTAACAATGAACATACAATGCTTTTCTCTGTACACCTAGCAAACATTACACAGAATTTAAAAATACTCAAACTAGATCAAACATAGTCCTTTCCAACATAGTCTCAGTCAGTAGTCTAACTCAAAACCTCTTCTAAAAATAAAGCCCATAATATACATGCTAAACTCCATGAACGTGCACGACCAGAGTTCCTTCCTATCTACTCCAGAATGGCTAGACTACAGTTTTAAACAAGTAATGTGGGATGTAAAACAATCCTGCACTTTAAGCAGCAGAGTGTAACACATTGCTGCTAAAAAACTATTATAACCAGTGTCTTTCCACCTCCCCCGTTTTGCCCCATTAAATATATTAAGCACCCCCCATTGCGAAATACATTAAAAAAATGAGCCTACCTCTTCCAAGGTAGGGATGATTTTCTTCAGAATTTCTCCAATCGTTTCAATATCAGCACTGATACTCAATATGCTGTCAAACACCACAAATACCAGATAGTACAAAAAAAGGTGGAAAAGAAAAATGAGTTTTGTGGTCATCACCAGTAGTCAAACTTTTACAGAGATGAACATACAATTATTTAATAGTCCCCATTTAAAGTAGCCTATTTATACATTTTTCACATGCATTTTGTTTTATGCCCAATACAAACATGGTAACAATATTAGGAGACTTGCAGAGAGACAGAGAGAATGGGCTCTTGGAAGGGCTCAGATTAAGTGGGCAATAAATTGACCAGAACTGAAGCAGAGTTGAATATTTATGTTCCCCGCCACCACTAAGTTAATTAAGGATACCCTCGCTGTTACATTGGAAAAACTGGCACACCTTCTCTCAGGCAAAGTAGGGGAATATGCAAGTGGTAAACATTGTATTTGGAGTAAGGTTATGGATACCAGTTAGAAATTAGATCACTAATGGGCTCTGCAAGAAAACAAATACAAATGCAAGACAAAAACAAAGACAACACAAATGAGAAGTGAAGGAAAGTGAACCAGAGTTAGCATTTCATCAGAAAAAATTATGAACAGGCAATGTTGGGAAGCAAGGTGGGCCACAAAGACAGAGCGAGAGACTGTTTCGGTAACAATTTGATTTACAATGCAGCAAATATGCAACACTTGAAGCTGTGCTCCTTCCATTGAAATAAAATTAGTGGATCGTTTGGGTGGGCAACTCACGGTAAAAGTTCAGTGACAAAAAGACTTAATGGGGAAAATAAGACAGAAACTTGAAAAACAATACACCGTCTAAAGGGGATACTATTTAATTATATAAAAGGCAGGTAATAAAATACATTTCTCTCTTTCTAATCAGGCAGTGAGGCATAAACTGTTGGGACATACCGCTCGGGGCCACTGCTGTCTGGGACTGAAACACTGGCATTGTACTGCATTGGTCATTGGCGTTCGTGGATGTTGGCATTGGGCATGGGCATTCAATCAGAAGTTGTCAAGTATGGTACCCGTTTGGCAACGAGCACATTTTTGGGCATAGCCAACCAGGGTTTTCACATGGGCGTTCAGGGGCGGATGGGCCAACGTCATGGTGGGCAACGCAGGGGTAAGTCGATCCAGTACATGGGCAACGGAGATATATGGCCAAAAAAACAAGGAGAGGGAAAAGGGGGAAAAGCAATAAATTTTAATTTAATACAAACTATACTCATACTCTCAATTAATGAAACAAGCTTAAGTTGTTCTGAAGACTAACACAATAATGGACTTCTCTATATCTGACTGTGGCTTAACATTTAAGGACCTTTAATGATGGTACTTTAAAAAACAAACGATGTTTCAGTAGCAGGCTGGCTCATGAGGGTAGACACAAAACCTGTCATGACTTGAATTCTTGAGGAAATGGGGAAATTATTAACCCAGATAATTATACAGAACATCTGGATTAAGAGGAAAGAGGTTTATAAAAGACAAAAATTCCCACACCATCAAAAATCCTAACTTAAATGACTAATTTGGTTTCTTGGAGGTTTAAAATGCATTCCTAGATCCTAACAGGCAAGTTTGTAAAATTTAAAATTTTAAGTTCAGTTTACAGTAATCAAGAGGAACATACAAAGATCTGCGACCAAGAGAGAAATGAAATACTATCAAATAAGTTTTCAACACAAAGTTCTTATTTGCCTCAACTTCAGCAAGGAAACATCAAGAGTGTGTAAAATGAGAAAAAAAATTAAGAAATTTGGTGTAGCCAAGTCCTATAAATATGCTCACTTCTGGTGATACCAACATTTAATGTGTCTAATCACAAGAGTCAACCCACTATAAAATATGAAGACACAAATTATCAGCATTGACAGACGGTCTCCCAGTTAAAAAATTAAGTGCCTACTCTATTCTTTACCCATATCTAAATCATGCAACCTCAATTTCTTTGTGCTCCATGTGTAAACTGTTCAAGAACAGATGGGCAAATTGGGGGGAAAAAAGGGGAATAAAAATATGGAGTTTAATCAGCCACCTGCAACGGTTTTCAGTACTACTGTACTTGATTCACACATGGGAAATGGTGCAATTAAAGGGTTTTATACTGTTATTTATAATTAAGATGTTATCTTGAAATGAATAATTTGGTGTAAAGTTATTAGAAAGTGAGGAGGTTTAATACAGACCCCCCCCCCAACTCAATCTGGGCTTTGTTAGGAATGGCAAATCTTTAGAATTATCTATGTATTCAATTATTATAAAAGGCTTGTATCTAGGCTATTAAATGATTTCTATGATGCAAATCTTTAAATTTCTAAAAACACATAAACTGAAGCTGCCTGTGTAGTAGTTTAAACTCTTTAATACTTACGTCTGTACGGAGAGCCTTAATATTCTTGCCTCCTTTTCCAATCACTGCCCCAGCATTCTGAAGAAGATAAAAAGATATCTAAGTGTGTCTTCTTAACCTTTTAGTCAAAAACAAACACCACACAAGTCTAGTGTATCTAACCTCTTGTTTGGTTATAGCGATGGAAATCTATTTGTGGATATTACAACCACAAGTTTTAAATGAAAACCAAGAGTCTATGTTACATGCTCTGGAGACTAAATACCTAAACAGAGCTTTGAAATATTCGGGATGCCAGAAATAAACTGAGTGTAAATCTTAAGCACTGGCACCAAATTTACAATACCCTTTTGCAAGTCAATTAACTTAAATTCTAGCAGATTTCACATTTTTAGCTATATTATCAGTTAAGTAAGCTGCCAATCAGGATATCTAATGAACCCACAATGAAATAGAAAATACTATCTTTAAGGCATTAATGCTATAAGGACCATCCACACCCATCTCCTAATTAGGCTTGTAGTTCACTGTGTTAAGGGCTTTCATTTTAATCATTAGCAAAATAATTATCATGGCCTAAAAAGTCTGTTTAGAAAGAGCCAATTATTTTACATTCTGTAGCCTTCTGAAGGCTTCCCAGAAGCTCAAACATTTTCTTAATTTCTACTTTGAGTAAGAACCAATTTCAAGAATAAATTCTATACCTTGCTCTGAAGCAGAATGCGTAATTCAACCATCTCATCAGTGTTTCTAGATCTTTTAAAAGCTTGTTCCTCTTCCATATCTTCAGCAGGGCGTTTACCTAAAAATTAACAGTTTAGGTTTCAGAGAGCACCAGCATCTTCAAGAAAGGGTACCCTTAATCACATTTTAGTTTTAACCTACAGATTTAACATTTAAGTACATTCCCTTTGAAGGGATTAGTTGTTAAAGCTTGTTAAAAAAAGGCACTCAATCTTCAACTTTTCTATCAAAATACACTCCCTTAATTTTCTAAACACGAGATTTATTGTGACAGCACATCAAAGGATTAGAAATTTCTAAATGCAAGAAAAAAAACTTGTATTTACTGGCTTTCTTTTAATCAGTTTCCTCACCTATGCAAATGACAGTTACTTCTAGTTCAAAAAAGTAACAAGGATCTCAGGGAAAAAATTATGAAATTAACAAAACAAGAAGAAATTGTTAAAATGTTTTCTCACCAAATTCGCCATTGGTTTCGGTGTTGGGAAAGGTTTCCTCTGGCTGTTCAGTTTCCATTTTCTTGTATTCAAGGGACACACCAATCTGTTAAAAAATAGAGAGGCTAGTACACTTGGTTTCTTGGAAAGCAGGCTGTGCAGGGTACTAAATATTAAAGACAAGGGAAAGAAATGACTATTTCCAGAACGTACCAGTTATTAAATATATCCTTCCAGGGCAGAACTGAAGTGTTCTGGGCGGGACCAACTGACACCCTAGTGCTGTAGTAGCCTACGAAAACCAACACAAATCAGTTTTGCTTTTTTGGTTATTACCGAATACTACTGACTACAGATTTTAACACAAAAGAGCCATTTCTAAAACTTGTTTTCGGTTCTTTAATTTCCAAAGGGCCGCCCTAAAACAATCCAAAAGACCTATCTGATTTTTCTGTAAAAGCAAAAACACCGTAATTTTGGACCAAGTTCCACCATAATGTTTTATATAAATACACAGAAACCAGACGCATAAGGCATTTAAGCCTCCGAGTACTGAGTCTCGAGTAATGCTCCCGAAAGTATACATTTATAAAGAGACACAGAAATTATTTTTACATCTGGATTCTAAACTTCTGGGTTTCTTCCCACCGGTGACTTGAAAACTCTACCTGAAATATAAAGGCAAATTCAAGCCATACCCAACCGTCTGGCCAATCTACTGGAGCGATAAACAGGCAAACCTGAAACAGGAGTGCACCCAAACTGCCTGTACTACTCGACTAACAGAACCCTTGAACACCAATAACATCACTAGCGGGATATTTCAAATTACGTTAAAAGCGGTATAACCTGACACTTTCTTTCAGCACCACCAGACTGGTGATAGGACTGTGAACAGCCTTTTAGATCCCCTCTCCTGACTGGCAGAAGGCGACAAGCGGCTCCCGTTATGAAAGAAATGCTCACAGTCATGGCAGTATTTACGCCTTCCACTCTTCACAGTAACTGAAACGCCAACCCGGCCCCAAACTCAAAATACTGAGGTGCTACGGAAAATTTAGATGAAGGGGTTTGACGACAAATAGCAGGCTGTTTATAACGATAAACCCAATATCCTCCAAGTGCTTTAGTCGCCAGACCCCAAAAATTGCTAAGTATATGCGCGACCGGCCAAGGGCAAACATGCCCTCCTCCCCTCAACGCCCGAAACCGGGATCGGCAACAGCCAAGCAACAGGAGTTGAGAAAGCTCCCGAGGCGAGAGCACCAGCGCCGCACCTCTCCTCAGCCCGATCCGACAGGAAATGGCGGCCCGCGTAATGGCGACTACGTGCTACTAGGCGGAGCCGAGCGCGGACCCCCTCCCCCACCCACCACGCGGTCCCGAGACCTCGTCCCCCGCACCCTCCCCCCACCGCGGGAGACAAAGCAACGAAGGCAGCCCCGACCCTTCCCGCTCGCCCGTTCCAGACCCAAGCCCGGAGCGCCCAAGTGCGGCGGGCCCCACACAAAGAGAGCGGCGGCGTTCTCTACCGCCCTCCGGCTCCCTCTCCTTCCCACACAAGGCCTAGTTCCCAACACAACAAAACTCATCCCACCGGCACAAGCCTAGCGACTCTCCGAAGCCTCTAGTACCACAACGCGGACTGCAGATATACGCTCAGGGAAATGGCGGAGGTGGGGGGAGGGGAAACTCGGCAACGTTCCCTCCCAGAACCCGCCAACCACCACCAAGCCCCCAAACGCCTTCCCTCAAGTGGATAAAGTACTCTCAGGCCCTCACCCCCACGCGCCGTTCGCCCAGCCCCATTCCTCACCCGGCAAGGGTACCGTCCCTATGCCGCCGCGCCTCCTCAGCCGGTCACAGCTAGACAGAGAACAAGCGTAGGCCCCCACTGCCCTCCCCCGCCTCCACGCACTCTCCTACCCCGCCGCCGGGCCCAATTGGCTCCACCGGCTACAGCGGTGGCGCGAGAGCGAAGCGATTGGCCCAAGGCCGCATCAATCAAGGCGCCGGAGGAGGCGACAACCCCGCCCCCCGCCGGCGCCTCCCTTCAGGCTGTAAGGCCGCTAAGGGCCTGAGAAAAATCAGACTTCGGAAAAGTCAACGCAGCCTTTAGGGAGGCCAAAGCCCTGCCCGAACCCGCAATGCCCAAGCCCCAATAACTCTAATTACCTATAGGCCGCAAATAAGCGGGAAGTAGGCAAGACGTCGAGGTCGGTGCAGCAGAGAAACAGAGGATAATGGCGTCTGCAGTGCTTTCGCCTGAAGCGCCCTCCTCCTTTCTCGTCCGCGCACTCACTGGCTGGGGGGAGGGGTGAGGCTCTCGCGAGAACTAAAGGCTGTTCCGTTCTCGCGCACAGGGAGGGGCGGGTGTGGGGGGCGCTTTTGGGCCTGAAGGAGTCTTCACGGGTGGGAGGAGGGGCGTGAGCGCGCGGCAAATCGGGCGGGAAGCAGCGAAAAAGGATTAGGGCGCGCGCTGTGGCGGTTCCTACTCTCACGGTCGCGTGCCCGGGAACTGCTGTTGCGCGAGGGGAAGGCGGGACGCCCAGGTCGGTGTAGGGCCAGACGAATGCCCCCGTTTTCACAGCCCACATTCGCGTTTTCTTCCCTCCCCGGTACTCCCCTCCCGCCCAGGCTGCAGGGCGAGCTGCGCGTTGGTAAGTGCAGCCAGCTTGCCGGCCCGGCCCACGCCTCGCTAACCCGCTGTCTGTAACGGGCCGCAGCGCCCTTCAGGCGTGGCCCGGGCAGGGGGCACAGCCGGCAGGTTGCGGTCCGCGGTCGGCTGGAGGCTCGGGCGGGATTCCGAGAAACGCTGGCAGTCCCGCCGGGCTCTGGCTGTCGAGCCTTGGAGTCCTGCACTATTCGCCCCCTTTGCTTCCGGCCGGGAGCCTGCGCTCCCAGGGTCTTTACCCGGCTCTGCGTTTCTGATGAAACTTTTTTTTCCTTTCTTTTATTTATTAATGGGGCCTGTGATAAGAGTATTTTATAGTGTCGTTGCTGTAGTTACGTGTGAAAAATTTCTGAAAGTGCTGCTTTCATCTCCTACAATGAATGCAAATCGCAAAATGAGTTGTAGACATCCGCTTTCCGTTCACTTACCTTAAATCACCCACGGTGTGTCGGCAGTGACTTAGACTTAACCTCTCGCCCTCATATAGATATGTTATCGTCCTAGAGTGTTCAGGTTATGCTTAGTTTGTGTTCGGCTACTTCTAAGGCCTTTGTGTCAGGCTTTGATGATTTTTTTGTTGTTAAGGCCCGTAGGTCCAGAATCGGTGACAAACCTCGGAAATTACCAGTAGCAGTACCCAGTCTCCGCATCCCGACTCAACCCTCCAGCTCTCACCCACAACCCCAAACTTGTGTTGAAAAGTGAAAATGTTATAAGTTACACATGAAGCTAAATCTACCGTTAGAATACACATTTTTGGGGGTAGTGATGAATTTGTGCTGATTCATTCCATTGTAATTTGATTTCCCTCTTGAATACTTTGCAAATTAGATGTAACCAGCATCTTTAAAAAGTGTCTCTGATTTTGACCATCTATTTTACTTGCTTAATTAGGAAGAAAACTCTTTCTAGGGGAAACTGAGGACTTCATGAAGCACCAAATATTTACTGGCGGGAGTGGTAGTTAAGTACTGTTGGAGCATAGTGTCTGGGATTGTGGGGTTTATAAAAGGCTCTTTGAGTAATTTGATGGCCCCCATCGTGAAAAATATTATAGTCTTGTTGGGAAGTAAAACTCAATGTGCGTTTGGTTTTATGATACATAGTTCACATTTTTATTTAATGTTCAAGAAAAGTTGATTGAGTGTATGAAGGGGCTGGGGATGTTTGGATTATAGAGATTTAATCTACCAGTCAGAATTTGCGACATTTAATTGAATCTGTCTTTCAAAACCAGGGACACTTCACTAACACAAATAGGCACATATAGGATAATGTACTAAGGGTTCTTTCAAACTAGTATTTAGGTTGAAACCATCATATTCTGCCTTGATAAACAGTGATGACTGGTGAGCAGGAACGCAAAGTAAGCAGCTCTAAGAACTTCCCAGTTTCACTGTCTTCTGACTGGACCCTCAAAACTGAAAGCTCTTATTCCCTTTTTCTAGATTTTTTTTTCTTTTTCTAATTGTTTTCTTCCTTTACCTTTTAAAATTTGCTGTTTAGATTTACTTTTTAAATAACAAGAAAGTCTGTTTTTTCCATCGTCTTTTCAAACAATTTTATACCTGCTTCATTCAGAGACTTGCCAGTTTGAGGAAGGTCTGTCTTTTCGCCAACCTTTCTTTCATCCTGTGTTGTTTTCAGCCAAGCTGTGTTATATCTGCTTATTCAAGGACTTACCAACTTGATTGACATATTCTGGCTCTTGTGTAATTAATTGTGTGATTATTTGGACTCCTGATGATTTTAAGGCTGGTATTACTTAGCTGTGGAATTTACCTAAGATAAACTAATCTAATTGAGATTGTACTCTAGTCAGCTGGATGATTATTTAAAATTTTGTAACTATTATTTTTTTAGTTTGTGCCAGACTTTGTGCTGGCTGTTTAATGCTTATTACAGTCCTGTGCGTAAATTGTGGATAAGACAAAGAGAAGTTAAGGAACAAGTCTAAGGTCACAAAGCAGAGATGGGAATCAGACTCCTATACCTGTTTTCTGTCTTTCTCTTGTATTAGGTTATGGAGGATCCGCAAGCAGCTCCACTAATTACTTCTTTCTGATTTCAGCCATTAAATAAAAATTTCCCCATAATTTTCAGAAAGTGTCTTCTCAGAATTCTTGGGTTACCTTTAGTGTTATCCCCAAGAGTTGAAAGCAGATTTATGTGTATTTTTTAAAGTGACGGCAGTGGAAACATGAACCGGTTATAACTTAAATATTTGTTAGTGCTTTTAAGTCTTAACTATTGATTGAATGCCACATACCATGTCTAAAAGGATGATACTTCTGCCTCTTCTTCTATTTGTTAAAAAATTGGAATATGTGAGGCTGACTGAAAATTAACTTACAGATGCTGCTGCTGCTGCTGCTGCTAAGTCGCTTCAGTCGTGTCCAACTCTGCGACCCCACAGATGGCAGCCCACCAGGTTCCTCTGTCCCTGGGATTCTCCAGTTGTGTAAATCTTAGTAGTGATGACTGATATTATAGAATTTTCCTACTCTGTTCTTTTCTGATTGGTTCCTGCAGTCAAGATCTAGAATGTAGATTGCTGTGTTAGCCAAGTTAAGCAGGAGCAAGATGTAACTCAATTTTTTAAAAAACAATGTTTTCATGATTATAAAAGTAGTGGAGATTAATGTAGTTTTACATATGGTCTTTTTTCCTAGCCAAATAAAATAATTTTCATGTAATTAAATAGTCTTAAAAATATTTCTTTAAAAAACTATTTCCTGGATCCAGTGTGATTATGTATTTATTTATTTTACTGTTGTTGAACGTTTAGTTTGTTTTTTTCCACACTGTAAAAGCTTCATGATAAACACTCTGGCACATAAATCTTTGTCCTTATTTCTGATTGTTTTCTTAGGATTAAGTTTTGAAAATAAAAGAGGTAGACCATATGGTGTGAACATTTCTTACTGTACAATTTCAACAACGTATACTTTTTTAATATTCTTTTCATGGACAGTGATGTTCTTGAGGATCAAGGGCTGGGAAGTTGTGGTGCTCTAGCTTGACACCTGGAGAAGGCAATGGCAACCCATCCAGTACTCTTGCCTGGAAAATCCCATGGACAGAGGAGCCTGGTAGGCTGCAGTCCATGGGGTGGCAAGAGCCGGAGACAACTGAGCGACTTCACTTTCGTACATTGTAAAAGGAAATGGCAACCCACTCCAGTGTTCTTGCCTGGAGAATCCCAGGGACAGGGGGAGCCTGGTGGGCTGCCGTCTGTGGGGTTGCACAGAGTCGGACACGACTGAAGCAACTTAGCAGCAGCAGCAGCTGCAGCTGATACCTCCCCTCTGAGTTGCTTACCTGCAGTGACCATGGTTACTCAGTTTCTCAAGAAAAGGAGGAACAAAAACCTTAGAAATTCTCTTGAAGGAATAGATGCAAGTAATACAATTTACTAAATTATTAAGGAGCTCAGTTATTGAAACCCAGTCTAAACTTTATAATTTCACGTGATAATACTTTTTCCATTTAGCTATTTAATAAGCTTTTAATAATTTAATAAGCTTTTCTTTTTTACCTGTAGGAAAAAAAAATTTTATGTTAGAAACATCTTTTTATAAAATTGTTTTAACATGCATTTGTAGGCACTAAATTATGTTGTATATCAATATGCCCTCCACCTTTCTTTGCTGTTAAATGAAGAATTCTATGCATATTCTATGCAAATGTGCATTTAGTTACAGTAACATTATTATAAAGTTATAGTACATCTCTGGAAGTGGAGATCCAAATCCGAAGGGTACTATTTTAAGAAAATTATTAGTTAGGAATTTGTCCAGACTACTGTCTGAAAAGATTTTTGTCACTTGCTGTGTTCAACAACACAAACAAGGAAATGCATGTTTGAAATAAGTACAAAATTAAAAAAATAATACATAAGTTTTAAAATATCAGTTTGTGATATTTAAAAAAATTTAAAACTACTTTATGTGGTACTTTAGTAGAGTTATAGCAAAAGGAAAAGTAATACTTAGTGATAACACTGTTACAAAGATAGATGCAGTAGGTGATGTGTTTCTTTCATTTGACTTTGTAAATAATTTAGAATGTACTGAGTGAGATTGTCATTTATATGAGATCAGAGAAAAGTCTTGATTGTTAATACTGTAGTGTTGTTATAAACTAGCCATTTATGAATGTGTTTTGTATGCAAGTGGGTATATGTAAATAAGAGACTGACTTGACTTTCTCTTTTCACTTAAGTCAAACAGTATCTAGAAAAAGGTATAGGAATGGAGATTAGCAGACTCTAGTTCAGAACCTGCTACTGTGTATGATCTTTATGCCTGTTTCATTCTCACCCAAATAGAAGACAGTACCTACCCTTTCTATCATAAATGACTATTTTGAGGTTTAGGTAATATTATAGATGTAAAATAATATATTTTGAAAAAGTTTAAAATCTTACAAATAAGAGGTTTTAATTTTTACTCACCCTTTTCTTGAGTTCTCTGTTTATCATCTATATTGCTGCTATAAAGAATTGACACCACTGAAATTCATTTCTTTCATTTCATTTTCTATCCAGCCTTGACCTTTTAAATTCACAATCAGTCTTCCTTTTTTATTGGTTTCTTCCTCCTCCTAGAAGTATTAACAGTATTAACTCCTACTGTTTAACAGGTTCAGGTAGAAAATGTCATTTGTGTTAAGTGTCTGCATGTAATAACTTAGGGGTGTATATGGGTATATACTATACTGTACATCCTGAGTAATTCATAGTACAAAACATTCTGCAAACAACTTAATTGATGCGGCATTTATACTTGCTAATTCATTTAAATAATTCTAACTACTGAAAGTACACTTTGTCTTGATTTCAGTTTACTTAATGACTATCATCTCATTACAACACCCCTGCCAATTATGCTAGGCCCATTTGCCAGTGTTGTGGTGGTTAAATTTTAGTGAAGAAAATAAAGTAACTTAGTGAATGAATATACCTGAGAGCCTTGGATGTAGCTTAATTTTTGAGGTTAATAATGTCAACAGATAAAAATAGATCTATACAGTACAGATCTGTGTCTTGAAGATAAGATGTCACTCAACTATGGCCTCATAAAATCATGCTTGGAGATTTTAACATGTCTTATTTTAATTAATTTCATATGTTGATGGTATTTTGTTCTAGGTTCATCTTTTAAGCATACAGCTGAACTTGGTTTATTCAATTTGAGAGTATCTTTTAAGAGGTGAGTTAATCTATGTTCATTATGATTGCTGATATATTTAGACTTATTTTTACCATCTTGTTTATTTCTGTTTATCAGTTCAGTTCAGTTGCTCAGTTGTGTCCAACTCTTTGCAACTCCATGGACTGCAGCACACCAGGCCTCCATGTCCATCACCAGCTCCTGGAGCTTACTCAGACTCATGTCCATTGAGTTGGTGATGCCATCCAACCATCTCATCCTCTGTCAACCCCTTCTCCTGCCTTCAATCTTTCTAGCATCAGAGTCTTTTCAGATGAGTCAGTTCTTTGTAGCAGGTGTCCAAAGTATTGGAGTTTCAGCTTCAGCATCAGTCCTTCCAATGAATATTCAGGACTGATTTCCTTTAGGATGGACTTGTTGGATCTCCTTGCAGTCCAAGGGACTCTCAAGAGTCTTCTCCAACACCACAGTTCAAAAGCATCAATTCTCTGGTGCTCAACTTTCTTTATAGTCCAACTCTCACATCCATACATCAGTACTGGAAAAACCATAGCTTTGACTAGACAGACCTTTGTTGGCAAAGTAATGTCTCTGCTTTTTAATATGCTGTCTAGGTTGGTGATAGCTTTTCTTCCAAGGAGCAAGCATCTTTTAATTTCATGGCTGCAATCACCATCTGCAGTGATTTTGGAGCCCCCAGAAATAAAGTCTGTCACTGTTTTCACTGTTTCCCCATCTGTTTGCCATGATGTGATGGGATGAGATTCCATGATCTTAGTTTTCTGAATGTTGAGTTTTAAGCCCGCTCTTTCACTTTCATCAAGAGGCTCTAATTCTTCTTCGCTTTCTGCCATAAGGGTGGTGTCATCTGCATATCTGAGGTTATTGATATTTCTCCCGGCAGTCTTGATTCCAGCATGTGCTTCTTCCAGTCCAGCGTTTCTCATGATGTACTCTGTATATAAGTTAAACAAGCATGATGACAATATATAGCCCTAACGTACTCCTTTCCCAGTTTGGAACCAGTCTTGTTCCATGTGCAGTTGTAACTGTTGCTTCTTGACCTGCATACAGATTTCTCAGGAGGCAGATCAGTTGGTCTGCTATTCCCATCTCTTGAAGAATTTTCCATAGTTTTGTTGTGATCCACACAGTCAAAGACCTTGGCATAGTCAATAAAGCAGAAGTAGATGCTTTTCTGGAACTCCCTTGCTGTTTTGATGATCCAACAGATGTTGGCAATTTGATCTCTGGTTCCTCTGCCTTTTCTAAATCCAGCTTGAACATCTGGAATCTCACGGTTCACGTACTGTTGAAGCCTGGCTTGGAGAATTTTGAGCATTACTTTGCTAGCATTGAGATGAGTGCAGTTGTGCGGTAGTTTGAGCATTCTTTTACATTGCCTTTCTTTGGGATTGGAGTGAAAACTGATCTTTTCCAGTCTTGTGGCCACTGCTGAGTTTTCTAAATTTTCTGGCACATTGAGTGCAGCACTTTCACAGCCCCATTCCCTTTGTACCTTCTTTTGGATTGTTTTCTTTATTCTGTGTTTTTCTCAGCAGATTTGAAAATCAGTTGTTATATTTCTATCATTTTGGTGTTTGTCTTCAGTATTTTTATTAAGGATATAATTTACTTTCAGTGAAATTTATGTTCTTTTTGATGCATAGTTCCGTGAGCTTTGACAAACATTAGTCACATGACCATTGCTGTCACATGTTACTGTGGTGCTGCCTTTTCCATTGTTGTTCAGTTGCTAAGTTGTATCTGATTCTTTGCAACCCCATGGACTGCAGCATGCAAGGCCTTCCTGTCCTCTACTGTCTCCTGGAGTTTGCTCAAGTTCATGTCTGTGAAGTTGATGATACCTTTTCTATAATGCCCTGTAACTGGAATTATACAGTCTTTGTCTAACTTTTACCTAGCATGCTGCATTTGCTATTTGTTTCAGTCTATTTGGGCTACTGTGAAAAAATATCATAAACTGGGTGGTTCATAAATGACAGAAATTTATTTGAAAACTGAAAAGTCCATTGTCAAGGTGATGGCAGATTTTGTGGGTGTCTGATAGGGACATGTTTCCTGGTTCTTGGATGACAGTCTCTTTATAGTAACCTCTTGTGGCAAAAGGGACAGGTAGCTGTGTGGAAGCATCTCTGTTGTTTATTTCTTTTGTTATTGGGTTGTAAGTTCTTTTTTTTAAATTAATATCTTTTCAGAATTCTGAGTTTATTTTGGTCACACTGTGTGGCATGCAGGATCTTAGTACCCAACCACAGATCTAAGCCCCGTTCAGTGGAAGTGGGGAGTCTGAACCACTGGGCCATCAGGGAATTTCCATGAGGGCTTCATTCTCATAATCTAAGCACTTCACAGAGGCCCCACCTCCCAATACCATCACACTGGGTATTAGGATTTCAACATATGAATTTTCTGAGGGAGAGTATATGTGGCAGTATTCATCTTTGTTATTGCATCTGTTAGTAGTGTATTCTTTTTTAACACTGAATAATATTTCATTGTAATAATGTACTATAATTTGTCCTTTCATGAAGGACATGTGGGTTGTTTCTGATTTTTGGTGATTATGAAACAAGCTGCTGTAAATGTTCACATACAGATTTTTAATGAGTGTAAGTTTTCATTTCTCTTCAGTAAATACCTATGAATGCTGGGTTGCATGGTGAGTGTATATTTAACTTTGTAAGAAAATGCTAAACTGTTTTTTAAAGTGATGTGCTATTTTGCTTTCCAATCAGCAATGTATAAGAATTCCAGTACTTGGAATTATCAGCTTTTTTTAAAATTTTAGCTATGATTTTAATTTTACATTTCCCTAATATCTTGTCATTTTGCATATCTTTTGGTGAAATGTCTATTCAGTTCTTTTGCTCCTTTTAAAATTAGTTTGAATTTTTTAAAAGATTTTTTTCTTTTTTTGGTGTGGACAATTTTTAATTCAGATTTTTTGAATTTGTTGCATATTGCTTTTATGTTTTGTTTTTTCAGCTGTGAGTCATGTGAGATCTTAGCTCCCCCACCGGGGGTCAAAGCCACACCCTCTGCATTGGAAGGTGAAGTATTAACCACTGGACTGCAAGGGAAGTCCCCCTATTGAATTTTAAAATTCTTTTTGTAGTCTAAATATGTCTTTTGTCAGTTATGTATTTCTCCCAGTCTGTGGCTTGTCTTTTGTGTTTGTTTGGCTTGTCTTTGTACTTTTAGCAGTGTCTTTCATAGAGCAGAATTTTAAAATTTTGGTGAAGCTCAGTTTATTAGTTTCTTTCTTTTATGAATTATGTATGTTTCTAGTGTTGTATCTGAGGAAACTTTTAAGAAACTAAGATCACAAAGATTATTCTCCTAAGTTTCATTCCCCTTAAAAAAATGAAATATAATTGACATACAGCATTTTCATTTCAGTTGTACAATATAATGATTTGTATTATTGCAGAAAGTGAAGTTGCTCAGTCATGTCTGACACTTTGCAACCCCATGGACTGTAGCCCACGAGGCTCCTCCATCCGTGGGATTTTCCAGGCAGGAGTACTGGAGTGAGTTGCCATTTCCTTCTCCAGGTGATCTTCCCGACCCAGGAATCGACCCTGGGTCTCCCTCATTGCAGGCAGACTCTTTACCAGCTGAGCCACTAGGGAATCCCTGTTATTGCAGAACTCACCACAATTAAGCCCAGCTGATATCCATCACACTTAGTTACAAAATTTTATAGTTCTTATGATGAGAACTGTTAAGATCTACTCTCTTAGCAACTTTTAAATATGCAATATAGTATTTTAACTACAGTGACCATACTATACATTGCGTTTCTATGACTTAACTGATTTTATAGCTGGAAGTTTGTGCCTTGTGACCCCTTTCATCTGTTTCGCCCACCCCTGACCTGGCAGCTGTCAACCTGTTCTCTGTTATATATGAGGTTTTTTTTTCTCCTACCTTTTTTAGTTTTCACATTTATATCTGTGGCTCACTTGGAGTTAATTTTTGTATATGTATGATGTACTGGTAGTGGTTCATGTTTTTGTGTATGGAGATATCCCTACCTCTCTGAGGATATTAATAATAGTTTTTTTTGAAGTTTTTTGTATTCTTTCATAGTTACTTTATTCTAATTTTTTAAACATTTAAGATTCTTCATTTAAAAACAAACTTCTTCAGGTATAAATTCTCCTCTTGGTTGTGTGTGCTGATGTGGTTCATGGTGGTAATTTTCCTCAAATGTAGTTTTGGCTTGAGAGCTCATGTTGGATAGAGGTTTTTCCCATGTGTGTTCTTCCCTTTGGTGTGTTTTTGGAGTTGCTTCGACCTGCCCTCTGACTGTCATGGGTCTAGATCAGCTGTGTCCCTAGAGATCTGGGTATTTACTTAAGTGAATAGCCTGGTTCTGGACCATGCTGTATTCTATACAAGTTGTATACTCTATATATCTATTCTTAGATTATCTCTGTTCTCTCCATAGGCCATAGGTAGGTGCTGAGTAGAACATTTTTTGGCACAATTCTAGCAAGTAGTCTGTTGTGCCCTATAATTGGCATACTGGGGCCTTAGAGCCTTGGAGCTTTAGCCTGCAAGTCCCCTTTTCCTAGTGGCTTTAGTGCCCACTTAAAACTCTAAAGTGAAAGTTTCTCAGTCGTGTCCAACTCTCTGTAACCCCGTGTACTGTACAGTCCATTGAATTCTCCAGGCTAAAATACTAGAGTGGGTAGCTCTTCCCTTTTCCAGGGGATCTTCTGAACCCAGGGATCAAACCCAAGTTTACTGCATTGCAGGTGGATTCTTTACTAGCTGAGCCACCAGGGAAGCCCAAGAATACTGGAGTGGGTAGCCTATCCCTTCTTCAGGGCATCTTCCTGAGTTCCTGGCCCACAAGATTTTACTCTTTGTTATTGAGTGTAGCTATGTATTTAAAGTTTTAACTTGTTTCTTGTATATCCTTCTAGATAGACATCCTGTATGTACAAAGTCAAGAAGAATATGCTTATTGTCCTTTCTCTTGTACACAAAAGTTAGCATACTGTGTTTTGTTTTTCTTAGCAGCAAGTTAGAGAATATTTCCATTTGATAAATCAGAGGGCTCGTGTAGAGATTGTTGGTTTGTTTGTTAAAGAGACATGCTGATTTGACTCTACATGGTTTATTTTTATCAGAATGGGCATGGACCTCTCCTACCTCTACCTATTTTCACATTGTTTTTCATATGTGATTTAAAATGTATCTGTACTCTTAATTATTTTCTTCAAAGTAAAGATTCATCAGTTTGGTGTTAATTCTGCCTCCTAAAATGTTATTCTTGTATTTCTCATAATAACCGTAACTCTTCCTTTAAATTTTAACCGTTTGTTGAATTAGTAATCTGACTACTTATTTAGGGTCACAGAGCTTGTAAATAAATTTGGCACCAGACTTGTACACTGAACCTCTGGATTATATATTAGTCTCCTTTTTTTATTTCATTTTTTTTAACACAATAAAGGGTTTTTACTTTTAAATGACTATCTGTATATCAAATAATAACATGTTAACAAATTCTTGAATTCTGTCATCTAGTAATTTTGATTAAAAAATGCTAAAAGTAGCCCAAACAATTTTACTAGCATTCATTGTATTTTTAGCCAGAAAAGACTGTTTTAAGTCTAGATGCTGCTTAGTACAGGTTACAAATAACTACTTACTATTTTTTTCATAGATAAAGCCCCTGACCTTCAGAAAGCTTTAGGGGAAAAAAATTAATCCCCCTTTTTAAGTTAAAAATTAAAAAAATATATACCTACAAAAAAAGTCAGTGTGTGTGTATATGTGTAGACACATATTTGTCACTTGAGCTAAAAGATGTAGGAAACCAGACAATATATGCCTATTAAATTTCTAAGAGGTGGCAAGGTTAAAAAAAGAAACATTTGGATAAGCTCTAAGTTTTTACAAGGAAGCTAGATTTACTATTTTCTAAAAATGAGAGGACCTACTATATAATATACAGAAATAATTTAATGCCTTTTCACAAGAATATATCTTGAACTAGTCCATGGGACAGGACTTCTTCCCTGGTCCACTGATGTGGTAGTTTTATGGATCTGCCAGAGTTGCAGACAAAGGCCGAGAGGTTATCTAGGACTTCATCCCTGTTTTGCCAGAAGTAAACCTGAAGGATAGTCATCCCTGGGTCTCCTTTTCCACCTCACTGCTGCGGCTGCCATGGCATCCAGAGCTCTGGCTTCTTTGACTTTGAGCCCTTCTCCCTCTGTAGGTGGTCAGTTTCAATTTCAGCTGCTTTGGCCTGGTTTCGCCTTAGGTTGCTTGTGAACCTCCGACATCATCTCCTATCCTTTAATTTTCACAGTAGTCCTCTGAAGTAAGTATGTAGGCAAGGAAGCAAGCTAAGGTAGAGTGTCTAAGTTTCTTATGGTCACTTGCTTTTGTTTATTTCATTCCAAACCTCATGTTTTTATTGTGTACTACCTCCACTCTACCCTGATTGATAATAGGAACCTTCAAAACCATACTGTCAAACTCTTGCACTTAAGAAAATAGTCCAGTGATTGTTTCTGTGGCTTCATTTTATAACCCTTACTGTTTTTTGTCTTAGCTCTCAGGCCATTTCTGAGCAACAGAGGTTACAAGTACTCCACTGAACAACCAGTTCTAAATCCTGTCATCAAATCCTGTGCTCCTGTTCCAAATGGTAAGTTTTCTTATGGGCATATTAAAACTTTTATAAATTCAGTCTTACTCTGTTGAAGGAAAAAATTTAATTTATGAGAAAAGCTTAGTCTTTTTAGTGTTTTGCTACTTTTTTTTTATCATACTGAGAAAATCAGAAGTATATTTACATGATACGACTGTTCAGAATCATTTAGATAAATAAGATGCTTTACATCAGCTAAGAATCTGTTAGTTGTTATAATTTTACCTGATTATTATATTAATAACTACTAACATTGTATGTATTGCGTAGGTCTAACATTGTGCTTTACAAATGTTAATCATGTAATCCTCACAACAACCCCATTAGGTAGGAGGTGGTATTGACATTTTATAGATGAAAAACCTAGGTTAGAAGAAGTTAATAAATTTATGCTAGGCTGTAGAGCTTATAATTTGACAGAGCTAGCCTTCAAACCTTTATATATCTGTCTCACATTTTTTACTTTTCTCATTATACCATCTGATTACCTGTGGCATTTGAAGTTTTGCTATGTAGAAAGTCAAAGAATTACAGACATGATGGAGAGAAAGTCTAAAGGTTTGGCTACTCTTGTTTGTGCATTGTAGAGAATTATAAAAACTCTATTTAGATATACTGAATTACCATAATGTTTTTGTTTGTTTTCAGGTAATAGATGCCTAATATTACCTTTACGTGAAAGAAATGAGTGTAACTAGTATTGCATTAAGAGTTGAAACCTGGCTTTCAGCTACATGGCATGTTAAAGTGCCTTTAACGTGGCTAGAAGCTTGTATTAACTGGATCCAAGAAGAAAATGATAATGTTAATTTGAGTCAGGCACAAATGAATAAACAAGTGTTTGAGCAGTGGCTCCTTACTGATCTGAGAGATTTGGAGCATCGTCTTTTACCTAGTGGCATTTTAGAAACTCCAAAAGGAGAACTGAACGGATTTTTTGCTCTGCAGATTAATTCATTGGTTGATGTAAGTCAGCCTGCATATGCCCAGATACAAAAGTTGAGAGGAAAGAATACAACCAATGACCTAATTACAGCTGAAACACAAGTAACCCCAAAACCTTGGGAAGCAAAGCCTTCACGAATGTTGATGCTACAGCTAACTGATGGAATTGTACAGATACAAGGAATGGAATATCAGTCTATTCCAGCTCTGCATAGTGATCTTCCTCCAGGTACAAAAATTTTGATTTATGGAAATATTTCCTTCCGTCTTGGTGTTCTCTTGTTGAAACCAGAAAATGTGAAAGTGTTGGGAGGAGAAGTCGATGCTCTTTTAGAGGAATATGCCCAAGAAAAAGTTCTTGCAAGATTAATTGGGGAACCTGATCCTATAGTTTCAGTCATACCAAATAATTCTAACCAAAGCATCCCCAGAATTACGGATGTTCTAGATCCTGCATTGGGGCCTTCTGATGAAGAACTCTTGGCAAGTCTTGAGGAAAATGATGAGCTTGCAGCAAGTAATAATACCCGTTTGGAAAGAGGTTGTTTCATAGGTAATTCCTCAAATAGTGTTCCCATCAGACAGTCAGATTTTGAACCAGAACTTGTTATTTCTCCAAGGCCAAAGCAGAAACCACGAAACCAATCTATGCTTTTTACTGATGAGGAATTAGATGACTTTTCATTGGAGGAGGCCTTGCTTTTAGAAGAAGCTGTCCAGAAAGAAGAAATGGAGACCAAAGAATTACAACTATTGACTTTGAACAGAGCTACAGATGAAAGTATAGAGAAGTTTTCACATAGATCTAATACTCTAAATAGTTTTTCTTTTATTTGCAAAAATGGAAACAATAATTGGAGTGAAAAAAATTTATCTGAGCAAATGACTAGTGAAGACAAATCTCTTAGTTGTCCATCTACTAGAGACCAAAACAGTAGTAGTCTTTCAGTTAAT
Organism: Capra hircus; assembly: GCF_001704415.2. Taxonomy (NCBI): domain Eukaryota; kingdom Metazoa; phylum Chordata; class Mammalia; order Artiodactyla; family Bovidae; genus Capra; species Capra hircus. The sequence goes on from NC_030815.1 coordinate 77,037,304, forward strand.
CATAATGTACCCCTACCCCATGATTTTACAAATAAAGGTAAGAGCTCAGAGACACATAAAATAAAACAAATTAGCAGTTCAGATGGACATTCCTTAAATAATAAAATGTTCAATGGAGAGCTGGTCAGTAATATACCAAAAAGGAGTTCAGATGTTCCTAATGAAAATGAGCACCATTTACAGACTTGTTCTTTACAATTGTCAGAGAATAGCACTGGACGTTCTATCACCATGGATTTGTATTCTCCACCCTTTATCTATTTGTCTGTTCTAATGGCCAGCAAACCAAAGGAGGTTACAACAGTGAAAGTCAAAGCATTTATTGTAACCTTAACTGGAAATCTCTCAAGTTCTGGTGGCATTTGGAGTGTAAGAGCAAAAATTTCTGATGGTACTGCATATCTAGATGTAGACTTTGTAGATGAAATACTTACTAGTCTGATAGGGTTTTCAGTATCAGAAATGAAACAGTTGAAAAAGGATCCTTGTAAATACCAAAAGTTCCTGGAAGGTTTGCAGAAATGTCAGAGAGATCTAATAGATTTGTGCTGTCTGATGACTATTTCATTTAATCCCTCCTTGTCTAAGGCAATGGTACTGGCATTACAAGATGTTAATATGGACCACCTTGAGAACCTAAAGAGGAGATTAAAGAAATAATTTGCTGAAATAGTATTAAGAAACAATTCAAATAAGCAAGGAAATATTTAGAATTAAATTTGTCCTTTTACTTTCACAACTTTTTGAAAAGGAAGTTTCATAATTGATTTCAGTTTAATTTTAAAATGCTTGATCATGATTGTGTGTTTAAGTTTTTTTAATAAACTTTTTTATAGTAAGTGTTTGCTGAATGAATTTGATGACCCACTGTTGTTGAGAGATTTTGTTTTCCACTTGTTATTTCACATAAGGTGACCGGTAAAGTATTGTATTGGTGTTTACTGATGAGTCATACTGTTGACAGAAGGTTAACAATTATAAGTAGGTAGTTGAGTACTTCTAATTTGTACCCCAAAAGATTTGTATGTGGTATTTTTCTTAGGAAAAATGTAAATCCATTGGAACAGAATGTTAGACTTTCAGATATTAATTTTGGTGGTTTTTATTTTGCTGATTGTAAATATTTTGTCTAGTATATTTAAGGCAATTATTATCTTAACTAGATACCATTTCAAAGATTATATTGAATAGTTAAAAGCTTGATTTTCAAGGATAATCTATTAGAAGATCCAGTTAACTTTTGGGGAGATTAAAATAAGATGTATATCTATGTCTTTAGTTGTTATCTCCTTTCTGAATTATTTTTACATGTAAGTCTTCCTTTAGTTTTGTTGGAAGTGCTGATTTCTTTTTCAAGGGAGGCTGTTTCCCACTTTCCCATATTGCTCTTAAAAAGTCACATTTGAGAGGTTAAGTTATTTTTATTATTCTTTTTTTAAAATGTAAATTAAAGTATTTTGAATTTTAAAACATTAAAATGAACACATGGCATTTTAAAAGTAATGTAATAGGAAATATCTGGAAGGAAGATAAATACATATATAAAAATATGATTGGATATAGCAGAAAAATATTCTAAAAATCTTTTGTCATTATTGGTTGAAGGATGATTATCAGAGTTAAAGGCACAATCCAGATTTTGCTGCTATATCCTCTGATAATAACCACTTATATGTCCTTGCATAGCTTATTTACTACAAGAGGTCTAAATGGATGGCATTATCTTTCATTATCTTTCTTCTAAGTGTTCTCCTGTACTCTGTCTCTGCGAGTAGTGCTTGAAAGCTGTTATTAAATTTTATTTTCTCTTCATATTCAGTTACTGAAGACTGGGTATAGTACTTAATGGTCTTCTCAGGTGACGCTAGTGGTTAAAGAGCCCACCTGCCAATGCAGGAGACATAAAAGGTGTCGGTTTGATCCCTGGGTCAGGAAGATCTCCTGGAGGAGGGTATGGCAACCCACTCCAGTATTCTTGCTGGAGAATCCCATGAACAAAGGAGCCTGGTCCACATGGTTGCTAAGAGTCAAAGTTGCAAAGACACGACTAAAGCTTCTTAACATGCACACACACAGTACTTTACCATATTAATCCTTTCTTCTGTACTGGACCTTTGTTTCTGACTCTAGTCTTCACTGGCCTGGAGTATTCCAGTAGGATTACTAATTGGCCTGTGCCTTGTTTTGTCCTTAAGCCTTTAACCATAATTCTGCCTGAATGATCTTTCTGACCATTCTTGTTTATTAATAAACATCTTGTTTACTACTCTTTGTTGCCCTTTAATATCAACATTTTCCAAACTCTTCATCTAGTATGTAAGACCTTTTGCAGTCTGGTCCTTGCCTTCCTTTTCAGCCTTGCCTTGCCTCCTTATTCTTCACCTACCTCGTCTGCCAGTAAATTTTAGTCATAGTTGTTCCCCAAATGTGGGGAATATACTTCATACTTATCATACTCAAGCTCATAGTAATAACCCTACCTCCCAGATTTCCACTCAACTTAAGCTTTAGATGCCCATTGAAGTGCTTCATGAATTTCCCTATCCACTTTCATGCCCTTTGTATATTGTATAGACTATTATTTATGTTTTATTATACTTATTTGCTTCCTGTATTCTACTGCTACATTTTGGGCAGAATAATTCTTTTGTAGAGAGCTGTCATGGGCACCCTTTAGCAACATCCTGGCCTCTACATGTGATGTAGAATCCTTCCAGTTAAAGATGAATGGATAAGGAAGTTGTGGTACATATATACAATGAAATATTATTTAGCCATAAAAAGGAATGAATTTGAGTCAGCTGAACTGAGGTGGATGAACCTAGATCCTGTTATACAGAGTAAAGTAAGTCAGAAAGAAAAATATATATTAAAACATACATAGAAAAGACAGAGGGACCAGAGATCAAATTGCCAACATCTGCTAGATCACTGAAAAAGCAAGAGAATTCAGAAAAAGATCTACTTTTGCTTTATTGACTATGCCAAAGCCTTTGCCTATGTGGATTGCAACAAACTGTGGACAATTCTGAAAGAGATGGGAATACCAGACCACCTGACCTGCCTCTTGAGAAATCTATGCAGGTCAAGAAGCAACAATTGGAACTGCACATGGAACAACAGACTGGCTCCAAAATTGGGAAAGGAGTACATCAAGGCTGTCTATTGTCACCCTGTTTATTTAACTTACATGCAGAGTACCTAATGCACAGTGCTGGGCTGGATAAAGTACAAGCTGGAATCAAGATTGCCAGGAGAAATATCAATAACTTCAGATATGCAGATGACACCACCTTTATGGAAGAAAGCGAGGAGGAACTAAAGACCCTCTTGACACTGGAGAGTGAAAAAGTTGGCTTAAAACTCAACATTTAGAAAACAGATGGCATCCGGTCCTATTTTCATGGCAATTAGATGGGGAAACAATGGAAACAGAGACTATTTTTTGGGGTTCCAAAGTCACTGCAGATGGTGACTGCAGCCATGAAGTTAAAAGATGCTTGCCCCTTGGAAGAAAATCTATGACCAACTTAGACAGCATATTAAAAAGCAGAGACATTACTTTACCAACAAACATCCATCTAGGCAGAGCTATGTTTTTTCCATTAGTCATGTATAGATGTGAGAGTTGGACTATAAAGAGAGCTGAGCACCAAAGAATTGATGCTTTTGAACTGTGGTGTTGAAGAAGACTCTTGAGAATCCCTTGGACAGCAAGGAGATCCAACCAGTCAGTCCTAAAGGAAATAAGTCCTGAATATTCATTGGAAGGACTGATGCTGAAGCTGAAACTCCAATACTTTGGCCACCTGATGCAAAGAACTGACTCATTGGAAAAGACCTTTTAGCTGGGAAAGATTAAATGCGAGAGGAGAAGGGGGTGACAGGATGAGGTGGTTGGATGGCATCACCGATGCGATGGACATAAGTTTGAGTAGGCTCCAGGAGTTGGTGATGGACAGGGAAGCCTGGTGTGCTGCAGTCCATAGGGTTACAAAGAGTCAGACACGACTGAGCGACTGAACTGAGCTGAACTGAAAACATACACATGGAATTTAGAAAAATGGTATTGATGAACCTATTTGCAGGGCAGGAATAGAGAGACAGAGAACAGACTTGTGGACACTGGGGGAAAGAGGGTGGGATGAATTGAGAGAGTAGCATTGAAACATCCCTTACCATATGTGAAATAGCTAGTGGAAAGTTGCTGTATGACAAAGGGAGCTCAATCTGGTGCTCTGTGACAACCTAGAAGGGTAGGATGGAAGAGGGTGAGAAGGAGGGGAAATATGTATATTTATCCCTGGGTAGGGAAGATCCTCTGGAGAAGGAAATGGCAACCCACTCCAGTATTCTTGCCTGGGAAATCCCATGGACAGAAGGAACTTGGCAGGCTACAGCCCATGAGGTCTTAAGAGCTGAACAAGACTTAGCGACTGAAAACAAAATGGCTGATTTATGTTGTAAGGCAGAAACCAACACAACATTGTAAAACAAGAATCCTCCAATTTAAAAAATCCTTCACTTGTGACAAGCAAAGATCTTTCCATAACTAGCAAAATATTCCTGAAGAGACAAAATCGCCCTGGGTTGAGAACCATTACTGTAACGAAATATAAGCTGCTTGAGGGTGTGGCTAATTCATTACTTTTGTAACTCCACTAAATGTTTACTTTTACTATAAATGAATCATCATGTCATCTGTGTTCCCTTAATACCTTTTAGTGATTTCTCATTATGTGTTCAATAGCATGGTATTTAAAGCCCCCCAAACCTCTGTATGCATGGCTCCTCAGGTATCAGTGACAGAATAAATTAGATAAATCTGCCCAATAGCAAAGGGAGACTATGAAAAAACTTGGTTGACTTCACCTAGATTCTAATAGAGGGGGGGAAACAGTTTTCTCTGAGAATCTAGCTATAGGACTGTTCTTTATTGTTATTATTTATTTTTGGCTGTGCTGCATCTGCTGTGCAGGCTTTTCTCTGGTTCTGGTGGGCAGGGTCTATTCTCTAGTTGAGGTATGCAGGCTTTTCACTGCAGTGGCTTCTCGTTGCAGAGCATGGGCTCTAGGGTGCTTTGGCTTTAGTAGTTGCAGCACGTGGGCTCAGTATTTGCAGCTCGAGAGCATAGGCTCAGTAGTTGTGGCTCACAGGCTTAGTTGCTTCCTGGCCTATGGGATCTAACCAGATTCAGGGATTGAACCGTGTCTCTTGAGGTTCAACTGGTTGGCAGGTGGATTCTTTCTGTGCTACCAGGGAAACCTGATCTGTTCTTATATGAGACTAAGTGGACACTTAAGTTACCTGTGTGATAATCTCCAACTGAGAATTTAACATAAAAAAGAACGACCCTGTGGGAACCTGGCAGAAGCAAATGGAAAAATGGGTATAATTAGATCATCTTTAACTTCTTAGGAGTGAATCTGCTTTCAGAGATTATATGTTCTTTGCTCCTGCATCCTGTATATCTTATATGTATTGATCGCTACTCTAGGCCACCACTGCTTGTGACTGGTGGGTATATCTGCTCAATTCTGGAGTTAGCAGGCAATAAAAGAAATGCTCAGACACCCATGGACTTAATATGTGCAAGAGGAAAACAGAAAAGATTGAAAATATCAACAGGGGATTGGGTATTTTAAAAAACTAAAAGACTATAACAGCTGAAATTTTGAAAAGTCAATGAATGAGCTTAACACCAGATGAAACAGCTGAAGACAGTGAAATTTGATCAGAAAAAATTCAGAGTATATAGAGACAAGTGGATGGAAAAGAACCAAAAAGTGATACAACACCAAGAAGGGCTAACATTAATGTAACTGTAGTCCCCCCAAAAAAGAGGAAATAGAGGATACTTAGAGTTAATGCTTAAGAAATTTTAAAATTTAGGGAAATCAAGCTGCAAATTCTGGAAGTCCCACAAACTCCAAGCAAAATATATTCAGAGTAATACCTGTGCAAATATCAATACCATTGAAAGCTAAAAAAAAAAAAATCCAGAATCCAGAGCAGTGAAAGAAGCATATTTCAAAGCACCAGAAAACACCCAGTGTGAATCATGATGTGCACCTGAAACTTAATACCAATTTTACTTCAGTTAAAAAATTTGGGAATCAGAAGATGGGATGGCATTTTCAAAGTGACAAAAAGTAAGTACCAACTTAGAGTTCTATATAAGGCAAAAATGCCCTCAACAGTAAGGGTGCAACTGGTAAAATTAAGAAAATTTCATACACAAAAAAGTAATTTTTTCCCTAACAAACTACACAAAAATTTCTTTAAGCAGGATAATGATAACCAAATGGAAGCCTGGAGATGCAAAAAGGAATGAACAGCTGAAAGGGTAAATATATGGGTTAAATGAATAGTGATTTTGAAATGGAAATAACATCTTGAGGGTTAAAAACAAAAACCCAAAGGACTAAACTACATGAAAACAACAGCATTTAAATTGGGTGAGGAATAAAGAAAAGTATTTTAAGGTCCTATGTCAGAGAAAAGGTTAAAGTTGTAGTTTTATATTAGACTTGGATATTCAGAGTTTTATGGGCTTCCCTGGTGGCTCAGAGGTTAAAGCGTCTGCCTGCGATGCGGGAGACCTGGGTTCAATCCCTGGGTCAGGAAGATCCCCTGGAGAAGGAAATGGCAACCCACTCCAGTACTCTTGCCTGGAGAATCCCATGGACGGAGGAGCCTGGTAGGCTACAGTCCACGGGGTCGCAAAGAGTCGGACACGACTGAGCAACTTCACTTTCACACTGAGATTTATAAAAGTTTATCACTATATATAAATGGAATAAAAAAGAATAACAACAACAAGTGTACTCAATACACAAAGCAAGAAAGAGAAAAGAACAAAGAAAATGGTGTATAGGAAAAACATTTGGTGAAGTGGTAAATTTAAATCCAAATGGATCAGAAATTACATTAAATGTAAATAAGCCAAGTCTTCCAATAAAAGACAAAAATTGTCAGTAACATAATCCAATTGCAGTCATACTTTGTTTTATTGTGCTTTGCTTTATTGCAGCTTTTATAAATTGAAGGTTTATGGCAACCCTGTGTCAAGCAAGTCTTTGGTACCATTTTTCCGACTTATTTTAAAGTATATACATCTTTTTAGACATAATGCTACACGCAGTCTACAGTACAGTGTAAACATGGGCTTCCTAGATGGCTCAGTGGTAAGGAATCTTCCTGCCAATGGAGGAAATGTGAGTTCAATCCCTGGATCAGGAAGATCTCCTGGAGATGGAAATGGCAACCCACTCCAGTGTTACTGCCTGGAAAGTTGCATGGACAGAGGAGCCTGGTGGGCTACAGTCCATGGGGGTTGCAAAAGAGTCAGACATGACTTAGCAATTAAACAACAGTGTAAACAACCTTTATATGCACTGGGAAAACAAATTTGTGTGATTCACTGTTGTGATAATTGCTTTATTGTGGAGGTATAGCACTGAACCCACAGTATCTCTGAGGTATGCTTGTATATACAAGAGAGACACAAAATGTAAGGATGCAAAAAAATGATATAAAAAATATAAACACTGGGAAAAGGCTGCTATGGCTATATTAACATCAAACAAGTTTGGGCCAAAGACTTACTAGTAGTAAAGAGAGTTGATAAGACTAACTCAACAAGGAGATTTGGCAGTTTTCTAAATTTATAGAATTTAATATATTGTGTCTAAGTTTATCAGAGAACTACAAGGAGAAATAGAGAAATCTGCAATCATAGAGGAAGATCACATAGTAACCAAAATTGGTAGAGTTACGGAAAATACTATTGACCTAATAACCATTTATAGGCTACTGTACTCAACAAATAATACAGTTTTTCATGGACACATGGAGCATTTACAAAAATGACAGTTCTCTATACTGGAAAGCAAATCTAAAGATTTAAAAATTTGTAACCAGAGTATAATTCTTTGACTGTAATTAAAAAAAACAACAACAAAGAGGGGAAGGTAGAAAATGTCCTATGTTTAGAAAATACAAAACATACTCCAAAGTAACCTTGGTTTAAGGAAGAATCCACAATAAAAGTTAGAAAATATTTCATTTAAAAAGTAAAAGTATCAATGTATGAAGTGTGGATAAAACTGCTTAGAGAAGTACTTTATATCTTTAATTTATTAAAAAAGAATAAAGGCTAAAAGTCAGTGAAAAAGAAAGTGAAGTTGCTCAGTTGTGTCTGACTCTTTGTGACCCCATGGACTGTAGCCTACCAGGATTCTCCATGGGATTTTCCTGGCAAGAGTACTGGAGTGGGTTGCCATTTCCTTCTCCAGGGGATCATTCCCAACCCAGGGATCAAACCTGGGTCTCCCACACTGTAGGCAGACTTTTACTGTCTGAGCCAGCAGGGAAGTCCTAAATGAGCTGAACATTTATCCCAGTATGTTATAAACTGCAAATGAAGCACAAAGAAGAGGGAAGAAATAGCTTAATTTACTGAAATAGGAATCACATAAAATTAACAAAGCTAAGAGTTGCTTCTTTGAGAAGATTAAAATGAAGGAAAAAGTATGAAGTCACAAATATCAGAAATGAAGTGGAGATAATCACTGCTTAATCTACATACATTAAAAATCTAAGAGGATATTATGAATCACAATGCTGAGGGCATTGAGCAGTTTAGATGAAATAATCAAATACCTGAAAAACTACAGATAGAAGAAAGACAAATCTGAACCATTCCATATTTGCTAAAATAGTTATTTTTGACAAGGGGAAATAATCTTCAATTAATGGTGTTGGGACAACTCCATAGCCACATGCAAAAGAATGAAGTTGAACCTATACCTCACATTATATACCAAAATAAACTCCAAGTTGACTGAATACTCATATTGTAAAAACTGTAACTTAAAACTCTGGAAAAAAACATAGTTGTAAGTTTTTGTGACCTTGAATGGGACAATGGCTTTGTACATATGGCAACCAACGTAGAAGCAGATAAATTGGACTTCATAAATTTTTTTAAAATTGTGCTTCAAAAGGCTATCAAGAAAATAAAAACAACTCTCAAGAGTGAGAAAATATATCTTTAAATTATATATCTGATAAAAGACTACTATCTAAAATTCCTCAACAATGAAAAAACAACCCAGTTTAAAAACGGGCAAAGTGTTTGAATAGATATTTCATCAAAGAATATCTGTGAATGTCCAGTAAGTACATAAAATGCTCAACATCATTAGTCATTAGGGAAATACAAGTGAAAAACACAGTAAGATACTATATACTCACTGCTGCCGCTAAGGCGCTTCAGTTGTGTCCGACTCTGTGCGACCCCAGAGACAGCAGCCTACCAGGCTCCCCCGTCCCTGGGATTCTCCAGGCAAGAACACTGGAGTAGGTTGCCATTTCCTTCTCCAGTGCATGAAAGCGAAAAGTGAAACTGAAGTCGCTCAGTCGTTCCGACTCTTAGCGTCCTCATGGGCTGCAGCCTACCAGGCTCCTCTGTCCATGGGATTTTCCAGGCCAGAGTACTGGAGTGGGGTGCCATTGCCTTCTCCGATATACTCACTAGGATAGCTATAACAAGACAATGATAGTTTTGGCAAGAATGTGGAGAAATTGGAACCTTCATATGTTGATGGGACTATAACATTTTACAGCCTTTTTGTAAAACAGCCTGTCATTCCCTAAACATTTATGATATAACAGCGATTACAGTCTTACCTGGCAAAATTGAAAGCGCTCACACAAAAACTTGTATATGAATATGCATAGCCGCATTAGTCATAATAATGAAAAAGTAGAAACAACCCAAATGTTCATCAACTGATGAATGGGTAAACAAAATGTGGTACATACAATGGAAAACTATTCATCCATAAAAAGGAATGAAATATTCATAAATGGAACAACATAGATGAGTCTTAAAAAGCATTATTCAAAGTGGAAAAAGCAACACAAAAGACCACATAGTGTATGATCCCACTTACATGAAGTATCCATAATAGTCAAATCCATAGAGACAAAGTAATTTATGGTTGCTCAGAGCAGGAGGGAAGATAATCAGTGAATGACTGCTGATGAATACAGAGTTTCTTTGGGCGATGATTTACATGCTCTGAAATTAATGGTGATGGTTGCACAACTTTATTAGTATACTGAGAACTAGATCTACTGTTTTAAGAGCTCACAAATCCAAACTTAGATGGCATCCCCACGGATTCTTTCAAATATTAAAAAAGTAATACCACCATACATAAATTCTTCCGCAAGCTGAACAGCAAGAGGATATTCCCCAATTCTTTTTACTAGGCTGACATAACTTGGAATCTGCATAGGAGATTGAAAAAAAGAATTGCAGAATCTCATGAATCATGAGATTCATTTTTTCAATCTCTTATGCAGATTCCAAGTTACCTAAATACTAGCAATTAAACCTGAAAATATAAAAAGACTACATCGTGACAAAGTGAGGTTATTTCAGGAATGCAAAGATGGTTTAACCAGTCAATGTAATTCACATTAAGAGATAAAAACTGTAAAGCCATTCTAGTGGATGTGGAAGAAGCATTTCATAAAGTTTATGTATTCATAATAAAAATGTAAACTAGTAAGAAGTAGGTTTCTTATTCTAATAAAAGGTATCTACATAAAACCTATAGTGGACATCATACTTGGGATTAAGACCAGAATATCTACTATTTACTACTTCTATTCAACTCTGTGCTGGAGGTCATAGCCAGAATAATAAGGTTAGAAAAAACAAAATGGAGAGAAAGAAATAAGCCTCTTTATTTATTTGCCAGTGACATGTATGTAGAAAGTCCAAAATCTATAAACTACTAGTAGGACGTGGTACTTGTCAAGGTTACTGTATATACGACAATTTTAAAAAACCACTTGATTATGTTCTTATATATCAACAACAAATAAGATAAACTATTTACTTGCATAAACATTAGATACTTTGGAATGAAAGTGTTAAAAGATGTATAAGACTTCTACATTAAAACTGACAAAATATTAAAGATATAAGGACATTAAGTTCATAGATTAGAATATTCAGTATTTTAAAGATGTCAGTGCTTCCCAAATTGATTTATGGATTCAATGCAATATCCAGTTTTCAGACGAACATGTAAGTGTACATCGAGCTGATTCTAAAATTTATATGGAACTTCAAAAGCTTAAGCTGTGTCACCCCAAATACTTCTGCAAGTATTTCCTATAAACAGTTACAATATATGTAATTAGAATAGGAAAAAAAATTTATATGGAGTAAAGGATGTTGAAATTAATGTACAATTGGAGGCAAAATTGTTCTTTTCACAGAGGACAGGAATTCAGCTGGTCAGTTATTCTGCATTGCAATCTGGTATCTACAATTTGAAAAGTGAAAGTGTTAGTCCTTCAGTTGTGTCTGACTTTGCAACCCCATGGACTGTAGCTCTACAACTTACTGAGCTGTAAAATAACTCCATTAGGATCAGAATTATTTGCCTTGGAGGAAAGTTCCCTACACAAGACATAGTTTTCTATTGCAGCAGACATTTCCCCCTACAGCAAATATCTTCTCCCATTCATTAGGCTGGTTTTTTTTCTATTTGTTTTGTTGATGGTTTCTTTTGCAATACAATATTTTCATTCAGTCCTCCTTGGGTTAGTGGAAAACTCAACCACAGAAAATAGTTGCGTTCCCATTACTCAATGTAAAGTTTCCTGAGGACTTTAGAAAAAACAGTACTAGATGAGGCCCCTCTGCTCCCTAGTCCATGCTGTTTACTGCTGATATTTATGGTGTAACCCCAAATGATTCCTTTTGTGCCATGTGGGGTATATTCAAGTTTACCAAAAACAGAACCTCCAGATAGTCTAGGGAATATAAACATAGGTGCAGCAAGGTGAAGGATAATGTAATGTTTTTTTCGTCTCATTAGAATTTGCAAAGATTTGCTTCTTTTCAGCTTCCCCATATATTGACCATAACACTGTTTGATTCTTTCTTTAGGTTGTTAAGCCTTGGTGCTAAGTCCAACTTTCCTAGGTGCATCAATAGCCATTCCTCTCTGAGGCCTGTCACCTATTAGGGCACTGACAGGTGGGGGGGTTTGCGGGGGGGAATGGATTTTATTATTGAAGGTCCCACACTCCACCATGTACTTTACAGTTTTGAGGAATTCTCCCTTTCCAAATTTCTCATTTTTCTCTTCTTTACCTTCCTCTAACCTAATTCGAATTGATGCTTTTGAACTGTGGTGTTGGAGAAGACTCTTGAGAGTCCCTTGGACTGCAAGGAGATCCAACCAGTCCATTCTGAAGGAGATCAGCCCTGGGATTTCTTTGGAAGGAATGATGCTAAAGCTGAAACTCCAGTACTTTGGCCACCTCATGCGAAGAGTTGACTCATTGGAAAAGACTCATGCTGGGAGGGATTAGGGGCAGGAGGAGAAGGGGACGACAGAGAATGAGATGGCTGGATGGCATCACAGACTCGATGGACGTGAGTCTGAGTGAACTCCGGGATTTGGTGATGGACAGGGATGCCTGGTGTGCTCCGATTCATGGGGTCGCAAAGAGTCGGACACGAATGAGCGACTGAACTGAACTGAACCTAATTCCCTGAGTGCCTAATTCCAGGCACTTAAAAAAAGTTGAAGTAGATTTTTATATATACATAATGTGTATAAATAATAGATATATATGTGTATTATATGTATCTCATATAGGTATGGTCCACTGGCCATCTGTATGTCTTCTTTGGAAAGATATCTATTCAGATCCTCTGCCCATTTTAATTTTTTTATATTTTTTCTGCTCATTTTAAAATTGAATTTTTTTGTTTTTATTGAGCTATATGAGTTCTACATTTATTTGGATATGCTTATTGGATATATGATTTTCAAATAACTTCTCCCATTCATTAAGCTGGCCCTTTGTTTTGTTGATAATTTCCTTTGCAATACAAAAACTTTTTAGTTTGATGTCAGCCCATTTGTTTATCTTTGCTTTGGTTGCCATTGCCTTTGGAGTGACATCCAAAAAAAAAAAAAAAATCCAAGAGTAATGTCATGGAGATTACTGTCAATATTTTCTTTTAGGAGTTTTAAGGTTTCTGGTCTTAACATTCAAGTTTTTAATCCATTTTGTGTTAATTTTTTTGTATGATATAAAATAGTGGTCTAGTTCCTTTCTTTGCACGTTGCTTTCCAGGTTTCCTAAGACTTATTTATTGAAGAGGCTGTTCTTTATCATGTATTCTTGGCTCCTTTGTTGTAATTTAATTGGCTATATATGTGGGTTTATTTCTGAGCTCTCTTTTCTATTCCATTGATCAATCTGTCTGTTTTTATGCCAGTACTGTTTTGATTATCATAACTTTGTAATATAGTTTGCAATCAGGGAACATGATGCCTCCAGCTTTGTTCTTTCTTAAGAGTGCTTTGGCTATATGGGGACTTCTGTGATTCCATATAAATTTTAGGATCATTCTATTTCTGTGAAAAATGCCATTGAATTTTGCCAAGAATTGCATTGAATCTATAAATTGCTTTGGGTAAATAAGCATTTAAAAAATATTAATTCTTCCAAACCATGTGTGTATGGAATATCTTTAATTTGTGTCTTCAATTTTTTTTTAATCAGTGTCTTATAGTGTGCATTCTGCAGGTCTTTCACCTCCTTTTTTTGTGAAAATTAACCAAAACAAAATAAAAACACATTCAGTATTCATGGTTAAGAACATGTTTTCTACTGTCTACCACTTCCCTCATTATTATTATTTTTTGTCCAAAAGATAATCACCTGTCTGATGGCTATTTTGCTCCCTGGTTTTTGGGAGGAGAATCCATGCTTTCCACACACAGGCTTTAAGTAATTTCCCTGCTTTCAGGCCCAGTTCCTGTTGTCCATCCTAATTAGAATGTCCTGGTTCTAAGCATTTTGGGTTTCTTTAGTAAGACTGGTGCACTACATTCTTTTCCACTCATATTCTAAGTAGTGTTTCCTCTGGTCTTAATTAGTCATCAGTCTTTCATCTTCTTCCTGTTTCTAAAACTTTGTTAAAATAGCATTTTCTGGGACTTTCTTGGTGGTCCGGTGGCTAAGACTCCACATTCCTAACACAGGGGACCTTGGTTTGATCCCTGGTCAGGGAACTAGTTCCTGCATGCTGCAACTAAAAATTCTGCATACCACAACTAAGACCCGGCATAGCCAAATAAATAAATTAAAAAAATAAAATAAAATAGCATGTTTTCTAATGACTTTCCTTACTTCCTCTCAAATGTTGTAGACTTATACCCTGAAAATAACTTTCAATGTTATTTATTTATTTATTTACACAAAGCTTTTTTGAGTTTTATTTTTTCCCTTGGGTTAGAGATTCATTTTCAATGTTATTTAAACAAGGTTTTCAGAGGGATTAACAAAAAGCATTCGGCTCTTCATCATCTTGAAGAGGAACACATTATTTAATTCTTAGAACAACCCTATACCATTCTGTTTTACAGATTTGGAAATATTGGCACAAGGAGGTTAAGTAGATTTCTCTAAGACAAATAAGCTATTTGGTAATGGAGTGGGAATAAAATCCCAGAAGTTCCACTCTAGAGCTTCCTATTCTTGTTTTCTCACTAGGTTCACTACTATGAAACCCTAAGGCATTTAGAAATATCCTAGGAGATAGCAGAAATATTATATCTTGGACTATTTCATTTTCAAAAACCCAGAAGACACCAGTTTAATTATGTGACTTAAAATTGACTATATTTGGCAGATGATTCTAAAATATATTAAAGTATGTTTGCTCTGGATTATTCCACCTTGCATCCCCTTATTCAGTTGTTAGTTGTTTCATATTATTTGATTTATTTGGAGCTATTTAATATAAATATGTTGAAAAAATTTTTTTAATCAGAGAAGGGCAATGGAAAAAAGTAGGTATCATTTGGAGACATGAACAATAACAAAGGTGGAAGTGGGGTGGCTTAAAGTGGCATACATTAAGCATAAGTTTGTACATCCTTTTCCCTAAAGCCTTATTCTTAAGGGACTTCTGTAAAACAGAAATCTATTGGGTTGGCCAAAAAATTTTTTGTAGTTTTCTGTAACATCTTATGAACGAACTTTTTGGCCAGCCCAATACCAGCTAGCCATGCTGAGATCTGGTTAACACCAGCAAATACTGCTTTATAAACTCTAGATGAGACCTGTATATTTGAACATAATAACCTATATACTGGAGAATGCAATGGCAACCCACTCCAGTACTCTTGCCTGGAAAATCCCATGGATGGAGGAGCTTGGTAGGCTGCAGTCTGTGGGGTCGCTAGGAGTCGGACACGACTGAGCGACTTCACTTTCACTTTTCACTTTCATGCATTGGAGAAGGAAATGGCAACCACTCCAGTGTTCTTGCCTGGAGAATCCCAGGGACGGGGGAGCCTGGCGGGCTGCCGTCTATGGGGTCGCACAGAGTGGGACACGACTGAAGCGACTTAGCAGCAGCAGCAAGCTATATACTGAATGCCAGGAACTTGGTTTTGAATATTCAGTGTATATCCTTGCACTGACCATTGAGTTGACTCCTTGATTTTCCATCCTGTTTTGCCATTGAGAATGAGCAAATCATGTTTCTCAGAATCCCAGTTTCCTTACATATACAGTGAAGAGGCTGGACCAGATGATCTCAAAGATCTTTACCTCTCACAGAATTCTATTATTCAGCTCTTCTTATTTTATTTTGGGTGGTTTTTAATATATTAATACCTTTTGGGCTTCCCCAGTGGCTTAGCAGCAAAGAATCTGCCTACAATTCAGAAGCAGCGGGAGCCGCCAGTTCGATCCCTGGGTCGGAAAGATCTCCTGGAGTAGGGCATGGCAACTCACTCTAGTATTCTCGCCTGGAAAATCCCAGACAGAGGACAGAGGAGCCTGGCTATAGTCCATGGGGTCACAAAGAGTTGGACACGACTGAAGTGACTGAGCACAAACAATATATCTTTTGATCAATACTTTATTATAGTTTACACGTGGTTTAACACACAAATTTAAAAGATTGCTTGATCATCAAAAAACCCAGCTTTATTGAGATATAATTAACACACTATGAAATTCAACTATTTAATATGTACAAATCAATAGTTTCTAGTCTATTAACAGAATTTTCAACTGTTACCATTATTTAATTTTAGAAAAATTTCAATATCCCCCTGAAAAACCTCATACACATTAGCAGTCACTGCCAATTCTTTTCTCTCTTTCCCCTCAGCCCTTGGCACTTGCTAATCTACTTTCTATCAATATATTTGTCTATTTTGGACCTTTAAGTGGAATCTTACAATAGGTGGTCTTTGTGATTGGCTTCTCTCATTTAGCATAATATTTTTGAGGTTTATTTGTATTGTAGCAAGTGTCAGTATTTCATTCCTTTTTGTTGCTAAAAAGTGTTCCATTTTATGTATATACCATATGTTGCTTATCCATTCATTAGACGGTGGCCATTTAGGCTTTTTCCACTTTTTGGTTACAGTGAATTATGCTACTGTGAACATTTATGTAGGCGTATATTTATATTTTTCTTGGATAGAGACCTGGAAGAATTGCTGAGTCATATGGTAACCCTATGTTCAGCATTTTGAGGCACTGCAAAACTTTTCCAAAGTGTTTGTAATATTTTACATTTTTACCAGAAATGTATGAGGATTACCACTTGATTATATCTTTACTAACATTTATTATTGTTCTTTTTATTATAGCCATTTCTATTATGAGGGAAGTGGTATCTCATTGTTCACTGACTTTTTATACATCTACACTTTCATGATCTTCACCCGGAAAAAGATATGTAACATTTTCATTGTCCTGAAAGTTTTTTCTGTGCCTTTTCTCAGTCAACATCGGTAACCACTAGGTAACCACTTTTCTGACTTAAAAACACCATAAATTAGTTTTACCTGTTCTTGAACATCATATAAATGGAATCAGACATTATGTTTGATTTATAATCAAAGTACATGAATGTTCATAGCAGTGTTATTCATAATAGCCAATAGTGAAAGCCACTCAAATCTCCATTAACCGTTGAATGGATTGGCAATATGCAGTATATCTGTAAAATGGATACTATTTGTTAATAAAAAGGAAAGAAGTACTGATACAGTCTTTAGTGTGGGACTTCTTTTAGTCAATGTAATGATTTTGAGATTTTCCTCATGTTATTGTGTGTATCAGTAATTCATTCCTTATTATCGCTGAGTAGTATTCCATTACAAATAATGTAAAACCTCAGACCTATCACAGTTTTTGACAAAATGACATTCAATAAACATATACACTTGTTTATAAAATCTATTAGCCAACCTAGGAAAATGAGGAATTTACTCAAGGTGGTGATAAGGATGTATCAAGGGAAATTTAGCATGTGTCATACTTAATAGTAATACTTGAAAAGTGCTCTCAATTGTATCAGGAATGGACCTTAGTTTGGAGTGTATTAATTGCTGTAAGAAACCAACTCCAAAATTTCAGCAGCTTAACAAGATAGAAGTACATTTCTTGCTAATATAACAGTATAATGTGGATATTCCTCATCAGCAGAGGACTATTCTAGAGCTCATTCAGAGACCCAGGCTTCTTCCATATCCTTCAAGAGTTCACAGTTCTCTGCTTGTAGCCAGCAGGGTAAGAAAGGGTGATGAAGACATGCCTGTTTCTTAATTAACTTTGTCTAGAAGTGACAGATGCCATTTTTGCTCATAACTGCAACTGTACCCCAGGGAGTTTAAAATCTAAATTATAAACTAAACTTAAATTGTAAGCTAAAATCGGAGTGCTTTTAATACTATCTCAATCAATGGCTCCTTTCTGAGGCTACATCTTATAGAATAGAAATCTGAAATCAAGCACATTCTGAAGAAGAAAGTAGAATAATTTATGACTTAGAGGGCAAAGCCAAAGACTGAGCAACACAGTTTAATATTATAGTGAGAAGATTTCCCATATTATGGTAGCGCTATTAAAACTGTGACTACACGTTTTTAAAAAACTTCACAGTTTTCAGACAAGTCTAAAACCTTGAATGTAATTTAGTTGGAGTTGTTGTCTTTAACCTCACTTTTACATTTCTTTCCTATTCTTAGTGAGTATCTATATCCATGGTTCCCAAACTGTTTGCTGAGGTGCTCTAGGCATTCCAGTGAACTTACAGAAACCTACATTTTTAAGAGACCCAGTGTCATGTGTTGGATACCATGCAGATTATTGCTACTAGGTTCTGAACATGGCTAATAATAAGTGGAAATGGTTGACTATTTCTTTTGACCTATGGCGCTTGGTGATGTTGAACATGTTTTCATGTGCGTATTGGCTATTTGCATAGCTTATTTGGAGAAATGTCTATTTAGGTCCTTTGTCCATTTTTTAGTTTGGCTTTGTTGTTGTTGAATTGTCAGAGTTCTTTTTAAAAAAATATTTTAATATTTATTTCATCTCAGTTGCAGCATGAAAGCTCTTCCTTGTCTCATACAGTCTGTTTAGATGTGGCAGATGAGATCTGGTTCCCTGACCAGGTGTCGAACCTGGCCCTCTGAATTGGGAGCATGAAGTCTTGGCCACTGGTCCACCAGGAAAGTCCCTGGAGTTCTTTACATATTCTGAACATTAATCTCATAAAATACATACATGTTCTTTCATTATGTGGGCTGACTTTTCGCTTTATTTATTGTGTCCCTTGATGCACAGAAGTTTTACATTTTGATGTAGTCTAATTTATTTTTTCTTTTATTGCATGTGCTTTTGGTGTCATATCCAATAAATCATTCTTGAACTCCAAATCAATATCATTAAGTATGGGGGGCGCTCCGCAGAAAGAGGCAGTGGAACTTCCCTCAGCAAAGCCGAGGGATCCGGAGGAGAAGTGAGCCTGCTGTCCACAACCAAGCCCCTCCGCGAGCAAAGCAAACGCGACAGGGGTTCCGTCTAAGCAGTTCCGCTTTATTGCCACAAACTCTTGGTTTATAGAGGCAAGCAGGGGGTTTTGTGTGGGACTTTCTATAGTTGCACCAATCACTTTAAAGGTCAAATCATCATGTGCCTTCATTATAACAGGAGTCTATGATGATCAAGTGCACAGAAATCAAGAGAGCCAATAAAAAACTGTAACATAGACCACGCCCCTATCTCTTCCCATCTTAGTTTCCAACCGCAAAGCTAACCCATCTTTTTTAAGGTTTCCCACTTAGGGCCCCACAATTAAGCTTTTCACCTATGTTTTCTTCTAAGAGTTTCATGTTATATTTAGCTTTTTGACCTATTTTGAGTTAATTTTTACGTATGATATGTATAGTGTATAAGGGTTCAACTTAATTTTTCTGCATGTGGATATTCAGTTTTCCCAACACCATTTGTTGGAATGGTATTGAATGATCTTGGCACTTCTGTCAAAACGCATTTGGCATTCCTGTCAAAAACCCATATATATAGGACTTTTTGGTGGGGGTTTGGGGGGAGTCTCTTTTATCTCATTGTTCTACATGTGTAATGTATCTTCATGCCGGTACTTCTCTATTTAGGTTACTGAACTTGTCAATAAGTTTTGAAATCAGGAAATGTGAAACCTCTGACTTTGCTATTCTTTTTCAAGGCTGTTTTGGCTATTTGGGGGTCCCTTGAAATTCCATGTGAGTTTTAGGATAGATTTCTTTCTTTCTGTGAAAATACAATTAGGATTTTGGTAGGATAGTTTTAAATACTATAAATGTTAGCTGTAACTGTTGTTGTTATTATTAAGTTTAAAATCAATTTGGTGACCTGAAATTCCTGTATACAGAGTATAGGAAAAAAATTATATATATATATATATATATTGAATAATTAAGCTTCTATAAGCTTTTTAAAAACTTAACTTTATTGAAGTATAATGTATATACAATAAGCTGCATGCTTTTAAAGGGTACAGTTTGATGAATTTTATATATACCTTTAAAAAAACTACCATAATCAAGATATAGAACATTTTCATCATCATCCTCCCTGCAGGTCTTCCTCTTGTGTCTGTGAGGTCTATCCCTCCTGCTCCTAGCCTCAGGCAATCACTGATCTGTTTTTTTTGGTCACTATAAACTAGTTTGCATTCTTGTGCTTTTTATGTAAATATCATCATATAATGTGTACTCTTTTGTGTCTGGCTTCTTTTACTCAGCATAATGAATTTGAGGTTTATACATGGTGTGTATATAGGCATATCAGTATTTAATTCCTTTTTTGTTGCTCAGTAGTATTCCATTGTGTGGATATACTATGTTTTGTTTATTCATTCACCTGTTGATGCATATGTGAATTTCTTTCAGCTTTGGGCTATTGTTATTAAAGCTATTTTGAACATTTGTTGGAAGTCTTTTTGTAAACATGCACTTTCATTTCTCTTGGATACACACCTAGGGGTAGAATGACAGGATCATATTGCAGATGTATGATTAATTTTCTAAGAAACTCTTGAGCAGTTTTCCACAGTGGTAGTATTATTTTACATTCCCATGAGCAGCGTATTAGAATTCTCTTATGGGTTTTAAATAAATGTTTATATAGATGGTCCATTTTTATTATAGAAATATTTAAAAATATGTGAGTAAACAAAATCACTCAAAATCCTACTACAAGACATCATAAGTTAACATTTTGGAATATGTTCTTCTAGTTTTTTTAATACCTACACTAAATTTTTTATGGTTCAATAGGCTTTTTAAAAAGTGAGATATAATTGATATATAACATATTAGTTTCAGATATATAACACAATTGTTTGATATTTGATACAGTACAAAATGGTCACTACAGTTAAGTCTAGTCACCATCCATACTTCACTATTTTTAATAAAAGTTGTACTATATATACTACTTTGTATTCCACTTTTCTCACTAAACATGGACTAGATTTCTATTTCAATAAGTAGAGAGTCATACCATCATTTATAATAGGCATACAATATTCCATTGTATCAATGCATAATACGCTGAAACTAGCCATTTGGCTATTATTGGACCTTTAGGTTGTTGCCTCTTCCCCTTCTTATAAATAACGTTATAATGGACATCATTATATTAATATAGTGTTTATTTCACTACTTATTTCTTAATGGTAAACTCTAAGGACAACTGCTCTCTCTAAAAATATAGAAATTTAAAAGATATTTAATATTCATTGCCAAATTGCCTTCTAGCTCTGTTGTTGTTTTTCACTATCTTTGTTTTCTTGGGTATGTTACTTAACCTTTTCTGAGCATCATTATCTCCTCATTCATAAGACAGAGATAATGTAAAAATGTTATTTTTCTTTTTTTTCCAGTTTTTCTGGTTCATATTCCTACCTGGAGTGTTTAAGAGTTTGTGTGTGGTTTCTCAATATCTCAGATACTTACAAGTTAATTATTATGAAAAAAATTCACTGCCAATCTGATCATTTATTTCTTCTTTTATGAATTGTCTTCCTTGATTATGAGTGAGTGAAGCCACTCAGTCCTGTCCGACTCTTTGCGGCCCCGTGGACTGTAACCCACCAGGCTCCTCCATCCATGTGATTCTCCAGGCAAGAATACTGGAGTGGCTTGCCATTTCCTTCGCCAGGGGATCTTCCCAACTCAGGGATCGAACCCAGGTCTCCCACATTGCAGGCAGACGCTTTGACCTCTGAGCCACCAGGGAAGCAATAATTCTCAAACACTGAGATGAGCGATAGGCGGGCAGATTCTTTACTGTATGAGCTATGGTAGAGTCACAATAGAACACCGAGGTTTTATTAATAGAAAGTTCTCTAACAATTAGGAGTGAAAGACAGGTGATTTATCCCATTAGTTAATTCAGTAAATTTGGTATTTTTATTATATTTGTGAACTTATTCTATTGGTATTCATTGTGGCTTTGAGATTCAAGGCAGCAAACTCAGAGTGCATTTAAAAGATTCAATACAAATCAACTTTAAATATGTATTTGACATTATTACTTTTCCATGTTGGTTTGGTTTTTATGCCAATTTTTATGTTACCTCAGCGCTAATGAAATGAAACAGAGCTGCATAAACTCAAATTTATTTAATCTGATTTTTTCTTCTTTTTTGTTTTCTGAAACAGAACCAGAGAGCTGAGATGTTTTTGTTAGGTTACATTTCTGGGGAATCTGTAGTGACAGATTGTACTAGGTAATTTTATATTATGAATATCACTATATGTAATCAAGCTATTTAGTTAAGAGCTTTTAAAATTTTTCATGTTTAACTCTGAATGGTGGTAGGGGAAGTAAGAGTAGATGGTGGAAGGAGAATGGAAGAGAAGCACATCAAGTGTTTCTGTTTTGTCCTTGGAGTTCACAAATGTTTAGAAGGGAGAACAAGTTCATGAAGAACAAGAACAAGACTCCTGAAGACAGGAGTCTTCTATGATGGAGTGGAAATGTAGTTAACGGGCAATGAGAAGGTAACTCCTGACCAGCTTCTCCCTCCCAAATTATCATATATATGTCCAAAACAAAACGGAATCTTTCCCTCTCCTCTAACCTTCTAGAGATTTAAAAAATTAATCCATTAAAATGCTTTTACTTAATGTGAATTACAATGGTTAGACATTCAATTTTCAACTCTTTCATGGTTGTTCACTGACTGATAACTCACTAATAATAATGAAACTGTTGACTGAAAAAAAAAAAAAACACACAACCTGAAGGTGGAGAGTTATATTTTGTTTGGTGGGCATTCTTAGGAGTTCAAGCCCAGGAAACAGCATCTCAAATAACTCTTAAGAGACTGCACAGAAGGGGCAGGGGCCAGGGGGCAGAGGAGTAGCCAGGATATAAGTTTTTGCAACAAAAGACCAGGTAGCTGGAATATCAAAAGATTATTGTTACTAAAAGAAAATCAGACATCTCAAGAAATTTAGTGCTTTTCTATGTATGGGAAGATGAAGGAATCTAGGCTTACTGAAATCATTCTTTTGATATGCATCTAGACTATCTGGGGCTTCCCTTGTGGCACAGCTGGTAAAGAATCTGCCTGCAATGCAGGAAACATGAGTTTGATCCCTGGGTTGGGAAGATACCCTGGAGAAGGGAAAGACTACCCACTGCAGCATTCTGGCCTTGAGAATTCCAAAAGGGGGTCGCACCAATTTTGTGTGTTCACCCTTAGAAGTAATAGAAATAATAAATCTAAATTAGGATTGCAGGCCACTTGCATGTCTCTTACAATTTTTCTGTATGTATGTTTGGCTACCTCATCTTGCTAGTAAGCACAAGTTTGTGTGCCTGACATACAGTGAGGCCAAACTAACTGAAACATTGAAGTCTGGAGCAGGGAAAGGTTTATTGAAGAGCCATGCAAGGAGATGGTTTGCTCATCTACCTAACCCCCAATCTTGTACTCTCTGAAAGTTTTCAGCAAGCATTTTTGAAGGCCAGGTGAGGGAGGGGTGTTGCAGGGTTTGTGGTCAGCTACTGCCAATTTCTCTGATTGGTGGATGGTGAGGTAATAGGATGGTGTCACGGGG
The DNA here is from genome assembly GCF_001704415.2 of Capra hircus. Classification (NCBI taxonomy): domain Eukaryota; kingdom Metazoa; phylum Chordata; class Mammalia; order Artiodactyla; family Bovidae; genus Capra; species Capra hircus. The sequence continues at coordinate 77,060,802 of NC_030815.1, forward strand.
GTTAACATTGGGTCTGGGAAGCCTGTGGCTATGTGCTCATGGTCATCAGATAGTTAACATCTTCCATTTGGTAGGGGTTTTTCACATCAATGAAACAACTTAGGAAATGTGCATTAGTTCAGTTCAGTTCAGTTGCTCAGTTGTGTCCGACTCTTTGCGACCCCATGGACTGCATGCAGCATGCCAGGCCTCCCTGTCCATCGCCAACATCCGGAGTTTACCCAAACTCATGTCCGTTGTGCGGAGAAGGCAATGGCAACCCACCCCAGTACTCTTGCCTGGAAAATCCCATGGACAGAGGAGCCTGGTAGGCTGCAGTCCATGGGGTCGCGAAGAGTCGGACACAACTGAAGCGACTTAACAGCAGCAGCAGCAGTGTGTCCACTGTTTGTTATGCCATCCAGCCATCTCATCCTCTGTCGTCCCCTTCTTCTCCTGCCTTCAATCTTTCCCAGCATCAGTGTCTTTTCAAATGAGTCAGTTCTTCACATCAGGTGACCTAAGTATTTGGAGTTTCAGCTTCAACATCAGTCCTTCCGGTGAATATTCAGGACTGAATTCCTTTAGGATTGACTGGCTGGATCTCCTTGCAGTCCAAGGGACTCCAAGAATCTTCTCCAACACCACAATTCAAAAGCATCAATTCTTCGGTGTTCAGCTTTCTTTATAGTCCAACTCTCATATCAATACATGACTACTGGAAAAAACATAGCTTTGACTAGACAGATTGTTGTTGGTAAAGTAATGTCTCTGCTTTTTAATATGCTGTCTAGGTTGATCATAACTTTCTTTCAAGGAGCAAGTGTCTTTTAATTTCATAGCTGCAGTCACCATCTACAGTGATTTTGGAGCCCCCAAAAGTAAAGTCTGCCACTGTTTCCACTGTTTCCCCGTATTTGCCACGAAGTGATGGGACTGGATGCCATGATCTTAGTTTTCTGAATAATGAGTTTTAAGCCAACTTTTTCACTCTTCTCTTTCACTTTGATCAAGAGGCTCTTTAGTTCTTCACTTTCTGCCGTAAGTGTGGTGTCTGTTGCATAGCTGAGGTTATTGAGATTTCTCCTGGCAATCTTGATTCCAGCTTGCACTTCATCCAGCCCAGCATTTCTCATGATGTACTCTGCATATAAGTTAAATAAGCAGGGTGACAATATACAGCCTTGACGTACTCCTTTCCCTACTTAGAAATAGTTCCATGTCCAATTCTAACTGTTGCTTCCTGACCTGCATACAGATTTCTCAGGAGGCAGGTCAGGTGGTATGGTATTCCCATCTCTTCAGCAATTTTCCAGTTTTTGTTGTGGTCCACATAGCCAAAGGCTTTGGCATAGTCAATAAGACAGAAGTAGATGTTTTTCTGGAACTTTCTTGCTTTTCTGATGATCTAATGGATGTTGGCCATTTGATCTCTGGTTCCTCTGCCTTTTCTCAATCCAGCTTGAACATCTGGAAGTTCATGGTTCACTTACTGTTGAAGCCTGGCTTGGAGAATTTTGAGCACCACTTTGCTAGCATGTGAGATGAGTGCAATTGTGCGGTAGTTTGAGCATTCTTTGACATTGCTTTTCTTTGGGATTGGAATGAATACTGACATTTTGCAGTCCTGTGGCCACTGCTGAGTTTTCCAAATTTGGTGGCATACTGAATGCAGCATGTTCACAGCATCATCTTTTAGGATTTGAAATAGCTCAATTGGAATTCCATCACCTTCGCTAGCTTTGTTCGTAGTGATGCTTCCTGAGGCTCACTTGGCTTCACATTCCAGGATGTCTGGCTCTAGGTGAGTGATCAGACCATCATGATTATCTAGGTCGTGAAGATCTTTTTTGTATAGTTCTTCTGTGTATTCTTGCCACCTCTTCTTAATATGTTCTGCTTCTGTTAGGTCCATACCATTTCTGTCCTTTATTGTGCCCATCTTTGCATGAAATGTTCCCTTGGTACCTCTAATTTTCTTGAAGAGATCCCTAGACTTTCCCATTCTATTGTTTTCCTCTATTTCTTTGCATTGATCACTGAAGAAGGCTTTGTTATCATTCCTTGCTATTCTTTGGAACTCTGCATTCCAATGGGTAGGTATAACTTTCCTTTTCTCCTTTGTTTTTCGCTTCTCTTCTTTTCACAGCTATTTGTAAGACTTCCTCAGACAACCATTTTGCCTTTTGGCATTTCTTTTCCATGGGGATGGTCTTGATCCCTGCCTCCTGTACAAAGTCATGAACCTCTGTCCATAGTTCTTCAGGTACTCTGTCTATCAAATCTAATCCTTTGAATCAATTAGATTTGTCAGCTCCACTGTATAATTGTAAGGGATTTGATTTAGGTCATACCTGAGTGGTCTAGTGGTTTTCCCTACTTTCTTCAATTTAAGTCTGAATTTGGCAATAAGGAATTCATGGTCTGTGTCACAGTCAGCTCCCAGTCTTCTTTTTTGCTGACTATATAGAGCTTCTCCATCTTTGGCTACAAAGAATATAATCAATCTGATTTCGGTGTTGACCATCTGGTGATGTCCTTGTGTAGAGTCTTCTTTTGTGTTTTTGGAACAGGGTGTTTGCTATGACCAGTGCATTCTCTTGGGAAAACTCTATTAGCCTTTGCCCTGCTTCATTTTGTACTCCAGGCCAAATTTACCTGTTACTCCGGGTATATCTTGACTTCCTACTTTTGCATTCCAGTCCCCTATAATACAAAGAATATCTTTTTGGGGTGTTAGTTCTAGAAGGTTGTGTAGGTCTTCTAAGAACCATTTAACTTCAGCTCTTCAGCATTACTGGTCGGGGCATAGACTTGGATTACTGTGATATTGAATGGTTTGCCTTGGAAACGAACAGAGATCATTCTGTCATTTTTCAGATTGCATCCAAGTACTGCATTTTGGGTTCTTTTATTGGGCTATAATGGCTACTACATTTCTTCTAAGGGATTCCTGCCGACACTGGTAGTTATTATGGTCATCTGAGTTAAATTCACCCATTCCAGCCTGTTTTAGTTCTCTGATTTCTAAAATGTCGATGTTTACCCTTGCCATCTCCTGTTTGACTACTTCCAATTTGCCTTGATTCATGGACCTGACTTTCCAGGTTCCTACGCAATATTGCTCTTTACAGCATTGGACTTTACTTCCATCACCAGTCCAATCCACAACTGAGTGTTGTTTTTGCTTTGGCTCCATCTCTTCATTCTTTCTGAAGTTATTTTTCCACTGATCTCCAGTAGCATATTGGGCACCTTCCAACCTGGGAAGTTCATCTTTCAGTGTCCTATCTTTTGCCTTTTGATACTGTTCATGGGGTTCTCAAGGCAAGAATACTGAAGTGGTTCGCAATTCCCTTCTCCAGTGGACCACGTTCTGTCAGAACTCTCCACCATGACCTGTCTATCTTGGGTGGCCCTACATGGCATGGCTCATAGTTTCATTTTCAGACAAGGCTTGGTCCATGTGATCAGATTGGTTAGTTTCCTGTGATTGTGTTTTCATTCTGTCTGCCCTCTGATGGAGAGGGGTAAGAGGTTTAGGGAAGCTTCCTGATGGGAGGGACTGACTGAGGGGGAAATTGGGTCTTGTTCTGATGGGTGGGCCATGCTCAGTAAATCTTTAATCCAATTTTCTGTTGATGTGGGGCTGTGTTCCCTCCCTCTTATTTGACCTGAGGCCAAACTATGGTGGAGGTAATGAAGATAATGGCAACTTCCTTCTAAAGGTCCCACACACAACACTGCTGCACTCAGTGCCTCCAACCCTGCAGCAGGCCCCTGCTGACTCACGCCTCCACCTGAGACTCCTGGACACTTACGGGCAAGTCTGGGTCAGTCTCTTGTGGGATCACTGCTCCTTTCTCATGGGTCCTGGTATGTACAAGGTTCTGTTTGTGCTCGCCAAGAGTTTGTTTCCCATTCCTGTGTAAGTTCTGGCTGCTCTATGGTGGGGTTAATGGCGACCTCCTCCAAGAGGGCTTATGACATACCCAGGTGTTCTGCACCCAGAGCTCCTGCTACTGTTATTTAGATACTTCAGAGAGGAGCTGAAGGAGAGGATATGGGACAGGGCCTGACCCTGGGAAGGCCCCATAGGGTCCTGCTTGGTTACAATCTTCTTAGAGGGTAGAAGATGAATTTTAAAGTATGTATGTTATTAAATTATATTTCTTTTTCTATGAGTTCTATGTCCCCAAACTTGAGCCACTCAAAAGAGAATATTCATGAGACCAGGTTCAAATTGAATCTGCAATTTCTTTTATCAAAGCCTCAAACTTTGTCACTAGACTCCCCAGTGTCTAGGGGTGTCCTAAAAAATGTTTAATGACTGGGTTTTATATAGAATATATGTTTGTTAGAATTTTACTGAAGGATGTGTAGCACACAATTTATAAATTATAATAAGGATATAAAATGATTTCATTGTAAATTCCATATAGCCAATTAACTCTCACAGAATGCTGACTTTTGCCAAATTCTTGTATCTGTAGCCAACCCATGATTGCAAGTCAATCATGAGTTGACAATTTTTGTGCTATTTATAATGTAATAGTTATAGATATGATACACTTTAAAGTTAAGTCTATTATTAACATTTTATCTAACACTTTCCAAAGTCTAGATAGACAAGAAAACAATAATAAAGGCCTGATTTGTAACATTTGATGATTTTCATGTTATAAATATACTCATTATCTTAATCTACAAACATGATGGAACTAAACGGGAAGGGATATATGGTAGCCCATATTGTTTTATTTATTACCTATTATTTTCACCAAGCAGATAAAATACATATAAGTTATTTCAAAAGGATCAGTTCAGTTCAGTTCAGTCACTCAGTCGTGTCTGACTCTTTGTGACACCATGAATTGCAGCATGCCAGGCCTCCCGGTCCATCACCAACTCCTGGAGTTTACCCAAACTCATGTCCATCGAGTCAGTGATGCCATCCAGCCATCTCATCCTCTGTTGTCCCCTTCGCCTCCTGCCCCCATTCCTCCCAGCATCAGGTTCTTTTCAAATGAGTCAACTTTTTGCATGAGGTAGCCAAAGTATTGGAGTTTCAGCTTCAGCATCAGTCCTTCCAAAGAACACCCAGGACTGATCTCCTTTAGGATGGACTGGTTGGATCTCCTTGCAGTCCAAGGGACTCTCAAGAGTCTTCTCCAACACCACAGTTCAAAAGCATCAATTCTTCGGCACTCAGCTTTCTTCACCGTCCAACTCTCACATCCATACATGACCGCTGGAAAAACCATAGCCTTGACTAGATGGAATTTTTTTGGCAAAGTAATGTCTCTGCTTTTGAATATGCTGTCTAGGTTGGTCATAACTTTCCTTCCAAGGAGTAAGCATCTTTTAATTTCATGGCTGCAATCACCATCGGGAGAATGCAATGGTGATGCACTCCAGTGTTCTTGCCTGGAGAATCCCAGGGACGGTGGAGCCTGGTGGGCTGCCGTCTATGGGGTCGCAGAGAGTCGAGCATGACTGAAGCAACTTAGCAGCAGCAGCAGCAGCAATCACCATCAGCAGTGATTTTGGAGCCCCCCAAAATAAAGTCTGACACTGTTACCACTGTTTCCCAATCTGTTTCCCGTTAAGTGATGGGACCAGATGCCATGATCTTAGTTTTTGGAATGTTGACCATTAAGCCAACTTTTCACTCTCTCCTTTCACTTTCATCAAGTGGCTTTTTAGTTCCTCTTCACTTTCTGTCATAAGTGTGGTGTCATCTGCATATCTGAGGTTATTATATTTCTCCCGGCAATCTTGATTCCAGCTTGTGCTTCTTCCAGCCCAGCATTTCTCATGATGTACTCTGCATAGAAGTTAAATAAGCAGGGTGAAAATATACAGCCTTGACGTACTCCTTTTCCTATTTGGAACCAGTCTGTTGTTCCATGCCCAGTTCTAACTGTTGCTTCCTGACCTGCATACAGATTTCTCAGGAGGCAGGTCAGGTGGTCTGGCAGTCCTATCTCTTTCAGAATTTTCCACAGTTTATTGTGATCCACAGTCAAAGGCTTTGGCATAGTCAATAAAGCAGAAATAGATGTTTTTCTGGAACTCTCTTGCTTTTTTCATGATCCAGCAGATGCTGGCAATTGATTTCTGGTTCCTCTGCCTTTTCTAAAACCAGCCTGAACATCTGGAAGTTCATGGTTCACGTATTACTTAAGCCTGGCTTGGAGAATTTTGAGCATTACTTTACTAGTGTGTGAGATGAGTGCATTGTGTGGTAGTTTGAGCATTCTTTGGCGTTGCCTTTCTTTGGGATTGGAATGAAAACGGACCTTTTCCAGTCCTGTGATCACTGCTGAGTTTTCCAAATTTGCTGGCATATTGAGTGTAGCACTTTCACAGCATCATCTTTCAGGATTTGAAATAGCTCAACTGGAATTCCATCACCTTCACTAGCTTTGTTCGTAGCGATACTTTCTAAGGCCCACTTGACTTCACATTCCAAGATGTCTGGCTCTAGGTGAGTGATCACACCATCATGCTTATCTGGGTCTTAAAGATCTTATTTGTACAGTTCTTCTGTGTATTCTTGCCACCTTGTCTTAATATCTTATGCTTCTGTTAGGTCCATACTGTCTGTCCTTTATCGAGCCTATCTTTGCATGAAATGTTCCCTTGGTATCTCTAATTTTCTTGAAGAGATCTCTAGTCTTTCTCATTCTGTTGTTTTCCTCTATTTCTTCGCATTCATTGCTGAGGAAGGCTTTCTTATCTCTCCTTGCTATTTTTTGGAACTCTGCATTCAGATGCTTATATCTTTCCTTTTCTTCTTTGCTTTTAGCCTCTCTTCTTTTCACAGCTATTTGTAAGGCCTCCCCAGACAGCCATTTTGCTTTCTTGCATTTCTTTTCCATGGAGATGGTTTTGATCCCTGTCTCCTGTACAACGTCACAAACCTCCGTCCATAGTTCATCAGGCACTCTTATCAGATCTAGTCCCTTAAATCTATTTCTCACTTCCATTGTATAATCATAAGGGATTAAATTTAGGTTAAACCTGAATGGTCTAGTGGTTTTCTCTACTTTCTTCAATTTGAGTCTGAATTTGGCAATAAGGAGTTCATGATCTGAGCCACGGTTAGCTCCCGGTCTTGTTTATGCTGACTGTTTAGAGCTTCTCCATCTTTGGCTGCAAAGAATATAATCAATCTGATTTCGGTGTTGACCGTCTGGTGATGTCCATGTGTAGAGTTTTCTCTTGTGTTGTTGGAAGAGGGTGTTTGCTATGACTAGTGCATTCTCTTGGCAAAACTCTATTAGCCTTTGCCCTGCTTCAATTTGGCCTAAGGCCAAATTTGCCTGTTACTCTAGGTGTTTCTTGACTTCCTACTTTTGCATTCCAGTCCCCTATAATGAACAGGACATCTTTTTTGGGTGTTAGTTCTTTAAGGTCTTGTAGGTCTTCATAGAACCGTTCAACTTCGGCTTCTTCAGTGTTAATGGTTGGGGCATAGCCTTACATTACTGTGATATTGCATGGTTTGCCTTGGAAAGGAACAGAGATCATTCTGTCGTTTTTGAGCTTGCATCCAAGTACTGCATTTTGGACTCTTTTGTTGACCATGATGGCTACTCCATTTCTTCTAAGGGATTCCTGCCCTCAGTAGTAGATATACTGCTTTCAAAAACACAGATAATAGCAAAATAATTAGGAATTGAAGAGTTTTGTATGTTTATTTTCTTCATTTTTTATATAACTTATTTAATTATAAATTTGCAGACGTTAATTTTAATAACAAATGTTAAAATGTTTTAAATAGCTGACTTGTAGTATTCCTGAAAATTAACAGTGGGCTTTTCTGAGCTTGTCGGAGAGGGCCCTAATAAACCACTGATTCCCAGAGGCCTCTATATTCTTGCTCCAGTCTAGATTGATTGATGTCTACAATTTTTTAGGGTTGTCATATTAAGTTTTTTTTTTAATTTCCTTCTTTTATTTCTCTTTGCTTATTATACTCCCTCTTCTTGCTGGAGTATATCCTCAAATAAATCGCAAAGAAGTTACCTTTTATATATGAAGTAAAAAGAATAACAAAATTTGAGTTCTTGTACAATTGATAATATCCTCATTTTCTTATACTGACTGAAAGTTTGGGTATAGTACTTTAAATTGAAAATTAATTTGAAATTTAAAGGGTTTGTACCATTGATTTCTAGAAACCTGAGCTGCTGATAAGCAGGTTGGTGGTGCATAAGTTTCCCCCTTTTGGGCGGTTTTAAGATCTTTCCTTCATTTTGGAATTTTGAAATTTCATAGAGATGTGTCTATGTTTGTTTTCACTCATTGTGTGAGATACTTGGTGCAATTTTTTTCAAAAAAATGTCCTTCTTTTGGCAAAACCTATCGCATAGGGTCTTTGATAATCCCACATTTTTCCTCTTCTCTTTTGCTGGCACATTATCAGTCAAATGTGAGGGGGTCTCAGATTGACTCTGTATCTTAGCTATGTCATATTTTTTTCTATTTTGCCTTTTGTTTTTCAGTCTGGGAGATTTCTTCAACTCTATCTTCTATCTCCTTAATAAATTTTAGTTTAGACAATTGTGGTTTTTAGTTTCCAAAAGCTGTTTCCTTTTCACAAGTTGTTTTCTTCTCACAGAATCCTTATTTTTACGGACTCATACTTTCTTAAATCTCTCTGAGAATTACAAATATAACTTTAAAAATTTCTTTTATTGTTCCTTGATCGTCTTTGTTTCTTCCAGGGCTATTTTTCTTCTTTATTTTGATTTTTTTCATGTTTCCAAACTTCTGAACACTCAGTAGTATATCCATTTCCAATAATAGAAAACTCTCAAACAACCTTAAAATAACACTTTTATTACATGTGCTTGTATTTTGAAACAGCAACTTCACTTTGTGGAATTAATTTTTTAAAATGACAAGATATTTTAATATATTCAAAGCTCTATCTTCAGTAATAAAAATAGCCAGCATATATTGAACACTTATTATATGCCAGTCATGTTTAAGGGAGCTACATTTTCAAACCCCCTTAATTCTAACAACCATTTGAATTCAATATTATTATCTCCATTTTATAGATGAGGAACAAACCAAGAGGTTAATCAGCTTGTCCATGATTGCACAATTAGTAAGTGCAGGACTCTAACTCAGATTGAGGGTCCAAACTGAGGACTCTTAACCAATGATGCAGTAGAGAAAGATTAGAAATAATTAGACCAAAATATTAATAGTGATTATATTTGGATAATGGGATTATTAATACTGTTTTTATGAATTTCCTTTCGTTTAAATTAATTGAAATTGTGGTACATATAATTTTCAAATTGCTATCTTTAAATTGAAATGGACATCACATATCATAAAATTTCCTGACTTAAAGTGAACAATTCAGTGGGTTTTATGTATTCAAAAGTTACATGACTATCATATTAATTCCAGATAATTTTCCTTATTCCCAAAATAAATTCTTTAACCATTAAGCTGTCAGTTCTAATTCCCTCTTCTTCCCAACCCCTAAGAATCGGTAATCTACTTTCTATCTCTTTGAATTTACCTATTATGGACATTTCATATAAATGGAAAAATAAATATATGACATTTTGTGTCTGGTTTCTTTCACTTTAATGTAACTTATCTATGGCCTCAGGCAGCTACAATGTTAAAAAATTGCCTCTGGTTTTTTAAAAAGATTATTTATTGAAATATATTTGACTTACAATATTATATTATTTTCAGGTATCAGGTCAGTTCAGTTCAGTCGCTCAGTAATGTCCAGCTCTTTGCGGCCCCATGGACTACAGCACGCCAGGCCTCCCTGTCCATCACCAACTCCTGGAGTTTACCCAAACCCATGTCCATTGAGTCGGTGATGCCATCCAACCATCTCATCCTCTATTGTCCCCTTCTCCTCCTGCCCTCAATCTTACCCAGCATCAGGGTCTTTTCCAGTGAGTCAGCTCTTCGCATCAGGTGGCCAAAGTATTAGAGTTTCAGCTTCAACATCAATCCTTCCAATGAACGCCCAGGACTGATCTTTAGAATGGACTGGTTGGATCTCCTTGCTGTCCAAGGGACTCTCAAGAGTCTTCTCCAACACCACAGTTCACAAGCATCAATTCTTTGGTGCTCAGCTTTCTTTTCAGTCCAGCTCTCACATCCATACATGTCTACTGGAAAAACCATAGCCTTGACTAGACAGACCTTTGTTGACAAAGTAATGTCTCTGCTTTTTAATATTCTATAGGCAATGGCACCCCAATCCAGTACTCTTGCCTGGAGAATCCCATGGATGGAGGAGTCTGGTGGGCTACAGTCCCTGGGGTCGCTAGGAGTAGGACACGACTGAGCAACTTCACTTTCACTTTTCACTCTCATGCATTGGAGAAGGAAATGGCAACCCACTCCAGTGTTCTTGCCTTGAGAATCCCAGGGACGGGGGAGCCTGGTGGGCTGCCGTCTATGGGGTCACACAGAGTCGTACATGACTGAAGTGACTTAGCAGCAGCAGGTTGGTCATAGCTTTTCTTCCAAGGAGTAAGCGTCTTTTAATTTCATAGTTGCAGTCACCATCTGCAGTGATTTTGGAGCCCCCCCAAATAAAGCCAGCCACTGTTTCCACTGTTTCTCCACCTATTTGCCATGAAGTGATGGGACTAGATCCACATTGCTCTTTGATATTTTCATAGATTACACACCATACAAAGTTACTGTAAAATATTGACTAAATTCCCTTTGCTGTACATATATCCCTGTGACTTACTTATTTTATGACTGCTAGTTTGTTCTCTTAATCCCCTTTACCTATTTTGCCCCTTCCCCTCCTCCTCTCCCCTGTGGTAACCAATACCTTTTTCTCTGGATCTGAGTCTGTTTCTGTTTTCTTTGTTTGTTTTGTCTCTGATTTTTTTTTTTTTTTACAAACACCCATAAGAAAAATGTTGTTAGCACTGAATGACCTCTGGGTAAGGCTTTATGTTGTTGTTATTTAGGTGCAACTGTGTCCGACTCTTTTGTGATCCCAAGGACTGTAGTCTGCCAAGCTCTTCTGTCCATGAGATGCATGCAATAAAAATAACTTTTTTTTTTAAGAAAAATATGCATTAATTTTGAAAAATAATTTTTAAACAAAAGAAAAATCCTGTTTGAAGATTAGACTTCCTATGGTTTATATTTGGCTTCTGTAGCATTAGACATCTATAGCCTTAGCTTGTGAATATTTTTTTCTATAGTGATTGAGAGGATAATATTTACAGTATAATTAATAGATATGTACAAGAAGAAAGATCACTATATTTTGAGCATACTGAGTTTGGGTTATCAGGAGAATAGGCAGATGTCCAACAGGCAGTTGAAAATGTGGATTTGAGCATTAGTCAAGACGTAAGATTGGTAGAAAAGACTGAGTAAAATTCTCAAAGGAGAAATGTAAAGAGAAGAGAAATGAACCGTGGGCATAACCAAAGGGAGTACTTACTTTTGGGGTCAGAAGGAGAAAGAGGAATCGGAGAATGAGAACTAGATCTGAGAGTGAACACATGAAAAATCATGGGAGAAGATGCTATGAAGAAATAGGAGTTGGTAGTGACTGGCTGCTGGAGAAGGCAATGGCACCCGACTCCAGTACTCTTGTCTGGTAAATCCCATGGATGGAGAAGCCTGGTAGGCTGCAGTTCATGGGGTCGCAGAGAGTCAGACACGACTGAGCGACTTTCAGCAGCAGCAGCAGCAGTGACTGGCTGCAGAGAATCTGAGGAGGATGAAAACAAAGAAAAAGCTATTGGATTTGATCCTTCTGTGGTTATCAAGAGAGAATTTTTTGTACCTGGTGAGGATATACATGGTTAGGTGGTGAGGAAATGGAAACCCTGACAAAGAAACTTGGTGGTAAAGGAAAGGAAGTGGGAACAGGAATGTAATTCAAGGAGTAGCCTGGTGAGTGGAGGTGATGTGTGTGTGTGTGCGTGTGTATTAAGATGGGGAGCACTTCAAAACATTTATACATTGGCAGGAAGAAGTCACAGAAGAAGGAATGAGATGTAGTTAAATGTGGTCAAGTTGTGGGGATTCCTGATGAAGGAAGGCCCCAGAGATTGGATGAGAATGAGAGACACAGAGGGAGCTTTCACTTTGAGATAAAGGAAGATCATTTTTTTTTTCTTTCCTTTTTCTTTGTAACAATCACATCTATTTATTTCAGGATAAGATATGCTATTTAGACCCATGCATGGTACTAAAGTATAATCCTGTTTAGATATTTTATTTTGCCTAAGATAGGTTCTAAAAATCATAACACTGAATAGATTAATAATATAATATGTATCAAACTTAGATTTAAAATGTAGATCAGGATTCCCATTGACTCTGTCCTACTGCTAAAGATGTTGCAAAGATACACGTTTAGAAGATCAGCCTGCTATTCTCTCTTGAGAAGACTATATTCAAATTGATCAGAAGTACACTGACATTTATAGACATAGCTATTTTCAAAAGGGTATTTCTGTGATGTTGCAAGAAGAAATAGTCCAAACTTTATTCCTTATGACTATTGACATGATTTAATATATACAGTATAATATATTTCAGACCATCAGATTAAAATGTTATCCTCATATATGTATGTACTACATTGTTATATTTGCACATATCTTTTCCAATTTCAGACTAAGCAAAGACATACATTTGGAGCTGTATTAATGTATCAAACTAAAAGACAACCCAACTTAGTATCAAGAAATTTCATGACTGTCGTGTAGTGTTTGATAGAGAAAACACTGATTTTTGACATATCACTTTATTCAGATAGCAGTCTGGTCACACATGGTTCAATGACACTCAGATAATAAACCAAATATAATCAGATGTTAAAGATTGGTTTTCAAACATTATAACCAATTATGCCGCATTTGCCTATGATCTCGCCAACATAAAACCACACTAACAATTCAGTGGCCACCAGACCATTCAGTGGAGCTTCCTTAATTTAACTGTGAGCTGTTTGAAGCCACTAGTTTGAGCACTAATGACTATTTTTTTAAACATCTGAATAGCAATAGGGATCTCAGCAGGGTTGGAGGAACTAGCTCCACTTAAACCTAGTGCCAAAATATGGCCAGTCCAGGCTTCAAGGAAGTCACAGCAGCATTGACCAGGGCTTGAGCCTTCTCTGTGAGATTATGGACAAAGTGGGCCATAGTTCTAGAATAGAAAAATCTCACCCAGAACTGGAGGGTCACCACTTTCTCTGAGACAGTAGTGAAGGAAAGGAGAATGGGAGAAAAGACAAAGAAGTGGTGTTAATGTGGAAGCCTGTTCACATTTTGAATGAAGTAATAAAAGAGGTCATCTGCAGGGAATAAGGAGACCTGGATAGAAGGGGATTTTACATATATAGAAGAGTCTTATGAAAGTTATAATTAGAAAAGATGCCAAGTTCTTTTCCTAATTTCACAAAGCAGATGGTTTGTAGCATCATGACACAAGAGAAAGAACTTTAGCTTTGGGACCACAAAGACTTGAGTTTGAGTCCTGATTTTATTCCTTTTAAACAAGTTACCAAACTTGTCTTTCTCAGTTTCTTCACAGTAAAATGGGGACAACAGTACCTATTTTGTCATAGAGTTATGATATATAGAGTCAATAATAGGACATGTCAGTTAACTTCCAACAAACATTTAGTAATCTCCTACTCTGCATGTAGTATTCCACTAGGTGAGTATCTGGAGGATTTTGAAGTCTAAGAGGGAATTTACTTCTCCTTCATTCATTTTTGGGACAGAAAATAATTGACTTTTAAAAAATTATTTATATTTATTTTTGGCTGCACTGGGTGTTTGTTGCTGCAAGTGAACTTCCTCTTGTTGTGGAACACTGGCTCTAGAGCATGGACTCAGTGGTTGTGGCACATGGGCATAGTTCCCTCGCAGCATGTGAAATCTTCCCAGAACAGTGATCAAACTGGTATCCCCTGCGCTGGCAGGCAGATTCTTAACCAATGGACCACAGGGAAGTCCCCCAAATAATCAACTTTTGCAGCATTGTGGACGGACTTGCTAGTCACTGCTCTGTATGTTTTTATGTAAATATTAGGTTAGGTCCTGCCTGTAGGTATTTTTCCAGTCTGCCTGGTTTTAGCCACTGATGCTGGATGAGCCACTTCTCCAAGTCAGCATCTGTGCTTTTCTGACCTCTTGCCCTCTGGACAGCGGGCTTGGTAGAGGGAACCCTTTGCAGCTGCCAATCATGAGGCATGAGTGGACTTGGGCTACTGACTCCTTCAGTGGTGATTCAGCCTGTTTCATTCTTGTCTCTACAGTAAGTGTGATGTGTATTTTTTTCCTAGCTCCGTTTTGTTGTTGTTGTTGTTATCAGCAACTAAATCTATGATTGTTTAGCTTCCAAAGAGCATCCCAGAGGGAAATGGTGCCAGACCAAGGACCTGAGAACAACCGACCACAATCATGAACAGTAATGAAATCCATTCATTTATAATCTCTATTACTTTTAGGGAGAATAAGTGAAGACATGCATCCTTGATTAAGGAGATTGGAATTAATTGTAATGATTAGACTTGGAGTGTGAATCTAGAGAAATAGTAAATTAAGTTCTAACAGAAGTGCTTTGGCAAAAGGATTATAAATTAAAGATTTAATACGTGTACTCTAGTTACTTAAGTGATTGTCACATCATTTAAGCATTTAATAATAAAATTGTTCCAGTGTCATCTGTGGTTTGTGATGAGGATCAGAATGTCTAGATCAGAACTTCTAGATCAGAACTGAAGCTCGTCACCAAGGAAAGGACAAAACATTCTGGCCAATACCTGGACTGTGTAATTTACATCTTTCCCTTCTTTAGTTCTTTTCCAATGCAGCAGAGTATTTATAACCTTATGTTGTATCAGTACGGAGTAGGTTGGCTTCATTTCTAGGACCATGTAAATACCAACGTTTTAAAGTTGGCAGTGGGGAGTTCATAGGTGTATCTTTTTCATATAGGTGACCTCTCAGATCTCTCAGGCAGGCCAATTTGTTTTCCACAGGACTGATCTATTTTCCTAGTTATCAGCCTTGTATGAGAATTATCACCGTGTCACGGGTATTAGTTGCGGTTTCCTTTTATTAAGCCTTTGAGGAATGATGGAAAACAACAACAAAAAACAACTGGCAAGTGCCAAGGTACTATCAGTGATTAACAACAATTTTCTCTGGACATTTTGTGATTCCATTAAAATAGAAGCAGAACAGAAATTACCTTGCTTTGGGTGAGATAAGGCACAAAAGGCACTCCTTCACACAGAGCCAGTGCTCAGTAAGTGAAGCTCTTAGTACCATTATTTGGAAGGAATGTCACCTATTTCCCCCTCCTTCTCCCACTCTGGTTCTCACAAACATCTTTTATTCTGAACCTTAGTGGTATGAAGGTAAACGACATTCATTCTATTTTCTGAGAACAGGCTGCCCTGATGTTGAAGGTGGTAGGACAATCAGCGGCCCTGGAAGCCTTATTCCAGATTCCAGGTAATTTGGCTAGGTCAGCCCAGCCTTGCAAACTGGCAGCTGTCTGGAAGATTGAGGTCATGTTCTGCCTTGGCCTGCACTGCCAACAATCTTCTCTGGCAATATGAAGTGAAGAGTAACACTTAATAACATTCCTTTAAACGATGTGCTACTAAGCTGAAGCATAAATGCCGCACTAACAAGGGAGCCAACTTTTGAGTAGTCAAAGGCATTTTGTCAACAAAGCATCATTATTCAGACCAAGTTAGGTTTGCCATATTTATATATATGGTTCTATTCAGCTCAGCTCACCTTATAGATAGACAATTTGGAACTTTTGTAGTTTCTAAATCAACTTTTATTTCAATGGAGGTGGCTCCTTGTTCTAAATAATGTCAATGTTCTTGTGCTGCAGACTTGGCATTTCTAACTGCCTGATGGACATTTCCACTTGGATTTCCAGCTAGTAACATCTTTTCCCAACATCCTTATTTCTATCTATACTCTCACCAATACTGAGAAACTAGATATGTAGTGGTAAAGGGTAAAGTCTTGGGAGGCTGACTGTCTAGTTTTAATTCCCTGCCCTGCTACTTATGAGGTGG
Source organism: Capra hircus (assembly GCF_001704415.2). Classification (NCBI taxonomy): domain Eukaryota; kingdom Metazoa; phylum Chordata; class Mammalia; order Artiodactyla; family Bovidae; genus Capra; species Capra hircus. The sequence continues at coordinate 77,076,877 of NC_030815.1, forward strand.
GTGGCCTTGGCTAAATTATTTGACTTTTTTGATGCCTTAATTACCTCATCTGTGTAATTGGGATAATAATAACACATTCCTCATCAAATTGTTGTAAAGCATCGAGTTAAATTTCTTAGATCAGTACCTGGCACATAGTCGGTGTTTATATCAGTTTGTCTGTATTATGTTGCAAGTAACAGAATGCCAATTAACAGTACTGTAGCTAAAAACCATGTTTAATTATCTTTCATAACTAGAATTTTAGAGGTGGGTAGTTCTAGGTTTGGTGCATCAGTTCATTGGTGCCACCAAAGACCCCATTTCTTTCTACCTTCCCCTCTGCCATCTTTAGCATGCTGACTTACCGTCTTCATGGTAATCACATTGTGGTCACCAGGTGTTACAGGTCCAGATGTCATATCTGCCCTCAAGGCAAGAAAGGAGAAGGGCAGGCCCAGCATCCCCTGTCTCTTTCATCAGGAAAACAAAAGCTTTCCTGGAAGTCTTTCAAAGGACTTCTCCCTACATTTGATTGCCAAGGATAAGTCACATGTCCACTCTTGTCTGTAAGAGAGGCTGTGAAAGAAACTGTTTAGTTTTTGGCCTCTGTAATGGGAGATGAGAGCAAAAGAAGAGAGTTGGGCATGGTTGTTGAGGTAGCCTGGCCGCAGTGACTGCCTATAGTGATTATTACATGCTAGTTGTTATCGCTATTATTATTCCAGTTCCTTTTTTTTTTTTATTCCAGTTCCTTAAGTAAGAAACATAGAAGTTATTTTTCTTTTCATTTTTTAAAAATTTTTATTGGAGTATAGTTGATTTATAATGTTGTGTTAGTTTCAGCTATACGCCAGAGTGAATCAGTTATACATATACATATGTCCACTCATTTTTAGAAAATATTCTTTTCCCATAGAGGCCATTACAGAATATTGAGTAGAGTTCCCTGTGCCATGCATCAGATTCTTATTAGTTATCTACTTTATATATAGTAGTGTATATATATGTAAATCGCAGTCTTCTGATTTATCTATTCCTCTCATTCCCTGGTAACCATGTTTGTTTTCTATATCTATGACTCTACTTCTGTTTTGTAAATAAGTTTTATTTGTACACCCTCCCTTTTTTTTAGATTTCACATATAAGCGATATCATATGATATTGTCTTTCTCTGTCTGACTTCATTCAGTATAACAATCTCTAGATCCATCCATGTTGCTGCAAATGGCATTATTCTTTTTAATGGCTGAGTAGTATTTCATTGTATATGCGTACCACACCTTTGTTATCCATTCCTCTCTCGATGGACATTTAGATTCCTTCCATGTCCTGGCTATTGTAAATTGTGCTTCAGTGCACTATTGGGGTAAATGTATCTTTTTGAATTACAGTTTTCTCTGTGTATATGCCCAGGAGTGGGATTGCTGGATTATATGGTAGCTCCATTTTTAGTTTTTAAAGGAATTTCCATATTCCTTTATCCACAGTGGCTATACCAATTTATATTCCCACCAACAGTACAAGAGGGTTCCCTTTCCTCCACACCATCTCCAGCTTTATTGTTTGCAGATTTTATTTTTAAAATATATTTATTTATTTAGTTGGCTGTGCCAGGTCTTCATTTTGGCATGCGGGATCTTTAGATGAAGCATGTGGGATCTTTAGTTGCTGCACACATAGTCTTAGTTGAGACATGTGGGGATCTAGTTTCTTAACCAGGGATTGAACCCAGGCCCCATGCATTGAGAGTGTACAGTCTTAGCCACTGAACCACCAGAGAAATCCCTGTTTGTAGATTATTTTGATGATGGCTGTTCTGACTGGTGTAAGGTGATACCTCATTGTAGTTTTGATTTACATTTCTCTAATAAATGCTTCCACGGTGGCTCGGCAGTAAAGAATCCGCCTGCCAATGCAGGAGACTCAGTTTTGATTCCTAGCTAGGGAAGATCCCCTGGAGAAGGAAATGGCAACCCACTCCAGTCTTCTTGCCTCGGACATCCTATGGACAGAGGAGCCTGGCAGGCTACAGTCCATGGGGTTGCAAAAGAGTAGGACATGACTCAGCATGACTCAACAACAATGACAATTGGTGATGTTGAGCATCTTTTCATGTGCTTTTTGGCCATTGGCATATTTTCTTTGGAGAAATGTCTATTAGATCTGCCAATTTTTTGATTGGTGGAAAGATATAAAAAAAGATACTGAACTGCTTGTATATTTTGGAGATTATTCTCTTGTTGGTTGCTTCATTTATAAATATTTCTCCCATTCTGAGGGTTGTTCTTTTGTTTATGGTTTCCTTTGCTGTGCAAGAGCTTTTAAGTTTAATTAGATTCCTTTTAAAATTTGTTATTTTTATTTTCATTATTCTAGGAGATGGATCAAAAAAGATCTTGCTGCAACTTATGTCAAAGACTGTTCTGCATATGTTTTCATCTAAGAATTTTATAGTGTCTGGTTTACATTTAGATCTTTAATCTATTTTGAATTTATTTTTGTTTAAGGTGTTAGGGAGTGCTCTTATTTCATTCTTTTACATGCAGCTGTCCAGTTTTCTGAGCACTACTTATGGAAGACTGTCTTTTCTCCATTGTATATTCTTGTCTCCTTTATCATAGATTAGATGCCCATAGGTGTATGGATTTATCTCTGAGCTTTCTATCCTGTACCATTGACCTATATTTCTGTTTTTCTGCCAGTACCATACTGTCTTGATCACTGTAGCTTTGTAGTATAGTCTGAAGTCAGGGAGCCTGATTCCTCCAGCTTTGCTTTTCTTTCTTGACATTGCTTTGACTATTCAGTCTTGTGTTTCCTTACAACTGTGTAATTTTTTGTTTTAATTATGTGAAAACTGTCATTGGTAATTTGATAAGGATTTTACTCAATCTCTAGGTTGCTTTGGGTAGTACAGTCATTTTTACAATATTGATTCTTCCAATCCAAGAACATGGTATATCTCTCCATCTGTTTGTGTTGTCTTTGATTTCTTTCATCAGTATCTTATACTTTTCTGAGTACAGGTCTTTTGCCTCAGTAGGTAGGTTTATTTCTAGGTATTTTATTCTTTTTGTTGTGATAGTAAGTGGGATTGTTTCCTTAATTTCTCTTTATGATCTTTTGTTGTTAGTGCATTGGGATACAGGAGATTTCTGTGTATTAATTTTGCATTCTGCAGAGTCACCAAATTATGATGAGCTCTGAAGCTATTTTTCACTCTCCTTCTCTAGCAAACACTCAGTCACTAAATTTGGTGATTCCTTCTGCTCAGGGCTTTCCATGCCTAACCCTTCCTTTCTCTTTATGCTCTTCCTGGTGTTTCTAGTCTGTATTATCTCATGAGTGGAGAAATATAGCAGCTTTCATTCTGTATTTTTGATCTCCATTTTCTCTGTACTCTGCTTCATCATGCATTCTGCTAGATGAATCTTCACCTTCTTGCTTCAAATAACTCAGTTCCTCCCTATTATCTACAATACTGATTCTTAAACTTTATTGTACTTTAGATCACCTGGAAAGCCTGTTAAAAATAAAATGTCTCAAAAAGCAGATGCTGAGGTTACAAATTATATACCCTCAAAGCACTCACAGTATAATGAAAAAGATAGGTGAAATAATGATAATCAAGGGTATTGTCATTTATTTTTTATATCGCTCATTTGACACAAAAATGTACTACTTTACCTAATATTCATTATTGCTTATCTTTTCATGTGTTTATAAGTCTCAGCTCTTCCAGTAGACCAGAAATGCCTTGAAGGCAGAGATTCAGTTCAGTTCAGTCGCTCAATCATGTCTGACTCTATGTGACCCCATGAACCGCAGCACGTCAGGCCTCCCTGTCCATCACCAATTCCTGGAGTTCACCCAAACCCATGTCCATTGAGTCGGTGATGCCATCCAACCATCTCATCCTCTGTCGTCCCCTTCTCCTCCTGCCCTCAATCTTACCCAGCATCAGGGTCTTTTCAAATAAGTCAGCTCTTCACATCAGTTGGCCAAAGTATTGGAGTTTCAGCTTCAACATCAGTCCTACCAATGAACACTCAGGACTGATCTCATTTAGGATGGACTGGATCTCCTTGCAGTCCAAGGGACTCTCAAGAGTGTTTTCCAACACCACAGTTCAAAAGCATCAGTTGGTGCTCAACTTTCTTTATGGTCCAACTCTCACATTCATACATGACTACTGGAAAAACCATAGCTTTGACTAGATGGACCTTTGTTGGCAAAGTAATGTCTCTGCTTTTTAATGTGCTAGCTAGGTTGGTCATAGCTTCTCTTCCAAGGAGCAAGTGTCCTTTAATTTAATAGCTACAGTCACCATCTGCAGTGATTTTGGAGCCCAAGAAAATAAAGTCTGTCACTGTTTCCACTGTTTCCGTATTTATTTGCCATGAAGTGATGGGACTGGATGCCATGATCTTAGTTTTTCGAATGTTGAGTTTTAAGCCAACTTTTCACTCTCCTCTTTCACTTTCATCAAGAGGCTCTTTAATTCCTCTTCATTTTCTGCCATATGGTGGTGTCATCTGCATATCTGAGGTTATTGATATTACCAGCTACTAAATTGAAGCAACAGTTAGAACTAGACATGGAACAACAGACTGGTTCCAAATAGGAAAAGGAGTATGCCAAGGCTGTATATTGTCACCCTGCTTATTAAACTTATATGCAGAGTACATCATGAGAAACACTGGGCTGGAAGAAACACAAGCTGGAATCAAGATTGCTGGGAGAAATCTCAATAACCTCAGATATGCAGATGACACCACCCTTATGGCAGAAAGTGAAGAGCTAAAGAGCCTCTTGATGAAAGTGAAAGGGGAGAGTGAAAAGGTTGGCTTAAAGCTCAACATTTAGAAAACGAAGATCATGGCAGCTGGTCCCATCACTTCGTGGGTAGTAGATGGGGAAACAGGGGAAACAGTGTCAGACTTTATTTTTTGGGGCTCCAAAATCACTGCAGATGGTGACTGCAGCCATGAAATTAAAAGACGCTTACTCCTTGGAAGAAAAGTTATGACCAACCTAGATAGCATATTCAAAAGCAGAGACATTACTTTGCCGACTAAGGTCCGTCTAGTCAAGGCTATGGTTTTTCCTGTGGTCATGTATGGATGTGAGAGTTGGACTGTGAAGAAGGCTGAGCACCAAAGAATTGATGCTTTTGCACTGTGGTGTTGGAGAAGACTCTTGAGAGTCCCTTGGACTGCAAGGAGATCCAACCAGTCCATTCTAAGGATCAGTCCTGGGATTTCTATGGAAGGAATGATGCTAAAGCTGAAACGCCAGTACTTTGGCCACCTGATGCGAAGAGTTGACTCATTGGAAAAGACTCTGATGCTGGGAGGGATTGCGGGCAGGAGGAGAAGGGAACAACAGAGGATGAGATGGTTGGATAGCATCACTGACTCGATGGACATGAGTTTGAGTAAACTCTGGGAGTTGGTAATGGACAGGGAGGCCTGGTGTGCTGCGATTCATGGGGTCATAAAGAATCGGACACAACTGAGGGAGTGAACTGAACTGAAATTATGAAATTAACATCTAAGCAACTGATAACATCTTTGCTCCTTTGCACTGATTAGACTGGAAACAATGTGAGCCAGCCTTTACAAACAAAACAGTCACCTGCTCTCTCATGTTCCACTTACCCTAGTTTTCCCATCCTCATTCCCTGAATATGAGAGATTAGGGTGATTAACTATCCTGGTGTTGATCTACTATCCTGGTGCTGATATCTGGGGAATGGGGGATGTCCTACGGTTAATACCTGGACAGTCCCAGGTGAGTTGGGATGAATTGATCACTCAAGGATAAAGTAAAAGGATTTGGAATTATGCAACCTAGGTTAAATTCCTTACTGTGGGCAAATCTCTTAATCTTGGTGGCTACTTTATGCCGCCAGACATAAGAGTGTCTCTGAATCCAAGGTAGCTCCCAACATTTGCAAATTCAGAATGAGCATTTCACCATAGCCTACTGGGTTTGTTTTGTCCACTGGCTGGGCCAAGTCAGCACTGGCATATGTTATTAGTAAATATTTGACATAACTTTCTTTGAATTACCCATTATCACAGATTCCTATGGTCTAGTAATAAAATTGCATCGCACAAAAATAGAATATATTTAACAACTTTTACATCAACTTCCAGATATTTATTGGCTCCAGGAGGTTGGTTCCAGTTGTCTGAGAGTCAGGTACAGATCCTAGCTTTGTCATTTACTAGCTGTATGACCCTGAATAAGGGCTTTATTTTTCTTATCTGGACAAATGATAAGATTCATTGCAATGATTAAATGGGTAAATATGAGTATTAGTGACGAAACAGAGACTGTTTTTTCCAGTTTTGTTGAGATATAATTAGCATACAGCACTGTATGTTTGTGTACAGTGTAATGATTTGATTTACATACATCATGAAATGATTTCACAAGTTTATTGAACATCCATATCTCATATAGGTACAAAATTGTTTTTCTTATTGTGAGAACTCTTAAGATTTAAACACTTAACAACTTTCATATATTATATACAGCAGTGTTAACTATATTTATCATGTTGTACATTACATCCCTAATTTTTATCTTATAACTGGAAGTTTGTACCCTTTGACTGAGCTGCCCAGGTGGTGCTAAGTGGTAAAAGAACCTGCCTGTCAGTGCAGGAGACTTAAGAGATGCAGGTTTAGTCTCTGGGTCAGGAAGATCCCCTGGAGGAGGGCATGGTAGCCCATTCCAGTATTCTTGCTTAGAGAATCCCATGGACAGAGGAGTCTGGCAGGCTACAGTCCATAGGGTTGCAAAGAGTCGTATATGACTAAAGCAACTTAGTACACATGCCCTACCCTTTGACTGCCTTTATCAAATTCCCCCTCCCTCCTACCTCCTCCCACTGGTAACCACAAATCTGATTTCTTTTTCTATGAGTTTGTTTGTTTTGGAAGTGTAATTGACCTATAACACTATGTTAGTTCCTGTTATACAACACAGTGATTCAATATTTCTATACACTTCAAAATGATAACTTCAATAAGTCTAGTTATGATCAGTTACCATACAAATATATTACAGTTATTGACTATATTCCCACACTGCATGTTTCATACTCATGACTCATTTATTTTGCAACTGGAAGTTAATCTCCCTTACCTATTTCTTTCCTCTCCCCTCCCCTCTCCCCTCTGGCAACCCACCTATTTGTTCTCTGTATCATTATCTGTTTCTGTTTTGTTATGTTTGGTCTTTATTTTTTTTTTAAGATTTCACATGTAAGTGAAATCATATAGTATTTATCTTTCTAAACAGATTATTTTTATTCAGAGCTTTTCAAATGAGGAAACTGAACCACAAGGGGGAAGCACCTTGCCTGAGGTCACATAACTAGCCAAGTGTAGAGCCAGGACTGATTCCCCAGTGGCCCAACCTCCTGATTCATGCTCTTAATTGCTACTCTTTCTCTACTGCCTCCTGGTAGTGAGGCCTGTGTCCTGGGGGAATGGTAGTGAAACAGGAGGGAAGGGGGCAGGGCATGACCTTTAAAAATTTCATAGCCATAGGACCTGACAAAAACTGGTTAGAACCAACTAAATCCAAGGTGGTGGAAAATTTGACTCCCAGTGGACTGTGAGCCATATTGTATGCTGATTGTAATGCATTGTATGTGTGCTCAGTTGAGTCCAACTCTTTGCAACCCCATGGACTGTAGCCCACCAGGCTTTGCTTTCCATGGGATTTCCCAGGCAAGAATACTGGAGTAGCTTTCCATTTCCTTCTCCAAGGGATCTTCCAGACCCAGGGTTTGAACCCACTTCTGCTGCATTGATAGGTGGATTCTTTACCACAGAGCCTCTGTGTAAGCTCTAGCCTATGAAGTTACCCAGTCCATAAAAACTAACCACCCCATATTTCAGGGCCTCTTGCCTTCTGAGTTGGTCCGCACTCTGTCCGTGGAGTGTACTTCTCTCTAAAGTAGTCCACTTCTTACCTATTACTTTGTCTCTCACTGAAGAACCTGAAATTCATTAAGTCCTGAGACCAGGTGTGTGATCTCAATTAAAAAACCATGGGGTCAGGACTGCCCTGGTGGTCCAGTGATTAAGACTCCATGCTTCCAATGGAGGGGGCACAGGTTCAACCCCTGGTAAGGGAACTGAGACCCTACATGTTGTACGGCACAGCAACAAAACAAAACAAACCATGAGTTCAAGTCTCAGTCTGGGTTCTGACTGGCTTTGAGTCCTGGCCTGTAGATCCCATCTGAATTTCATGGTTTTAGCAGGACCTTAAAGGGGAGTGGATGCATTGGCAAGACTAGATCTTAGATACTGAGGCCCTGGGGGCTTCCCTGTAGCTCAAATAGTAAAGAATTTGCCTTCAACGCAGGAGACCAGGGTTTGATCCCTGGGTCAGGAAGATCCCCTGGAGATGGAAATAGAAATGGCAACACAACTGAGGAACTAACACTATTACTACACTGAGGCCCTGAGAAGCTAGTGTCCCAAGCCCACTATGGAAGCTGCCTGTCTTTGAGAATCTGAACCTGGGGAGAGAAGGAATGACCACAGTGGACTGAAGGTGAGGATTGTTAATGTTTCCTGGGATTTCATGTCTCTGTGATCCTTGGGTGACTTAAAGAAAGGAAAGGTGTCTAGGATCAGTTGAGATTGAATTGTCTAGTACAAGCGTTCTCATTTAAATTGAATCAGGGAAAATAAGGAAATTGATGTCATCTTTACTTTGCCTGAGTTTGTCATTAAAACATCATTCCAACTACACACAGAGAAAGAGCCTGAAGGATAAACACAATAAATTTTTTCTTTTCTTTCTCTTTTTTCTTTGGAGGGGGTTGGTGATTGAATTTGGCTCACATGTTTTAACTTTGTGTACTTATTTTTCTTTTAGTTTTAATGGGCTGAATTATGTTCTTCTCACTCCCCAAATTCATATTTTTGAAGTCCTAACATTTAATACCTCAAAATGTGACAGTATTTGGAGACAGGACCTTTAAAGAGGTAATTAAATTAATTTATGGCCCTAGTCCACTATAACTGATGTCCTTTAAGAAGAAAGAGACTAGGACACAGACACACAGAGGAAAGATCATGTGAAGACACAGGGAGAAGATGTCCACAGAAGAGGCCTTGGAAGAAACCAATCCTGCTGACACTTTGATCTTAAACTTCTGGCCTCTGGAGTTGTGAGAAAACAAATTTCTATTGTTTAAACCCAGGCTGTCATCCTTTGTTATGGCAGCCTGAGCTGAGAAATACATGGGCATTGTCTTAGGTAGGACTTCCCCAGATGCACATGGGGATTTAGGCACCAATAGTTTATCTGGGTGGACAAGGAAATGGCAGCTTACTCCAGTATTCTTGCCTAGAGAATCCCATGGACAGAGGAGCCTGGTGGGCTGCTGTCCATAGGGTTGCACAGAGTCGGACACGGCTGAAGCGACTTAGCATGCATGCATGTATTGGAGAAGGAAATGGCAACCCACTCCAGTATTGTTGCCTGGAGAATCCCAGGGATGGAGGAGCCTGGTAGGCTGCCGTCTATGGGGTTGCACAGAGGCGGACATGATTTAAGTGACTTAGCAGCAGCAGCAGCAGTTTATCTGGGAGGTGATCCCAGGAAACTCCAAAAGGCAGAGGGAATGTGAGAAGGAAAGGAAGGAGACCAATTTAAAGCTTCTGGGGATGACTGGGACCCAGATCTTCTGTGGGTCTCTGAAGGCCATGAAGAACACACTTCAGATGGTCCCACTGCAGGGAACTTGAGCAGGTTGTTCACGTTTCATCTCCCATTTGTCTTGAGGGAGATTGGCTGATGACCTCCCTCCCAGGCTGGCCTGCACAGTGGTGAGCTCACTCCTGCAGTCAGGAAAGCTGGAGGGTAGAGGGCTAGAGGGGCTCCCAGTAAGAAACTACAGGTCATGCATGGCAAGAGAAATGGGTGCTTTATTTGCTTTGGCAATAAAAATCAATGAAGACTCTTTTAAAAACCCAGGAAAGTGTATTACTGGGAGCAGTTTTATTTACCTTTAACATTAGAACAAAATGAATACTTGGTATAAACTCTGGAATTTGGCCTAGAAAGTTGTCTCTGCCAGGTAGGTTGTGAGATGTGATAAGATTCATCTGTTTTTAGTGCCCCTGTGTCCTCCCTGCCTGCCAATGCAAGAGACATAAGAGACACAGGTTCAACCCTGGGTCAGGAAGATAACCTGGAGGAGAAATGGCAACCCACTCCAGTATTCTTGCCTGGATAATCCTATGGACAGAGGAGCCTGGTGGGCTGCAGGCCATGGAGTCGCAAAGAGTCAGACACAACTGAAGTGACTTAGCACACACACATGGCCTCCTGTAGTAGGCCTGCAGTGCCAGCCTCACTGTCATTCCCAAGTTCCCAGAAATTATGCTTTGTTGGTACTAAAGGGCTTTGCTGCTGCTGCTGTTGGGTTCCTTTAAATAGGTATAATATTGCTTAAAATAAGAAGTGCATGCATACATGCATGTGTTTGTGCTCAGTCCTGTCCAACTCTTTGTTACCCTATGGACTGCAGCCTGCCAGACTCCTCTGTCCATGAAATTTTCCAAGCAAGAATACTGGAGTGGGTTGCCATTTCCTCCTCCAGGAGATCTTCCCAATCCAGGGATTAAACCTGTGTCTCTTGCTTCAGCTGCGTTGGCAGGCAGATTCTTTACCACCAAGCCACCTGGGAAGCCCAAATAAAAAGTGAGAGTCCTCCTTTTTTTCTTAAACTGGGTGAGCGTGAATAACAAAATTTATTCCCCTTTTATCAAAACTAAAACAGAACTCTCGGTGTCCTGGGTCATCTAGAGACAAGTGTCTGTTTATTCTTTTCTGTTGCTTAATGATGTAGTAATTATTCAGTTACCTTCCCCATCTCCTACATGAGGACCAAAACAGATAATTCAGAGAAAGTTTTCAGCAAGAGGCCTGGTAGTGACTGGAAATATCAAAGTCGATTAATGATATTGGTAATTTGTGTATTTATTTCATGTAACCAGGAATTTCTGGTTAAATAAACTATGTCACCAGGTGTGTTTCACGTGTAAGTGGGCCAGGATTACTACTATGGATCTTTTGTCCTCTGGCTTAAGTATCTCTAGGTTGAATTGTTGGAAAGTTTTCAGTTAAAAAATCCTGAGAGGTGGGGGCTGGCCTTGGTGGAGGAGAGAAGGAGAAATAGGAACCAGATTCTGAACCAGGGGCTGGGTGTGTTGGTGGGATCTCCCTCCTTGCACCAGTCTCCTGAGTCCCCCTCACTCACCGTCTGCCAGTCATCCCCAGTGACTCTGACGGACTGGTGGGACAAGTATAAAAGACTAATGATATTAAAAAAAGTTGCTTGGCCTCATTATTAGCCAAAAAAAGTTGGGGGGGAGGAATTAAAACAACAGATAATTGATTATGGGTTTTAAAAGGAAGGGATATAGTTAGAAAATTTTCTAAATGAATGCTTCTTCACTAGAGTACTTATTTTAATGCAGCATGTAATTCTCTGGTTAAGTCTCAGAATGAGGGTTCAGACTTTTAAAAAATACTCAAATAACAGCATTATACCAACCAAAAACATGCATTTTGGTGATTAAAAAAGGAACATTGTATATAATACTGAAAAGATGTACTGTAGCCTGATACGTGATACACCATCCATAGGTAACAGCTATGATTATAATTATTGCCACCATCTTTCCAATCCAGTGCCTCACCCTGCACTGCTGAGAATTCTCTTGCATTGGAGGGTAATGAGTGATGGAGACTCTACAGGGATTTGGTGGGGAGAGGAGACTGCAGTCAAGCTCACAACGCACACTCACTTCAGGTGATTCCTTTTGCCTCTTGGACACATCTGCTCCCCCAGTCCCCTTTCCCTGTCTCTCCTCTTCCTTTATACAAGCTTAGCTTACTTAGCTGTCTCTTGCCTTATAAGACATGTAATGTGTCATGTAATGTGATGGCCACAAAAACTGACCTGAAATCATTGTAGTCTAGTAGAGAAGAAAGCTAGTAGCTCAGCTGGTAAAGAATCCACCTGCAATGCAGGAGACCCCAGTTCGATTCCTGGGTCGAGAAGTTCCTCTGAAGAAGGCTACCCACTCCAGTATTTTTGGGCTTCCCTGGTGTCTCAGACAGTAAAGAATCTGTCTGCAATGCGGGAGACCTGCGTTCGATCCCTGGGTCAGGAAGATCCCCTGGAGGAGGGCATGGCAACCCACTCCAGTATTCTGGCCTAGAGAATCCCCGTGGACAAAGGAGCCTGGCAGGCTACAGTCCATGGGGTTGCAAAGAGTCAGACAACTGAGCGACTAAGTACAGACAGCACAGAGGAGATATAAACTGATCTGTTATAAATTATGATTTATAATGGTATAAAGTTGTTTAGTTAATTGCTTAATTAATTAGAATTTAAGAGGTTAATTACTGTGATACACCAGGGGTACGAACAACAGGGATTCAAAGGAGGGCAGGCATCCTAGATCTTAAAGAATCTTATTAGATTTAGGCTGAGAGCAGTGGGAACGGTAGTCTTGTTGGAAGGACAGCTTGAATAGAAGCACAAACTGCCCATATTTTACAAATGAGGACAGTGAGTCTCAGGGAGGATAAGAAATTTGTTCATGGTCTCATGACCTTTAGGAGTAGAGACAGAATTTGAAGAAGAGCTGCCTGACTCTTGCTTTTGAATGGTCCCCTGAGTGCTTCCATCTTGTCTGCTGCTCTGTCCTTCCCACTCCATCCTCTAGTTCATCTTAGATCTCAGCATCCTCTACACGTGATGTATTTCCTGCAGGTTTGCACTTGCCTATGCTGCTTTCTTAGACTGAAATGTCTCCTCCCCCCCTTTTATTCATTGTTCAAATTTAATCTCCAATAATCTTGTGAGGTGAGTGTTATTAGTCTCAGTTTATAGATGATGAAATGGAGACTGAGACTAAGCATATTGCTCAAGATAACGCAACTAGCAAGCAGCAGAGCTGGGCTTAAACTCCAGCGTGACTCCAAAAGCTTGTGTCCTGGAGCACTATGACGCTGAAAACTGCCTAGTGATGGTGCCTAGCAGAGTTCAACATCATGTTGGTTCTGCATGATGCAGACAGCTCTCTGCACACAGACAGAAAGCTCCCTGTCCAGCCACTGTAGCACTGCAAAGTTAAGGGAATGAACATGAGATGTCTGAGTGAGGCCCGAGGTGTCTTCTCTCCTCTCTTTCCTTCTCTCTCCCATCAACTGAACATGTTTAGAATGCGTTCTCAGGACTTCTAGCCTTGTTGCTTTCATAGACTTGACCAAAGAGAATAAAAAAAACCCTAAGATATGTCATTTCTTCTATTTAGTTGGTGTAGGCAGAGAAGCAAAGTTTCCAGTGTATCTTAGAATCACCTCTAAACAAACACCTTCATTAAGAGCAGCTTTGACAACTTATGTGAGTGTGGAGAGGGAGATATTTAAGACTCAGGGTCTCATATCCCTAATAAGCCAAAAACTTGTATAATGGAAATAAAGGCTTCCAGTGAATCAATGGCAACACTTATGTTAGCTCTGCATAAGCTGATAGGAGGTGCAAAGCTGGAGCACATTTTGCTGAATTCTATGGGCAGTAGCCTCACTGGGCTTAATGTAATTGCATTAAAATTTTTTTTATACCTGAAAGGGTATTAATTAGGCCTTATGAGTAGAATTTAAACGGTTTGACAGAACTGTGAGGAGGGGGGTTTCCCTGGTAGCTCAGTGGTAAAGAATCAGCCTGCCAATGTAGGAGACCCAGGTTCGATCTCTGATCAGGGAAGATCCCACATACTGAAGAGCAACTAAGCCCAGGCACTACAACTACTGAGCCTGCGCTCTAGAGCCGGGGAGCCGCAGCTACTGAAGCCTGCATACCCTGGAGTCTGTGCTTGGCAACAAGAGAAGATACTGCAATGAGAAGCCTGTGCACAGCAACCAGAGAGTAGCCCCTGCTCTCCACACTAGAGAAAAGCAGCAATGGAGACTCAGCACAGCCAAAAATAAATAAATAAAATATTTTAAAATAAAATGAAAAGAAGTGTAAGGAGGAACTAGAGCAGATTTCAGCAGGTAGTGGTAGAAGAGTTGGGGGATTGGTGTTTTCCAAAAACAAAATGGATTAGACTTGTTTATTCTGGCAACGCAAGGGAAGAAGAGAGGATTGTGACGTTTTTCCTGTGAAGAAACGGGTAACAGGTTTTTACCATGTCTTCCTATGTCAGTAACTAAGGGGTTTATATAAATGCTTAGAAGGATGCTGTGAAAAGACAGAACAATAAAATATGGGAGGAGTCCTTCTTGGAAATTTTTAAAGGATAAAGTAAATGGGAAGTCTTATTTCCTAGATCACACGGTGAGTTTTCTTTTAGCTCTGGGTTTTTATGAACAGGTGTGGATGTTTTCAGTTTAACTTGTATTTGTCCTCTATTCGAAGAAGACAGCTTTAACTGTAATCTTTTGCTTTGGAGAATAATTTCACATTTTTTCCTCCTTCAAAGTGAAACATGAGTTTTCAAAAAAAAAAAATCATGCCCTGTAGTTGTTGCAGCATTTTGATGTGCTTTTATATTTTAATAATTTTTAAGGTAATGTATTAATTTTGAATATATAAATGTTCTCACACACATGCATGCTGGTGGTAATAGTCTATGTCTACCTTCTCATTTGTACATTTTAGGGAAGAGATAATACATTCTGATAACTCATTAGGATACATGGTTGGAAAATTCGCATTTTAAAGTAGAATAGTTGTTAAGCAACATTAAGATGTAATTAGAACTCTTCACTGCATTTCATTATGAGGTTATTTTATAATTACTCAGCAAGTCCTGGTGTTTACTAACACAGAAGTGACAGCACATAATACTGCTAAATTATGGCCGTGGCACTGGAGAAGACAATTGGAAAATGGGGACGAGATGAAGGCATTATTTAAAAAACCTCTAGGGGAAACATAATCTCAGGACACAATCCTTATTTTCTTTAAAACTACCTTTTCAATGTCCATCTAGTGCAACATATAACATGTAAGCCTGCTCAATCACAGGTTAAGTAGCCTACATAAAATGTCTCCAGTTACAGTTTTAATATTTTGTAAGAGTAGGTGTGAAGTGGCACTTGGTAGACACAGTTTTATATTTCTCAGATACTATATATGTGGGGAGAAAAGAAACCTCCAAATAAGTTACCCAAAACTGAGATTTCTAAGAAGATTTATATGTTTTAAATCATTATATTTTTATTCTTCTTTAATTATGATACAGATAATAACATTATGACCAGAGAACATAGTGCTGTTAGAAATGTACCCTGACCCTCCCAACATGGCAGGGATGTATGGGTTGCAATTTTCATATATTAGCACATTAAAATTCTTTTTTCTTTAAAAAATTTTCCTTTTGCAGACCTCACAATCTTGCTGTTAATTTGATTCCCTTTTCCTTCTTCTCATTATGCCCAAGACAGCATATGTCCATTCAAAGAAAATTGAAGCAACTATTTTGATAATTTGGATGAAAATTAGTTTTAAAAAGGACATTCAAATAATAGGCATGATTTGTGTCTGTGTGTGTGTATTTGTGTGTTGGTGTTGGAGTTGGTCTGGTGGAGGGGATTGAGGTGAGGGGATGAATAAGGTCTATGGAATTATCTTGATAAAT
Organism: Capra hircus; assembly: GCF_001704415.2. NCBI lineage: Eukaryota > Metazoa > Chordata > Mammalia > Artiodactyla > Bovidae > Capra > Capra hircus. The sequence goes on from NC_030815.1 coordinate 77,092,560, forward strand.
CACAGACTCTCCTCTTCATATGCCATTCACACTAGATTAGGAGAGCAGACATTCTTGTTCCTGATTTTGGGCTGGAGGCTGGGGGGACCACTCAGTCTTTCATCCTTAGATACAATGTTAGTTGTAGGTTCCTGTATTATTTTGTAGGTATCCTGTGTTAAGGGTGCCATAACAGAGTACCACAGACTGGTTGGCTTAAACAACAGAAATTTATTTCTCACTGTTCTAGAAGCTGGCAGTCTCAGAAGGTGTCAGCAGGTCTGATTTCTTGTGTGCCTCTCTCCTTGTCTTGCACCTGACTGCCTTTTCTCTGTGTCCTGACCTGGTCTTTCCTCTGTGTGCACGTCCCTGGTGTTTCCTTGTGTGTCCAAATTTCTTTTTATAAAGACACCATCCAGATTGGATTGGGGCCTATCCTTTCTTCATTTTAACATAATCACCTCTTTAAATAGCCTATCTCCACAATGCAGAGTACTAACCACTATAAGATCATGGTGTGCCACCTCAAAGGCCTGTCTCCAAATGTAGTTACATTCCGAGGTACTGGAGGTTAGGGCTTCCAATTATGAATTTTGCAAGGGACACAGTTCAGCCAATAACGCTACCTTCTATTAGGTTGATGAAGTTACATTCTGTTTCAGTTGCTGAGAGCTTTTGTCATGAATGAATATTGAATTTGTTGAAGTGATTTTTTTGGAAATACTATATATATATATGTATATGGGCTTCCTGGGTGGCTCAGTGGGTAAAGAATTTGCCTGTAGTGCAGAAGATGCTGAGATGTAAGTTTGATCCCTGGATCAGGAAGATTCCCTGGAGGAGTGCATGGCAACCCACGCCAGTATTCTTGCCTGCAGAATCCCATGGACAGAGGAGCCTGGCAGGCTACAGTCCATAGAGTCACAAAGAGTTTGAGATGACTGAAGCGACTGAACATATGACTGAAGCGACTGAACACGCACACACACACACACACACACACACACACACACACACACACACACATATATATATACTGCTGGATTCCATTTGCTAGTATTTCATTTTGTATTTTGCAAACATTTTCATAAGGTAGATGGTTTTTTTTTTCTTTCACTTTAACCTAGCTATGTCATTATATTTGAGGTGAATTTCTTATAGACAGCATATAATCTCATATTTTTATTCTTTCTAAATCCATCATCCATCTGGTAACCTCTGTGTTTTAATTGGTATATTTTGAACATTTAATGTAATTATTGATATATTTGAACTTGGACCTATCATTTTATCTATGTTCTGTTTTTTTCTTTTCTGTGTTCCTTCCCTTCCTTTTTTGTTTTTGCTTATTTGACCATAGTTTAGTATTCAATTCAATGATGCCTTTCATGAACAGTGTTATGACTCCTCAATAATAGATTGAAGACAAAATTGGGAAGTCAGTCAAATATGTCATGGGGATTCCAGCCTTTCCTTTCCGCAGCTTTTGCCAACTTCAGTAGCCCCAGAACACTCACTTTTTCATGCAGAAGGATTCCTATGTCCTTTTATACCTGGAGTGGATAAATTGGGTCCAATCATACGTATCAAGTATCATTAGGATGCCGTGTTGAGAAGATTGTCATGTTCAGAAGGAAATTGTGCTGGATTCTATTAGCGATGTCTGTTATGGTCTGGGAAAAGGCAGGGCCAGCTAATGTTCTATTGTATTATTTTCTAACTATTTTTCTCTTCTCACATAAAAATATTATCTGCAAAAAGATCTGCTATAGTCAGGGTGGGTTTTTTTTTTTTAATAAATTTAAGGTAATTTGCTTCCCTTATCTCATATCTGTTCTACCATCATTCTGTGCTGCAATTGTGGACTAAAGGCCTGATCATCTTTTAAAGGAATTGCTGGGGTCAGTGAGCAGTTGTAAGCAACTTCTGGGGAGAGGAAAGTAGTGAGTGCTGGTGGGCAGAATCCAGTTGTGGTTCCTTGTATATCCAGTAAGGCCAATCATATCTGTGTATGTAATAATATAGGCGCCTTCCTTGATTAGAGGAGGAGATTAACAGGCTCAAATGGCAGACCATTCAAATAATATGCTTCCAGTCAGCAGGTGGAATTTCTTAGCAGGGTCAGTGGCTGTTATTACAGCATTGAAAAAGACTCACAGCTTGCAAGAGCAGTCCAAGGAGTCTTGACCTCCATATAGAATGGGAAGAGCATCTGACTGGGAAGACACTAAGCTAGACATATGTGAGTCAGCTTTGTTGTTGTTCAGTTCTCATTCATGTCCAACTGTTTGCAATCCCGTGGACTGAAGCATACCAGGCTTCCCTGTCCTTCACTCTCTCCTGAAGTTTGCTCAAACTCGGATTTATTGAGTCGAGGATATCATCCAACCATCTCATCCTTTGTCACCCCCTTCTCCTCCTACCCTCAATCTTTCCCATTGGTCTTTTCCAATGAGTTGAGTCTTTGCATCAGGTGGTCAAAGTATTGGAGCTTCAACTTCAGCATTAGTCATTCCAATGAATATTCAACCAGCTTAGAAGAGTGATTAGAACTATGGGCTTTGTAATAAAACACACATGGCTTTGAATTCTGGATTTACCACTTATTAGTTGTGAAACTGAGGATCAGCTGCTACTTCTCTGATACTTGGTTTCCTCATCTGTTAAAATAGGATAGGAACATTTATTCACTTTTCTCTCTGGGTGACTGTGGAGACCAACTGACATAATCTGAAGAAGAAAATGCCTGGCACCGGCAGTAGATACTCAGTGAATATTAGCTTTTCATTATTCTTAAGTTGTGCTGTGGGTGTCAACAGCACACCTTGGTTTTATGACGGGGTGCCCACCAGGGGCAAAATCCTCAGTATGGCATTTCTTGGACTGGCCAAAGAGTTATGTTTTTCATGCTGAAACTAAATCAGTTCCTTAAGTCTAATATTACCAGAACTAACAATGATTTATTTTTTTAAAAAGTGCCATGAAATTCAGGACAGTTTAAAATTGTGAATCTCTTTCTTTAAAACAAAAATTTCACCTAAGTAAATGTTAATATTTCAGGAAAATTCTTTGAAGGGTTTTAATTGACACATATAGATGCTGTAGTTCAATTTGCATTTAAATAGGTATTCCTAATATTTCATTTTAAATGAGCTTTATCTCTTGTAAGACAAAAAATTGATTTCTTCTTTTTAGCAAAATGGGTGCCTACTAGAGTTCATGGTTAAGAGATGTGGTGCAGCTGTTCTTTTATTTCTCCCACTCAGCATGGAAATAGCCTTACCACAGCAAGGCAGAAGTGAACAATAGACATACTATTTTTTAAAAAATGTACTTCTGCAAAAGATTGATCAGTGGTTTAACAAAGATCGACATCAGTATGGCATTCTCTCCATGAATACTCAAGGCTGCACAGAATAACCTCCCCTACTGACAACTATAGTCAATCTTCCAGCTCTGATTTCTCCTTCATACCATGGTGAGTCTCTTAAAATACACTGTTCAGTTTAGTTCAGTTCAGTCTCTCAGTCATGTCTGACTCTTTGCGACCCCATGGACTGTAGCACGCCAGGCTTCCCTGTCCATCACCAACTCCCAGAGCTTACTCAAACTCATGTCCATCGAGTCAGTGATGCCATCTAACCATCTCGTCCTCTGTCATCCCCTTCTCCTTCCACCTTCAATTTTTCCTAGCATTAGGGTCTTTTCAAATGAGTCAGTTCTTTGCATCAGGTGGCCAAAGTATTGGAGTTCAGCTTCAGCATCAGTCCTTCCAATGAGTATTCAGGACTGACCTCCTTCAGGATGGACTGATTGGATCTCCTTGCAGTCCAAGGGACTCTCAAGAGTCTTCTCCAACATCACAGTTCAAATGCATCAGTTGGTGCCCAACATTCCTTATGGTCCAACTCTCACATCCATACATGACTACTGGAAAAACTATAGCTTTGACTAGATGGACCTTTGTTGGCAAAGTAATGTCTCTGCTTTTTAATATGCTGTCTAGGTTGGTCATAGCTTCTCTTCCAAGGAGCAAGCATCTTTTAATTTCATGGCTGCAGTCACCATCTGCAGTGATTTTGGAGCCCAAGAAAATAAAGTCTGTCACTGTTTCCATTGTTTCCACATTTATTTGCCATGAAGTGATGGGACCAGATGCCACGATCTTAGTTTTCTGAATGTTGAGTTTTAAGCCAAATTTTTCACTCTTCTCTTTCACTTTCATCACTGTAGGGATGGGCTTTCCTTGTGTTTCTATACTGGGTTGAGGGCAGGAGGAGGAGTGGATAACAGACATTGAGGTGGTTGGGTGGCATCACCAACTCAATGGACATGCATGCTTGCCTGATAAGTTGCTTCAGTCGTTTCCGACTCTGTGTGACCCTATGGACTGCAGCCTGCCAGGCTTCTCTGTCCATGGGATTCTTCAGGCAGGAAAACTGGAGTAGGTTGCTGCGCCCTCCCCCAGGGGATCTTCCCAGTCCAGGTATCAAACCTGTGTCTCTTACATCTCCTGCATTGACAGGTGGATTCTTTTCCACTAGCGCCACCTGGGAAACCCCAATGAGACATGAGTTTGAGCAAACTCTGAAAGATAGTGAAGGACAGGGAAGCCTGACTTGCTATAGTCCAGGGGATCGCAAAGAGTCAGACTCAATTTAGCAAACAACAACAGCAACTGGGCTGGGAGAAGTTCCCTGAAAAAGCCCCCAGTAGTAGAATTTCAGGAGGTAGAATTCTCATCTGGAATTTATTACCAAAGTAACTCTTGAACAGCTGTTTGACACATGTTCCCAGTCTCCTGAGAAGAGGAACCACAATGTGGAGCTCAGGATTTATTGAGGTTCTGTATTCAAATCTGACTTTTTAGGCTTGCTAATGATCTGTGACAGGAAATATGAGGGACTCACCCAAATCCACATCCTCCTCTTCATTCTGGGCACAGAGCTAGACTATGTTTCCCTGCCTCCTCTCTAGTTAGGTGTGGTCATGTGCCTGAGTTTTATCTGAAATTGCTTCATCTAAACCTCTTGCAAGTTCCATGCTTCTTCCTTTTCTGGCTGGTTAGAATGAGTTGATTCTAGAACAACCTTGGAAGCCTCTGTTGAATGCTGCAGCACCTCCATCAGCTTGGACTCCCTGATTGACTATGTGGCCAACCTGCTCACTTGTTCAGTCCTGTTTCATGAGTAAGAAATAAAATTCTATTGAGTTTGAGCCATTATGTCTTTGGGAGCTTATTCACTATAGCAGTTAACTTATCCTAACTGCGTGTGCATGTGCGCTTAGTCACTCAGTCTTGTCTGACTCTCTGCAGCCCCATGGACTGTAGCCGGCCACGTTCCTCTGTCCATGGGATTTCCCCAGGCAAGAATATCGGAGTGGGTTGCCATTTTCTTACTCCGGGAGATCTTCCCAACCCAAGGATCAAACCCATGTCTCCTGAGTCTCCTGCATTGGCAGGCAGATTCTTTACCACTTGCACTACCTGGGAAGCCCTATGCTAACTATAACATACTTTTTCTACACTTATATACACAATATATATTTTAACAGGGCTATGAGTTTGGCTGACACAGGGCCAGTACTCCTTTCACAATCTGGTATCTCTTAATTCTCATGCATCCTTTTCTCTCGAGATCTGAGGTCTTGCTTATTGTCCAGTAATGCTAACGTGGTTCTTTCTCAGACTCTCTGGCATTTCCGTTCTACCAAATCACTTTGAGGAAATTTCTCTTCGGTCACATTTTTTATTCAACCACTCATTCATTTCACCATTTGATGAGTAAATTATTCATTCATTTTATTCTACATTCTAAATTCATTAGATTGATCATTCTAAAAATGTTGCAAATATGGAAGGCAGTTTATAAGATTAATAAGATGCCATAAAGTGGCCTATGAAAACCAAACCAGGAGTGAAAAAGAAAGAACAACAAGGGTAGAATCAACAAAATGAAGCCAGGAATATTAGCTAACATACAAGGGCTCATCTTTTTTTTTTTTTTAAGAGCTCATCTTGTTAGCCCCTGCCCTCTCTGATAGCTTACTCTTGAAGCTGCTGCTAGCTGTTTCTTCTCACCTTCATAAATCCTAATATCTTTGGAGACCATTTCTTTAAACATCTTCTGATGGCCCCAAGCTTCCATCTCCTCCTCTGGGGTCTTTGATGACTTATTATCCTCTTAAATTTCAGTCAGGCAGTTGGACAGTAGGTGTGGGCAGACAACTTGGGAAGTAATTTTTCTTATTATTCATGGAAATATTTTTTCATGTATCATGTTTATTTTCCATTTATACTTCTTTTTTTTCAGATTTTATTTTATTATTTTTTAACTTTACAATATTGTATTGTTTTGCTATGTGAGATTGCATTCTAATCTATTACTGATTTTTCTATTGTGTTTCTTTTTTATTGATGTATAGATATACTTTGATATGAATGATATTAATCACATTTAACATGTTACAAATATTTTTCCCAATCTGCCTTTTATCTTTTGAAAAATATGTATGCAAGTTATGTATATATATACATATATATACATATTTGAATTTGTTCATTTTTCTTTAACCTTTATTTTTTGAGTAGTTTAGGTTGACAGCAAAATTGAGGGGCATATACAGAGATTTTCCATAAACTCCCTGCTCCCACATACACATAAACTTCTCCATTACCCAAGTGGTAGGTACATTTGTTACCATTATCACCCAACATCCCTAGTTTACATTAGGGTTCATTCTTGGTGTTGCGTATTCTATAGGTTTGATGTATCCACCATTATAATATCATATAGAGTAGTTTTACTGCCCTAAAATCCTCTGTGCTCTGCCTATTTATCCCTCCCTTCCTCAAACCCCTGATCTTTTTACTATTTCCATAGTTTTGCCTTTTCTAAATTGTCATAAAGAGTTGGAATCATGCAGTATATAGCCTTTTCAGATTGGCTTCTTTCACTTAGTAACATGTATTTAATTTTGCTCCATTTCTTTTTGTGACTCAGTTGCTTACTTCTCTTTAGCACTGGAAAGAATTCCATTGTCTGGATGTACTGCAGTTTATCCAGCTACCTACTGAAGAACATTTTGGCTGCTTCCAAGTTTTGGCAATTATGAATAAAGCTGCTATAAACATTCATGTGCAAGTTTTTATGCAGGTAAATACCAAGGAGTGTGATTGCTGGATCATATGGTAAAAGTATGTTTAGTTTTGTGAGAAACCACCTAACTGTCTTCCACAGTGGCTTACCATTTGGCATTCCCACCAGCAATTTGTGACAGTTCCTATTGCTCTACAAACTCACCAGCATTTAGTGTTCTCTGTGTTCCAAATTTTGGCCATTCTAACATGTATGTAGTAGTATATCATTGTTGTTTACTTTTGCATTTCCCCTAATAATGTATGATGTGGAATGTCTTCATATGTTCATTTTTCATCTGTAAATCTTCTTTGGTGAGGTATCTGTTAAGCTCTTAGGCTCATTTTATGATTGAGTTGTTTTCTTGTTGTTGAGTTTTAAGAGCTTTATTGACTATGCCAAAGCCTTTGACTGTGTGGATCACAATCAACTGTGGAAAATTCTGAAAGAGATGGGAATACCAGACCACCTGACCTGCCTCTTGAGAAATCTGTATGCAGGTCGGGAAGCAACAGTTAGAACTGGACATGGAACAACAGACTGGTTCCAAATAGGAAAAGGAGTACGTCAAGGCTGTATATTGTCACCCTGCTTATTTAACTTATATGCAGAGTACACCATGAGAAACGCTGGGCTGGAAGAAACACAAACTGGAATCAAGATTGCCAGGAGAAATATCAATAACCTCAGATATGCAGATGACACCACCCTTATGGAAGAAAGTGAAGAGGAACTAAAAAGCCTCTTGATGAAAGTGAAAGAGGAGAGTGAAAAAGTTGGCTCATAGCTCAACATTCAGAAAACAAAGATCATGGCATCTGGTTCCATCACTTCATGGTAAATAGATGAGGAAACAGTGGAAACAGTGTCAGACTTTATATTTCTGGGCTCCAAAATCACTGCAGATGGTGACTGCAGCCATGAAATTAAAAGATGCTTACTCCTTGGAAGAAAAGTGATGACCAACCTAGATAGTATATTCAAAAGCAGAGACATTACTTTGCTGACTAAGGTTCATCTAGTCAAGGCTATGGTTTTTCCTGTGGTCACGTATGGATGTGAGAGTTGGACTGTGAAGAAGGCTGAGCGCCGAAGAATTGATGCGTTTGAACTGTGGTGTTGGAGAAGACTCTTGAGGGTCCCTTGGACTGCAAGGAGATCCAACCATTCCATTCCAAGGGAGATCAGTCCTGGGTGTCCTTTGGAAGGAATGGTCCTAAAGCTGAAGCTCCAGTACTTTGGCTACCTCATGTGAAGAGTTGACTCATTGGAAAAGACTCTGATGCTGGGAGGGATTGGGGGCAGGAGGAGAAGGGGACGACAGAGGATGAGATGGCTGGATGGCATCACTGACTCGATGGATGTGAGTCTGAGTGAACTCCTGGAGTTGGTGATGGACAGGGAGGCCTGGCGTGCTGTGATTCATGAGGTCACAAAGAGTCGGACATGATGAGCGACTGAACTGAACTGAACAGCTACTAAATACCTTAACTAATATATATTTGCATATGTTTCTAATATTTACATCTTTAGTACAATTGATAAATAACTTATTTTTATGCTTGGTATGAGATCAAGATCTAACTAACATTCCTCTTTCCCAGAAAGGACAGTTGATCAGGGCTAGTCTGTCTTTTATCTATCTATCTAAAATGTTACCCTTATCATATATTTGACTGCACCACATACAACTGGAAATTTTCAGCCATTTTTGGTCTCTAAAAACAGCAGTTTCAGTCAATTTAACATTAAAATTTATTGTACATATTAGAATGTTTATAAACTTTCTATCCTTGCCCATCAAGCTATGTTCCTATTTACCAGTAATGAAGCCATTTGGTATCATTTCAGGGACTCCAGTGAACTCCAGTACTATAGTTCTTTATGTCTCAATGCAGAAGAGAATTCAGCAGGAGGCAAAGAGATAGATAAGAAATAATTTATTAAAATATGATTCTTGTGAAGTTTACAAGTGGGCAGGTGAGAAATGCTATGCCCAGAGAACTTACTGAGCTACAGTTTTATAATCAAAAGAAAAGTTGGGAGGAGAGAGAAGAATTTCTATGTCTTTCTTGAGTAGATGTCATGCTTCCATCATCATGTCCTCCTCCAGGTTGAGCAGGGGAGTCTTCTTGTCCCTACATGGTCAAGCTAGATCCACAAATTATTGTTTTTTTTTTTTTTTTTTAACGTGTGGAAAGAGCATGTCCTAAGGATCATTAACTTACTGAACTCACTGGACAGAATGTGGGACTCATGCCACCATTGTTTTATTGTTTGGGGGCTTCTGTTGCATGGTTTTGTTGTTAAACAAGCCTGCTTGGTTTTGTGGTTGAGCAAACCTGCTCTTTTTAAGTAATCATTAACTTCTAGGGATCTCCCTGATTTTTCTACTTATAATCCCCTAGTGAGATTAGCTATGTAATCACCTACTTTTTTCGTTTCCCTGTCCCTATCAGTAACATAGTTTTAATTATTGTAGTATTGCAGTATATTTCATGTCAAGTAGGGCAAGATGAACTTTAAAATCAGTTGGTCAAGTTCTATGAAAAATCCTGTTGATATTTTGAGTGGAATTGCATTATATTTGTATAATTTTGAGAATCAACATCCCTATAATATGGGGCTTTCTCAGTAGGGAATATGGTCATAAACAGGTAAGATAAAGCTTGTCCACAAATAATTCGAAAATGTAGGTTACAGCTTTAGGAGAGCCAGAGGTTTAATGGCTACTGTTTGTCTCTTTCATGGGCATGAAGGGCAATTTACTTACCAGGACCTTCTAAATTTTAACCTATACCTGGTCACCTCTGGTGTTCATGAGGGAGAAAGGGCTGCTACTATGAATTTATTTATAAATTTTATTTATCTCTCCAATATGGTATAAGTACCACAAAATTAGGATTTTGCCTTCTTTATTCACTGAAGTATCTCCAGGGCTTAGGACAGAGCCTTGACCCATCACAGACTCTTGAAAATTTTTGTCAAAAGAAGGAAATAATGAATATGAGAACTCTAGCCTTTACTGAGGCTGGTGGTTTGCATTTAGCAACTGATACATAAGATTCATGTCACAGCATAAAAGTGCTTATTTCTTCTAGTTCTTGTTATATTTCCATGGCTGCATCTATTGAGCCATAGTGAACTATTATGGAGAAATGGTATATAAAATGGTTGCGATGGTTAAAACATTTAGATGGCCAACCATGGCCTTAGAATAAATATTGCAATGGATCAACATTACTCACTAAAGCACTGTTTGTGGTAGCAAAATATTGGAAACAGTTTCCCTGGCAGTCCAGTGGTTAAGAATCCACCTGGCAATGCAAGGGACACCAGTTGGATTCCTGGCCTGGGACTATCCCACATACTTTGGAGCAACTAAGCCTGTGTGCCACTACTGAGCCCACGCACTGCAGCTACTAAAGCCCATGTATTTAGGGCCCATGCTCCATAAGAGAAGCCAGTGCAATGAGAAGCCCGTGCACCACAGCTAGAGAGTAGCCCCTGCTCGCAGCAACTAGAGAAAAGCCTAAGTACAGCAAGGGAGACCCAGCACAAGCAAAAATAAACAAAGAACTCTTAAAAAAAGAGAAAAATAGATAGAAACAACCCAAATGTAAATCAATAGGGACAGGGTTAGAAAACAAACAAGCAAACCTGACTATGGCAAATTCTTACAATGAAATAACATACAGCTGTTAAAAAACAAAAAAGAATCGCTATGAGAAGATCTCCAGGATAAACTGCATTGTTAAAAAAACAGTGCAGAGCAGACTATATAATACACAATGTTTTGTGGAAAAAAGAAAAGGAAATAAAAAATACATAGTCATGTTTGCCACTAGATGCATAAAGTAACTCCAAAAGAATTAAAAGAAATTAATAAAAATGATTACCTGTTGGAGTAGTGATGGGAACTGGGGTGAGTGAGTGTGACATTTTTCACTGTATATTTTTATATATGATTTGCTTCTTGTACCATATGAATGTACTGTCATTAAAATGGGATAAAATACAAATATAAATGATGATAACATTTACATTTCCTGTAAGAAATACTTTCAGTCTGTTAGCTGGTACAATAAAGAAATGAAAATTGTTTTGGATTTATACCCACTTAGGGGAATCAGTCATTGGTATAGCTGTTATGTGTTTGCAGAAATAATAAGCAAGGTGACAGCAGCAGCAGCCAAATCAGACAAAGTTCCTTGGTTGGTCCCATCTCATTCAGGAGGCTTTCTGGACAAGGCAACAAGGGTTAATGTGCTTTTTTCATCTTCTTTTCAGGATATAGGGCTCAGGGTACATCAAATCATTTTAGTGAAGCTTCTGTTGTGATGCAAAGTGTTTCAGCTTTGCCCTTTTAGTTTCAGTTAAACCAGTTAAACATCTTTTAATAATTTCAAGGCAAATTGGTTTCAGAGGACTAACAAGTGACTTGCCCACAGCTCACTTATTCACCAAATTAATTTAATTTGTGCTTTTTCCATGATCCAGCGGATGTTGGCAATTTGATCTCTGGTTCCTCTGCCTTTTCTAAAACCAGCTTGAACATCAGGGAGTTCATGGTTCACTTATTGCTGAAGCCTGGCTTGGAGAATTTTGAGAATTACTTTACTAGCACGTGAGATGAGTGCAATTGTGCGGTAGTTTGAGCATTCTTTGGCATTGCCTTTCTTTGGAATTGGAATGAAAACTGACCTTTTCCAGTCCTGTGGCCACTGCTGAGTTTTCCAAATTTGCTAGCATATCGAGTGCAGCACTTTCACAGCATCATCTTTCAGGATTTGAAATAGCTCAACTGGAATTCCATCACCTCCACTAGCTTTGTTCGTAGTGATCCTTTCTAAGGCCCACTTGACTTCACATTCCAACATGTCTGGCTCTAGATTAGTGATCACATCATCATGATTATCTGGGTTGTGAAGATCTTTTTTGTACAGTTCTTCTGTGTATTCTTGCCACCTCTTCTTAATATCTTCTGCTTCTGTTAGGTCCATACCATTTCTGTCCTTTATCGAGCCCATCTTTGCATGAAATGTTCCCTTGGTATCTCTAATTTTCTTGAAGAGATCTCTAGTCTTTCCCATTCTGTTGTTTTCCTCTATTTCTTTGCATTGATCACTGAAGACGGCTTTCTTATCTCTTCTTGCTATTCTTTGGAACTCTGCATTCAGATGCTTATATCTTTCCTTTTCTCCTTTGCTTTTCACCTCTCTTCTCTTCACAGCTATTTGTAAGGCCTCCCCAGACAGTCATTTTGCTTTTTTGCATTTCTTTTCCATGGGGATGGTCTTGATCCCTGTCTCCTGTACAATGTCATGAACCTCATTCCATAGTTCATCAGGCACTCTGTCTATCAGATCTAGGCCCTTAAATCTATTTCTCACTTCCACTGTATAATCATAAAGGATTTGATTTAGGTCATACCTGAATGGTCTAGTGGTTTTCCTACTTTCTTCAATTTGAGTCTGAATTTGGTAATAAGGAGTTCATGATCTGGGCTACAGTCAGCTCCTGGTCTTGTTTTTGTTGACTGTATAGAGCTTCTCCATCTTTGGCTGCAAAGGATATAATCAATCTGATTTCAGTGCTGCCCATCTGGTGATGTCCATGTGTAGAGTCATCTCTTGTGTTTTTGGAAGAGGGTGTTTGCTATGACCAGTGTATTCTCTTGGCAAAACTCTATTAGTCTTTGCCCTGCTTCATTCCACATTCCAAGACCAAATTTGCCTGTTACTCCAGGTGTTTCTTGACTTCCTCCTTTTGCATTCCAGTCCCCTATAATGAAAAGGACAGCTTTTTTCGGTGTTAGTTCTAAAAGGTCTTGTAGGTCTTCATAAAACTGTTCAACTTCAGCTTCTTCAGCATTACTGGTTGGGGCATAGACTTGGATTACTGTGATATTGAATGGTTTGCCTTGGAGACGAACAGAGATCATTCTGTCGTTTTTGAGATTGCATTCAAGCACTGCATTTTGGACTCTTTTGTTGACCATGATGTCTACTCCATTTCTTCTCAGGGATTCCTGCCTGCAGTAGTAGATATAATGGTCATCTGAGTTAAATTCACCCATTCCAGTCCATTTTAGTTTGCTGATTCCTAGAATGTCGACATTCACCCTTGCCATTTCTTGTTTGACCACTTCCAATTTGCCTTGATTCATGGACCTGACATTCCAGGTTCCTATGCAATATTGCTCTTTACAGCATCGGATCTTGCTTCTATCACCAGTCACATCCACAACTGGGTATTGTTTTTGCTTTGGCTCCATCCCTTCATTCTTTCTGGAGTTATTTCTCCACTGATCTCCAGTAGCATATTGGGCACCTAATGACCTGGGGAGTTCCTCTTTTGGTATCCTATCATTTTGCCTTTTCATACTGTTCATGGGGTTCTCAAGGCAAGAATACTGAAGTGGCTTGCCGTTCCCTTCTACAGTGGACCACATTCTGTCAGACCTCTCCACCATGACCCGCCCGTCTTGGGTTGCCCTACAGGCATGGCTTGGTTTTATTGAGTTAGACAAGGCTGTGGTTGGAAGGAAAGTTATGACCAACCTAGATAGTATATTCAAAAGCAGAGACATTACTTTGCCGACTAAGGTCCATCTAATCAAGGCTGTGGTTTTTCCTGTGGTTATGTATGGATGCGAGAGTTGGACTGTGAAGAAGGCTGAGCACCGAAGAATTGATGCTTTTGAACTGTGGTGTTGGAGAAGACTCTTGAGAGTCCCTTGGACTGCAAGGAGATCCAAACAGTCCATTCTGAAGGAGATCAACCCTGGGATTTCTTTGGAAGGAATGATGCTAAAGCTGAAACTCCAGTACTTTGGCCACCTCATGCGAAGAGTTGACTCATTGGAAAAGACTCTGATGCTGGGAGGGATTGAGGGCAGGAGGAGAAGGGGATGACAGAGGATGAGATGGCTGGATGGCATCATGGACTTGATGGATGTGAGTGAGTGAATTCCGGGAGTTGGTGATGGACAGGGAGGCCTGGTGTGCTGCGATTCATGGGGTCGCAAAGAGTCGGACACGACTGAGTGACTGAACTGAACTGAACTGAACTGAACAAATTACACTATAGAATTGCAAATATTGAACAGTCTCAGCTGCCTTGGCCTGGTTCATTCATCTTCTTCATTAATATTAACCATTCTGTTGTGTGATTGTAAGAGTCATGGTCTTTTAAATTTATGATGTGAACAGAGTTGACAAGGCTTTGCTTATGGTACACTTTAAAAATCAGATATATCATTACCTAAAAAAAAAGCATCATTATATAAAATATTATTGATTATGAACTGTATCAAGAAAATTTATGCAAACTCAACCGCCAACTTTTAGGGATCTACAGTGAAAGATTTATTTTAAAACTGAAGTTAAATAATAAAGATTCGATAGCAACTGTGGAAGTTCTCTGTGAAGTGCACCATACAAAGGTATGGCATTTTGGGGGCATGCATTGTAATATGAAAATAATATTTTAAAAAGAGGGAAAATAATGTAAATAATATTTTAAAAAGAGGGAAAATAACAGAGGATAAATGGGCATTCAGGTTGGGGAAGAATGATGAATGTAGTTCTGATAAACATAATCAGCTTTCAGCTAGATAAAAGGGCCCTACAATTGTTCAGGTTATTAACTGATACTTACCAATCTCTCGGTAATCATGCATCTAATGAGAGTGAACATTAATGGCTCAAGGAACTGCAAGTCAAATTATGAAGTTTTATTAAAATGTTTCCTCTTCTTGCTTGCCTTCAATTATTTAGGTTTGATCTAGTTTTCCTTCAAAATTAAAGTCTGGAGCTCAAGCTAATGTATATGACCAGACATTTGAAAACAGATGTCCTCTCTACCTGTATGTAACATGACTGAGAAAGAGTACTGTTTGTGTCTACAGTGCCTTTCTGAAAGACATTCCTTTCCCTAAACTTATTAAAATAATGTGCAGTGGAAAGAGCCTTGTCCCTGAGCTCTGAAATTTAGACAGCCTTCAAATTCTCATTTTCCTGACTCCTAGCCCATTTTCCAGGTGAAGGTAATGCTCAAAATTCTCCAAGCCAGGCTTCAGCAATACGTGAACCATGGACTTCCTGATGTTCAAGCTAGTTTTAGAAAAGGCAGAGGAACCAGAGATCAAATTGCCAACATTTGCTGGATCATGGAAAAAGCAAGAGAGTGCCAGAAAAACATCTATTTCTTCTTTATTGACTGTGCCAAAGCCTTTGACTGTGTGGATCACAATCAACTGTGGAAAATTCTGAAAGAGATGGGAATACCAGACCACCTAACCTGCCTCTTGAGAAATCTGTATGCAGGCCAGGAAGCAACAATTAGAACTGGACATGGAACAACCGACTGGTTTCCAATAGGAAAAGGAGTACATCAAGGCTGTATATTGTCACCCTGCTTATTTAACTTACATGCAGAGTACATCATGAGAAACGCTGGGCTGGAAGAAACACAAGCTGGAATCAAGATTGCCAGGAGAAATCTCAATAAACTCAGATATGCAGATGACACCACCCTTATGGCAGAAAGTGAAGAGGAACTAAAAAGCCTCTTGATGAAAGTAAAAGAAGAGAGTGAAAAAGTTGGCTCATAGCTCAACATTCAGAAAACGAAGATCATGCCATCTGGTCCCATCACTTCATGGGAAATAGATGGGGAAACAGTGGAAACAGTGTCAGACTTTATATTTTTGGGCTCCAAAATCACTGCAGATGGTGACTGAAGCCATGAAATTAAAAGATGCTTACTCCTTGGAAGAAAAGTTATGACCAACCTAGATAGCATATTCAAAAGCAGAGACATTACTTTGCCGACTAAGGTCCATCTAGTCAAGGCTATGGTTTTTCCAGTAGTCATGTATGGATGTGAGAGTTGGACTGTGAAGAAGGCTGAGCGCCAAAGAATTGATGCTTTTGAACTGTGGTGTTGGAGAAGACTCTTGAGGGTCCCTTGGACTGCAAGGAGATCCAACCAGTCCATCCTGAAGGAGATCAGCCCTGGGATTTCTTTGGAAGGACTGATGCTAAAGCTGAAGCTCCAGTACTTTGGCCACCTCATGTGAAGAGTTGACTCATTGGAAAAGACTCTGATGCTGGGAGGGATTGGGGGCAGGAGGAAGAAGGGGATGACAGAGGATGAGATGGCTGGATGGCATCACTGACTCGATGGACGCGAGTCTGAGTGAACTCTGGGAGTTGGTAATGGACAGGGAGGCCTGGCGTGCTGCGATTCACGGGGTCACAAAGAGTCGGACACGACTGAGCGACTGAACTGAACTGAGCCCACCTCCTACTCCAACTTCCTCTTCAGTAGCTGTAGCAAACTTCCTTTCACTTAAAAAAAAAACAACAAAGTTATTTGGCTCCATTGGTTGGGTCTTACTTGCAGCACCAGGGCTCAGTGCATGGGCTTAGTTGCTCAGTGCATGGGCTTAGTTGCTCAGGTGGCATGTGAGATCTTAACTCCCCGATCCTGTGATTGAACCTGCATCCCCTGCACTGCAGGTTGGATTCTTAACCACTGGACCACCAGGGAAGTCCCAGCTTCCTTTCACTTTTACTAAACCTGTTGGCAGTTAGACACAAAGCCAAGATCCAAGATCAAAGAAAGTTTAAGAGAATGACGTATTCAGGGTCCATAGTAATATGGACATATAGGTATCCCCTGTTTTTCAGGATTCACTTTGTGCCACATCACAAAAGACCTACATTAGTACCCGATTTTGTTAACCAAAAGAAATCTGATGAGTATTCTTGCTTTTATAAAAATGGTCAAAAGTAAAAATAGTGCCAGTGTTTGTTTTGCATGAGCTGTTATAGTGGCTGCATGTACCCCACATTGAGTGGTAAGAGAAGCACCTGGAGATCCTTCCCCAGGAGCTACACTCCAAATTTCAGCTTCAAGCTGCCATAGCTTTGATTGAATCATGTCTGTGAGCCTCTGTGCTTGATCTCCATTCATTTTGTGTGTCCCTGTGAGTAAAATGTTTCCTAAGGTAATTGATTCTTTGCTTTACACCATTTTGGTTCCCTGGTTGGCTCAGTGGTAAAGAACCCACCTGCCAATGCAGGAGATGCAAGAGATGCAGGTTAGATCCCTGGGTTGGGAAGATTCCCTGGAGAAGGGCATGGCAACCCACTCCAGTGTTCTTGGCCTGGAGAATACCATGGACAGAGGTGCCTGGCAGGCTCTAGTCCATGGGTTCGCAAAGAGTCGGACATGACTGAGCACATATACAATTTACATCATTTTGGCTTACAAAAGGTTTGCTAGGGGCTCTCTGTTTTCGAAGAGTGGGGAAACTTGTATTCAGCTTCTTGGATAATTATTACAGAATTGTCCCTATACCTGGAATCTAAGGTGCCTTTCAAGAAATAATCCCTTTTTGGTATCTGCACATCTGGGACTTATTTTATTTTGATGTGCAGCCCCTGGATATTATTCAGCATTGTTCTGGATCCAGGTACAGCTACTTGTAAAAGGTTGCATGGGGAGAGCTTACTCCCTTTCCAGGCTGGGGACTTGGGACTATAGCCACCATCAGGCCTGACCTTCATCTAGCCGTCTCCCTCTTCATCTTCTGTTGTTCCTTTTCTCTCTGCCTCTGATCTTCTTTCCCTCTCTGAATTTGTTTTCCTATACAAAACTTACCTTTCCTTCAAGGTCCTAGCTGTATATCATTTACTTTGAGAAAAAACAGGTTTTGGTAGAACTAGCTCTTACAAATTTAATAACTCACCAATGGGAATGACTTAGCTTAGAGTAGCTATGAACTTTCCAAGAAGAATGACATTTCCCCCAAGGAGTAGGCATTGTCTCATTTGAGTGGACAACAGACACATTTTAGTTTCTGAATGTCTATGCTTAGAATGCAGCCATTGCTTCATTATCTGCATAAGAGGCATCAACCAAACAAATAATTTGAAAATCCGCATTGGAATGTATAATACAATTTTTTTCTCCTAGAAGCTTGCTTTTACTAATTACATTTGGTTTTAACTTGTGTTTAAGGAAATATTTCTCTGGAGTATATATCAAACTGCTTCTAAGGAGAGCAGCCTAGAAATAGTTGGAACATGTGCAGAGGCCACACGGAAAGGCAAAATGCTCAGAATCAGAAGATTCAATATCTAGTCAATTATTTACTTATTCCTTTCTATATTAAAAAAAAGAGATTTTGAGATGGAAAAATAGTTGTGGCTCATCCTGGGAGGATTATGCCTTTGAGGCCCATATATAAGATTCTAGCTCTGTCCAGTTTGCTCTGTCCAGATGGCCCACAGTGTCAAGGACTATGCCAAATTCTGAATGTGGTTTACCTCATTTAATCCTCAAATTACTTGTTGTTCTAATTTCACAGATGAGGCTCAGAAAGATTAATTACCTTGCCCAAAGTCACACAGTTAGTACATGGTGGAACCTAATTTGTGTGGCTTTCGTGCCTATATCCCTAACACTTCCACCCTACTCTCTCTGATTTTGTTGACAAGGTATGCACAATGACTGCTTTTTATTAAAAACATCTGGGTATTTTTCAAGTGACTCTCAGAGTCTGAAGCATTGTCGACATTGAATAGGAAGGAAGCAGGCTTTGTTGATGTCAAATTATCCAATCTGAGAAATGAGTTGTAACCATATTACAGAATAGTTTTGAGAAAACAAGTGGAATCCCAGATCTTTGATGATTGCCCAGACACCCTAGTTCCAGAAAAGTGTGAAATCTTCAGATATCTCTATATTCACATGGTCTTGCTTTGACCAGAGGACCTAGCTGTGGAAGTCCTCATTGAGAGTTGCTCCTTCCTGTTTGCCATTGAATTCCTTGCCTTTTATTATCCCTGTGAAATGATTTCCCACAAATACAGGTCTTCCATCAGTCCTAGGATGGGAAGTATCTCTTGGTGGGCTTTATAATCACCCTATTGTGGAGACTTAGCTGTCTAGGTGGTAGCCATCTTCTCACT
Source organism: Capra hircus (assembly GCF_001704415.2). Taxonomy (NCBI): domain Eukaryota; kingdom Metazoa; phylum Chordata; class Mammalia; order Artiodactyla; family Bovidae; genus Capra; species Capra hircus. Next base: position 77,111,665 of record NC_030815.1, read on the forward strand.
GTCCTCTCACGTCAACATCCTGGATCAGCTGCTACTCATCCCCCTCAAGTGGCTTCCCAGGTGGCTCAGTGGTAAAGAATCCACCTGACAATGCAGGATATGCTGGTTTCCATCCCTGGATTGGAAGATCCCCTGGAGGAGATGGCAACCCACTCCAGTATTATTGCCTGGGAAATCTCATGGACAGAGGAGCCTGGCAGACTACAGTCTGTGGGGTCGAAAAGAGTCGGACACGGCTGAGTGACTAACACTTGGACTTGGACTGCCTACTATCCTCTACTTTCCCGTGGAAAGTACAGGTCAAAGGCCAATAAATGTTAAGTTTTAGTTCTTAGATAATATCAATGCTTCCTATAGTGGTGAAGTTTTTGGTAGTGATTCCAAACTGTTAGCCAACTGTATGCAGTTTTGTTTTTTAACTGGAAGAAAAAAACAAACCTACCGTAACATGAATCTTCCTAAGCATGCACTTCCCTGCCTTGTGGAAATTACTTTGCTGAAACGATGCACAATATCTCAATCATGTCAGTGCAAATCACTACTTTGCCAAGAAGCAGGAACTTAATGTGTGTGTTATTTTAAAATTGTTTTCAGCCTGAGATTGGCATATTTAATTGCTTTTTAAGTACCCTTGTTAAAGCATCAAGGATATTGTTGATGGTATTTAAGTGTCTTTGGGTGGGCTGCTGTCATTAAGAAGCAAGGTTGGCATTTTCCTCTCTAACCTCGAACTTGATGGTTTTAATATCTGGGCTATTAAATTTACACTGGGAAGAACTGGCGGATAAATCTTTTACCAAAGCAATTTAAGTAAACAACAGAAATAAAGAAAAGGGTAAAGCTTTTAGCTTTCAGATAGCATATTCTCCAAGGACTGTCCTCTATTCTTTGTGGCATTGCACAGAGTTGTTTGAAGTGGAAGATGCTATATTTGAGGTTGATTTTTTTTTTATGTGTATGTGGAATCAGCTTCGAATTCAACCCTGAAGCGAATGCTTTGGCTTCAAGTGCAGTGTTTATGAATTACTGAAGAAATTTCAATTGGAGGTAAAAATCCTAAATTCTCTTTAATAATTTCTTTTTTGGAGGACAAGAGTATCTCCTTTGGGGGGAAAAAAACCCAAAATACAACTAACTTACTTTGCTTTATTTAAAAGTATTGCTTTGGTCTTTTTCTCACCCTCAAAGTCCAAGGGATCTGTAAACATGGATCCTTCATTCAGCCAACATTTATGGGCTGTCTATTGCTTTCCACATACTATTTCCTGTTCCAGGAAGTATGAGACTATACTCCAGATGACACATCCCTGGAAGCTTCTCTGTTCCTATTCAATGATAATTTATCTGGGGAAACTGGCTGAGATGAAAATGTCTTAGGAGAATTGTGAGAAATAAAAATACAGTTATTTTTCTTTGATATATATTTCAACATGGACTCTATTTGAAGATTCTTTCCCGTTTCTTTGTGGTAGATACACAACAAAGAAGCACAGGGTGTTTTAGGAGAACTTTGTTGTTTGTTGGGTTGAAATAAAGTCTTATATGAAATAAAAGCACTATTTGAGGTTGGGACTTTTGGTGACAAAGACTGTGTTCTCTGTGATAGAGGAAATAGGCAATTCCCACCCTCCCCCCGGCATAATGTACATTTATAGAGTGTTTATCAAATAACTTGGTTTTCCAATACACTATCAGGAATTAGTGAGATTGATTTTGGACTTAATTATGCTTTTCTAAAAAATGATTTTAGTCTGCACTCAAACATTTTGAAGTGGACCTTTATTATAGTTACCAAATTGTATGAAAGTACATTGCCCTCATCACATAAGGGTCACAGGTGGAGCGCAGCAGGGCTGAAATGAAGGATAATGGAAAAATCCAGTACTTGTGTTTGCTACTTAAATGTCATGGCTAGGTAAATGGCTTTCTCTACATCCTAGCACTCGGCTTCTACTACATTAGTCTGGCAGCAATTAGAGAGGAGAGGTTGCTCTGCAAATTGGCTTGTCGAACCATGTAGTTCCTCTTTTTATTGTGCAAAACAGAAAAAATTGCCTCTAATCAATCCACTTCAACTTTTAGTCTAAAAGTTATTTACCATCCCATCAACTGAAAGTACCTATGAAATGTTCTGTTTGAATCAACTGAAGGAAAGAGGTATTTGTATCAATAAGCTAATTATGATTGTGGGGGCAAAGTCTTACTATGGAAGCAGTGAAGAGACTGCATCTTTGTTGAGGTGTCCTTGCCAAACTGATTAATGCTTTTAGGAGAATTAATCTACATTTCAAATATAACTGGACTCATTAAATCAGAAATTTACCAGTTCATGGCTTTGATGCTCAAAAGAGGTTTTCCTTCGGAATAGAACATCATTCATTTTGAACTTTTGGTAATCTTTGCATTTGACTCACATGATTAAACAGTCTCTGCTTTGTAACTGCCCTCGGATGTAACATTTGGGGGGTGCTCAGATGAAAGTTTGTTATTCTTAATTTTTTCAGGGCATAAATTAGCAGAACTGATATAAAGTACAAGGAAATTTGTCTCATTTTCACTTTACCTGTCAGTACACTCAATGATTATAAGAAGTGAATATTTGAATTACATTTCTAAATTAAGTATAGTCATGAATTTGAGGTAGTGCAAACTGTAAGAGTGGTGTCCTTTAAACTGTGCCTTTCACACCAGCTTCATAGGGAAAACATGAAGATTCAGGCAGCCTGTGCTGGAAACTGGAGTGTTGTAGGCTGAGAAAGCTTAGCCTCATATGAGAAGAAACCTGATTCCCAACTCCAAATCAGGTAAACATTGTTTGGCATCTCAAAAGCCAAAAAGTCTTATGCAGCAGAAGTCCGAACTTCTAAACCAAAAATCTTAGCAGAGAAGACCAAAAAAATCTGTTGAAACCGATTTTTTTCCCAACAAGTTCTAATTTTTCTCATTAGCAAAACTAAAATCATCTAAATTTTAAACACTTTTTAAAAGGTTAGTTCTTTAAAGAGGAAACTAACTTCTTTTAGACGAATGTTAATTTCACAGTGGAGGATTAGATGATGCCTGCGGATAATGTCATGTCTTATTTGGGGAAGTGGTTTAAATTCTAGGCTCACCTTTCAAAAGAAGGCCTTACACCTTTGTAAAAAAAAAAAAATAAATAAATAGAATGTCATTGGAGAGGGCTCCTCTTTTGTGTTTTTTCCCTGACTTCCCTTCCTGCCTCTAAACAGAGCCTACTTATGTGTTGGTTTATGTCTACAGAGAGAAACAAAGGGGCAACTGGCTTTTGCTTTGATTTGAGTGCCATTCCTCTTTCTTGTTTCCCTCTCCTGAGCAGGGCCACATATGGTACTAACACTCAAGTGAAGCTTGCTACCTCTTGCAATAAAGAGGGTTTAGCTGAAGTGGACATTGTGCATTTGGTGCATATGAGACTTTATCCTGTTCCTTTATTCCTCCCCTTGTACCCAGACAGGACTCATTAGAAAACTGAAGGGCTAGGACTCAGGAAGCAAAGAAGAAGAAAGGATGGGGGGAGGGCTCAGTGCAGTGCTTTATGCTGATGTAGGGAGCCTCCCCACCCCCGCCCCCCATGCCACCGCCCTGAAACCTCATCGTCCCTGTGGAAGGGCCACTGCCTTGAGGATTTTACATGGCGGTTCTGCTACTTGCTGGTTACTTTCTAGGCTTCCCTTATCTTCAGGGGTTTATATCTTTTGAATTTAGTTCCAAGTCACAGACTCTCAGAGTCTCTGTTCCCTGCAAAGATAAGAAGGTTAACTCAATGGATGACCTTCTCAGGTCCCTTCCAGTGTAACATTTAATGAAATAATCTGCAAGTGCAGACCACCAATGTATTTTTCCTGCCATATCAATAAACAAGGATTTCACAGTCATCAGTGATTCCAGCTCTCCAGGGCAACCAGGAAAGAGAACAACACCCGTGATCTGACAGCTATCATGCTGCGGCTGCTCCCTAAGGTGAGCACTGAAAACTAAAAGACGCTGGCCCCAGATAGCTGAGATGCATATGAAAGGAATGATTTCAGTGAGCCCAGACTCTTGCATCTTCCCATACATAGAAAAGCTAAATTTCTTAACTTGAGATATATGTTGTGTCTGACTCTTTATGACCTCAATGACTGCAGCATGCCAAGCTTCCCTGTCTTTCACTGTCTCCCAGAGTTTGCTCAAACTCATGTCCATTGAGTCGGTGATGCCATCCAACCATCTCCTTCTCCTCCTGCCCTCAATCTTTCCCAGCATCAGGGTCTTTTCCTTAATTTTCTGGTTTTCCTTAATTAACAATAACCATTTGATGTTCAGATTATGTGCCCTTTGTTACAAACTTCTGTATAACCTGACTCTACTCCCCATCTCCATCTCAGAGCAGTTCTCTTAGGGTTACTTGAGATGCTATCTCATGGGTTTGAAATCCTAAAAATTCCCACCAAGTAAAACACAACTCTTAAGTTTTAGGTAGTGACTATTTTTTAAGTTGACAGTATCAAACATTCCAGAAAACACAAGGTGTGGATAATCAGGACTGAAAAGTAGGGCTCAAATGCGTGTGGAACACAATAGTACATGTTTTCTTAAACATGTGCTTCTGTGCACACACAGAACTCAGGTTTTATTCACTTTCTAGTCAGGCCTGCTCAAAGACCTGGTTAGCTCTCTTTAAAGGGTTCCCTAGGGCAAGGGAGCACTGTTCATGTTCATAAATAAAACTGGGTTCCCACATTAAGAAATGACTGTTCTTTCTCATATCCTTGCTCAAATATTTTGTTTGCTGAGAAGTAGGGGGTAGGGAGAGTAGAGAAGGTTATGAGAGGTTTCATGGGAAAATGTGCAAAAGTATAAACAAAGATATCTGTGCTATTCATCTTCGAAGAGTGACTATGGCTAAATTGTAGATTCCTTTCTTCCTTTTTTCCTTATTTCCCTTCCCCCCCTCCTCCCCCCCCGCCCCCCGAAAAATGTCTCTGGTAGCAAATGCTTAGGCACCTGTAGAAGTCAGAACCTCGGTGCAGATCACTGAAAAAAGAGCAGGGTAACATCTGCCTTGGGAATTCATTTCACTCCCCGCCCCCAAAAGGCTTATTTTGTTTTGTATTTCTCCTGGGTTAATTAAAAAATATAAACAGTAGTAACATTATTGTCTAGCTCCTCCTTTCACACCCCATTAAGAGGGAGTTAGGTTGGACAGGGGAGCGATTGACACGCACAAAGTAGGGAAACTTCACAGGGCTAATTGGAAGTCTGGGGCGGTTCCCAAACCTCTTCTAGACAGGAACCGCTGTGAGCCGGAAAACCAACCCGCACCCGGCAGGGACTGTCTGCAAACCACTAGAAAGGGCGGCGTTCTGTGAGCATGGAAAGCCACGACGCCTGGAAATCACTGGGATTAAGGTCTTGAAGTTTCTCCATTTTGAGAGCAAAACATGTCCGTCGTCCTGTTACAGCGCTTTTATTTTCCTGCTCTTTCCGAGCCTTGAGCCTTAACGTGCCTGCTCAGCTTGGGTTGCAGATAACTCTGGGCAGACCCTTAGGGCTGGCACTTTCCACCCTGATATTTAGCTACCGCAGCCCAGAGACCAAACTCATGACGGCGGCTACCCTTGTGCCTTCCCTCCCCTTCTTCTGATGTTACGGATCAGTGAGGAAGGGAAGGAGAGAGAAGCGTCCTGCCTGGGGTGGGCCGTTCGAGAGAGGCCTGATCGCCACCCAGGCACTTTCCCATCCTCTTTCACTGGTTGAAAAAGAAAAACGCTTTGTTGTACCGAATGGAGACAGAGGGTTGAGCTGGTCGGCCCAGGAGGAAGAAGAGGGGGCTTGTTTACAAAGCTATGACAACCTGAGGTTGACAGATCAACGGTCTTTCTTGCCTTTTTAGAAAGCATATTTGGAGCTTTCCTTCTCCTTTTTTTCCATTGACGCTTCCAGTTTTAGATTGTGCGTGGTTTAGAAGAGGGACATTTCCTTAAAAACAAAATCTGCATATAAAATGTAAGTAAATAAATCACATGGCATATTAAGTTTGATTAAACATGGAGTAACATTTTCCAAGTTTCACCATGGCAGCACTTGCAGGATTTTAAACATGATTTAGCAACTGAACAACAACAACAACAACAGTCTAACATTTAACCTGACAAAATCCTGTGAGGCTTGTTGGGGGTGATTTTACTTTTGAAAAAATTCCTTTTTCCATTTCGTAGGAAATTTTTTTATCATAAGCTTAATGCTAAGAATGGAGAATTCTGGTAAGAATATTAAACCATTTATCATATGCTTAGAATCAATTAAAATTTATATTTTGCATTTGTCTATGTATATACATGTGTGCGTGCACCTATCTATCTATATGAATATATAGAATCTTAGAATTCTAGATTAAGGCTGACAATGGCCTTCATACCCAGTGAGCAGCACAACTCACTCACTTGACAAATGAGCCGATCTCACAAAGCAATTCTTTGTCTTGTGCATTTCTGTTCTTTCTGCAGTGGAGTGTTTCCTAAGAATTATTTCACACCAAATCGTGTTGATGACATGCCAGCAGCAATATAGTGTCTAGGTAACTTCAGCTCATGCTTTTGAAGCCTTTAGAATTAGTTTTAACCTCCACATTTCTGTTTTCCAAAGAAACACACCCATGTATATACACACTCCCGGGTTCAGAATTTGCTTAACAGTTAGTGTTAACCAAACAGGTGCTGTGTTTTCTTGTTTATTCCTTTTCTTTCCCTGCAAACCAAAACAGACTCTGGAGGAGGGTGGGCTGCAGGCTCTTTCCAAAGGCCTGTGAAATCTGTAAGTTGGTGATGGTTGTTGTGGGAATGGGGTTGTTTAATGAGGAGAGCTCTACAGTGAGTGGAAAACTGAGAAGATTTCTCACTTCTCTGCAGCTGCTGAGCAAGCGTAAACATCCATTTCTTCCTCAGATTCTGGGGACCATGAAAAACTCTTTTGGGAAGAGAAAAACTTTAGTGGACACACTCAAATTTCTCCAAGTATTATAAAGACATGATGATATTGAGATTTCCACACATATGTTAGAGATTATGGTGAACACTCAAATTTCCTAAACATGATTTAAATTTTGTAAAATACCATTGAGCTACCCTGTTTTAAAAAAGGCATTTTATTTCAGCCCATGGTTAAAGCTGTGGTATTGTCAAATACTCTTTCTGTGCAACTCCTGTAATTGTTAACATTAATAAGAGCAATCTTGGCACAACTTATTGAATATATATTTTATTCCAGGCACAATGCTAAGTATTTTACATGTATTATTTTATTTTAGTATTTGTAATAATCCTATGAGGTAAGTATTTTCATTCAGCAAATTTAAGTTCGGAGACGTGAAAAAAGTTGCTTGAGATCACACAGTAATAAGAAATAGAACTGGGAATACAACTGAACTGTTTCTGACTCAAACAGAATTTCCAATCTTTGTTAAATGATTTTATTTCAGAGAATTTTTAGCTTTCATTTACCTGGTCAAATTAGAGCAACAGCTTTTAGTTTTCAACTGTGTTCTAACACAATTTGTTTTCTTATTTTCATATAGCTCTAACATTTGGAGAAAAACAATTTATTTTCATAATATCAAAAGTATTTACTTAGTACTTAGTTTCTAAAGCCCTGCCCTACACTTGTTCTCATTAATCCTAATGTCCATTCTGCAAGACAGTGGATGGAAAAGATGATCCCTAAGCTACTAGCATTAGACATAGAGTTTAGAAACTGAGATGCTTGTTTAAACCCAGGTTTCTGGGTCCCTCATGGACTGGGATAAAAATTTGAGCAAAGATTTTAGCTCCCTGGTCTAAGCTCAGAAATCTGAGCTTATAATAAGATTTCAAGTATACGAATGACTAGAAAGAGAAATGTGAATTTTGGAGCCAAACCTTGATTTCTATCCCAGTTTTAGCTCTTTTAAATTGTATGACCTTAGGCAAGCTGTTTATAGAGCTATGAAAGAAAGTGAAAGTCACTCAGTCATGTCTGACTCTTTGCGACCCCCATGGACTATACAGGTCATGAAATTCTCCAGGCCAGAATACTGGAGTGGGTAGCCTTTCCCTTTTCCAGGAGATCTTCCCAACCCAGGGATCAAACCCAGGTCTCCCGCATTGCAGGTGGATTCTTTACCAGCTGAGCCACAAGGGAAGCCAGAGAGACACTGTTGATGGAGGAAAAGTTGCAGCCACACTAGAGTGTGGAGATGGAATTTAGTGCAGAGGGTATTTCATAGTGTAGACAAGTACATAACCTATACCAAATGGTGGGTTAGGTCAGATTAAGGAAGATTTCCTGGAGGAGAAAGTCAGATATCCAGAGCTGGATCTGAAAAAATGGGTATAAATCACACAGATAAAAGTCTTTCCAGGCTTCTAGGGAAGCTGAGTCCAGAAACAATATGTACAGGACAACTCTTTCCAACTTTTAGCAAGTGATGACTCTTGAGGAAAAGGTAGCATTTGCAAGGCACCATGGGCATCAGATTGATTATATTCTTTGCAACCGAAGATGGAGAGGCTCTATACAATCAGCTTCCCTGGTGACTTCCCTGGTGGCTCAGATGGTAAAGCATCTGCCTACAATGAGGGAGGCCTGGGTTTGATCCCTGGGTCAGGAAGATCCCCTGGTGAAGGATATGGCAATCCACTCCAGTACTCTTGCCTGGAAAAATCCCATGGACGGAGGAGAGTGGTAGGCTACAGTCCGTGGGGTCGCAAAGAGTCGACTTCACTTTCACTATACAGGCAGCAAAAACAAAACCTGGAACTGACTGTGACTCAGGTCATGAACTGCTTATTGCAAAATTCAGGCTTAAGTTGAAGAAAGTAGGGAAAACGATTAGTCCATTCAGGTGTGACCTGAATCAAATCCCTTATGATTATACAGTGAAAGTGACAAGTAGATTCAAGGGATTAGATCTGATAGACAGAGTGCCTGAAGAATAGGAGGCAGTGATCAAAACCATCCCATAAATGCAACAAGCAAAATGGTTGTTTGAGGAGATCTTACAAATAGCTGAGAAAAGAAGAGAAAGGCAAAGGAGAAAAGGAAAGATATATCTATCTGAATGCAGAGTTCTAAAGAATAGCAAAGAGAGACAGGAAAGCCTTCCTAAGTGAACAATGTAAAGAAATAGAGGAAAACAATAAAATGGGAAAGACTAGAGATCTTTTCAAGAAAATTAGAGATACCAAGGGAAATTTCATGCAAAGATGGGCACCATAAACGACAGAAATGGTATGGACCTAACAGAAGCAGAAGATAGTAAGAAGAGGTGGCAAGAATACACAGAAGAACTATACAAAAAAGATCTTAATGACCCGAATAACCATGATGGTGTAATCACTCACCTAGAGCCAGACATCCTGGAATGTGAAGTCAAGTGGACCTTGGGAAACATCGCTACGAACAAAGCTAGCGGAGGTGATGGAGATCAAGCTGAGCTATTTCAAATTCTAAAAGATGATGCTGTGAAAGTGCTGCACTCAATATGCCAGCGAGTTTGGAAAACTCAGCAGTGTCCACAGGACTGGAAAGGTTCAGTATTTATTCCAGTCCCAAAGAAAGGCAATGACAAAGAATGCTCAAACTACCGCACAATTGCACTCATCTCACACGCTAGTAAAGTAATGCTCAAAATTCTCCAAGCCAGGCTTTAGCAATACGTGAACCGTGACCTTCCAGATGTACAAGCTGGTTTTAGAAAAGGCAGAGGAACCAGATATCAAATTGCCAACATTGCTGGATCATAGAAAAAGCAAGAGAGTTCCAGAAAAACATCGACTTCTGCTTCATTAACTATGTTAAAGCCTTTGACTGTGTGGAACACAACAGACAGTGGAAAATTCTTAAAAAGATGGAAATACAAGACCACCTGACCTGCTTCCTGAGAAACCTGTGTGCAGATCAAGAACCAACAGTTAGAACCAGACATGGAACAACTGACTGGTTCCAAATTGAGAACATCAAGGCTATATATTGTCACCCTGCTTATTTAACTTATATGCAGAATACATCATGTGAAATGCTGGGCAGGATGAAACACAACCTGGATTCAAGATTGAGGGGAGAAATATCAATAATCTCAGATATGCAGATGACACCACCCTATGGCAGAAAGTGAAGAGGAACCAAAAAGCCTCTTGATGAAAGTGAAAGAGGAGACTGAAAAAACTGGCTTAAAACTCAACATTCAAAAAACTAAGATCATGGCATCTGGTCCCATCCCTTCATGGCAAATAGATGTGGAGAAATGGAAGCAGTGACAGACTTTATTTTCTTGGGCTCCAGAATCACTGTGGACAGTGACTGCAGCCATAAAATTAAAAGATGCTTGCTCCTTGGAAGAAATGCTATGACAAACCTATACAGTGTGTTAGAAAGCAGAGACATCACTTTGCTGACAAAGGTCTGTCTAGTCAAAGCTATGGTTTTTCCAGTAGTCATGTATAGATGTGAGAGTTGGACCATAAAAAAGGCTGAGTGTCAAAGAATTAATTCTTTTGGACTGCGGTGTTGGCGAAGACTCTTGAGAGTTCCCTGGACTGCAAGGAGATCAAAGAAGTCCATCCAAAGGAAATCAGTCCTGAATATTGATTGGAAGGACTGATGCTGAAGCTGAAGCTCCAATAATTTGGCCACCTAATGAGCCAACTCATTGAAAAAGACCTTGATGCTGGGAAGGATTGAGAGCAGGAGAAGATGGAGGACAACAGAGACAGAAATGGTTGGATGGCATCATTGACTCAGTGGACATGAATTTGGGCAAGCTCTGGGAGATAGTGAAGGACAGGGGAGACTGGCATACTGTAGTCCATGGGGTTGCAAAAAATTGGACACAACTGAGTGACTAAACAACAAGAACTGGGTAATGCAATACATTTGTGGCACTCAAGTTGGTAGTCTGGTTTAGGGAGCAAAAGCCATTTACAGTAACTGGAGTGTATAGGAAGAGGCTGAGAGGGAGATTAGGCGAGCTAAGAATGGGAGGTGGCAGATGACATTGTCTCAGGAATTATTTCAATGTCTGTATGAAATGAGATCAAGTAGGCTCTTTAAAGGAAACTGAATTTATTTTTTTAAGTTCATTTTTCATCCAATATTTTCTGTAAAGCATTGGGATGCAGCTGGCCTCTCCTCCAGCAGCACACCCTTTGGGTGTGTCAGGTAAAGAGGTTTTCTTTTCTTCTGGGATGCAGAGAGGAGGCCATGTGCTGTTGCAATGAGGTGGTAAGACTCTGAAGGAGCTAAAGTGGGAAACTGATTTCCATGAATGAAAACTCCACTGTTCTTTTTCTCTGGGTTGAGAAATGTCAAACCTTGCTCCATTGAAAACACCTTGATCAAACTCATTTGGGCTTTCATGTTGAGAGCCACACTTTCTGGGAACTGGAATTTGTACAGTTTAAATATAAATCTCTCTCTCTCTCTCTCTCTCTCTCTCTCTCTCTCTCTATATATATATATATATATATATATATATATATATAAATCTCATCTAAAAGTTATTTCACAGGAACTATGTAAGTTAAATATTTGTATTCACTTCCCTACATGTGTCTTTTTTTTCTTAGAATCAGACCTGCCATCCAGGTTATATAGGGATACTCCATCTGCCCCACTCCCTCCCTCCAAGAAAAAGAAACCTGGGGCCTTGGCCACCAAACAATTTCCTCTGCCTCCGTACCCAGCTGGGCCTTCCTTTATAAATCTCAGCACAGAGAGCAGAAGCAGCAGGAGAGGCGATAAGATTTATATTAGAAAAGCTTTAAGAAGTTTTTGTTCGAGGAGGACAGAACAAATTTTAAAAATGTTTTTAATTGCTTTTTTAAAAAAGGACTGTGTTTCTGAGAATATGTTTCTATGATCTAGAGTGTCATAGTGTTGTAGAAGTGTAATTTGTCTTGAACCTCCATTGTTTAGAATTCAGTATGTCCTTTGGTTTTCACTGTGACGTCACTGGTGAGATTTAAAAGAGATGGCCTGGCAAAAGAAAAGAGGGGAAGGATATAATTCAGGAGGTTGTAGTAAAGGAAGGTTCTATGGGGGTGCAATTTCCTGAGGGTGGTGAAATAAATGATGGGGGAAGCTTCTAGGATAGCTTTAATTTCTTGAGTTAAGTTAGTCTGTAAAATGATAGAGGTTTTTTTTTTTTTTTTTTTAACCAAACGATGTGAGGCCCCTCTGTTGGGGCCCTAGCCGCACTGAAGCTCCCCTAGCTTGGTCAGGGAGTTCTTTCCCATCCAAGTTCATACTGCCAATAACGAAACTGAGTTTGGTGCAAGCAAGACAGACTTTTATTCAACTTCCAGAGAATGGAGAGGGGGAGCTCATGCTCTAAAGGCACCTTCTCCCCGGGAGGAAGGCAGTCAGGGAATTTCCAGGGTCAGGAGACGGATTCTAGGAAAGGGGTGGAGATTTCCAGGGGCAGCCGGGCATGTTCAGTCTTCCACACTCCTTTGCACATGGCACCAGTTGTACCTAACAGAGTACAAATCCCCACTTTGGATGGAGACTTTAGCATGGTGATGAAGCAAAGATAAACCTTGGAGACCTCCAGGTTTCATCTGCGTAGACACCTTCCTGTGGTCATAACAGAGCCAGCTCTGGGTGGTTGACCACTGTATATCTCTCCAAGCATTTGTTTCTCCTAGTACAGCTGCAGAGCCTCTCTGCCAAATACCAGGTACTTTGGAAACAAACACAGAGATAAATCAGGCAAGTGCTCTCCAGCTCTCAGGGATTAGTTTGGAAAGACAGAAATAAATCAAGGCAAGGAAAGTGATGATCCTCAGTCTACTTTGTGTGCCGTCTTGGATGTATTCAGTTCAGTTTGGTTAGATATCCTAGAAAAATATATTGTAATTTATAACATATTCCAGTTGTGTTGGCTAATGAAAATAAACTATAGTCAGATGGGGGAAAATGTTAAGATGGTACGTATATTTTATGTTACGTATATTTTACCATAACTTTGTGGTAAAGTTGTGGTGTGGCATCCTGCTGACAAAGCACAACTGACCTGTATGGTCAAAAACAACAACAACAAAAAAAACCCAACAACAACCCAGTTTCTGTGCCTGGGGACTGAGCTGCATAGAATGGGTAACAATTTCATGTGTTCTATTTTTTTCCGACTTTAAACTGGAAGTTGGTATCAGAGTAGAGATTTCTCTGAGGAATTGAGGACAGAATCTTCATGTTGTGAGGTCAAGTTTGGGTGAGAAGGGATGAGAATACTGAACAGAGACTTTGGGATTTATATCATTAGTTTTGTAAAAAAGTTACAATAATATATATATAATATAAAATATGCATGCCATCTTAACATTTTCCCTCCATCAGATTGTAGTTTATTTTTATTAGCCAAAACAATTGGAATATGTTATAAATTAACATATATTTTCTAGGATATACAATTGGTTCTTTTAAATTCAATGCAAAATAATGAAATACTGTAAGTCTTATTCATTCACTCATTCATTTGATCAGTAACTAACAGATGTTATAGGCTGTGTTAGGCACTCTTGGAAATATTTCTTCTATTCTCTCAGATAAATGGAATCATAATATGAGGTCTTTTTGACTGACTTCTTTGACTTAGTGTGTTTTTAAGATTCATCATATTGTAGTGTATTTCAGAACTCAATTCCTTTTTATGGCTAAATAATATTCCATTATACAGATACACTGGGGCTGGTGGCCCTCTGTGGCTCAGATAGTGTAGAATCTGCCTACACTACAGGAGAGCTGGGTTCAACCCCTGGGTCGGGTAGGTCCTTTGGAGAAGGAAATGGCAACCCATTCCAGTATTCCTGCCTGGAGAACTCCATGGACAGAGCCTGGTGGTCTACAGTCCGTGGGGTTGCAAAGAGTTGGACACGACTGAGTGGCTAACACTGTGCAACCAATCTTCAGAACTCTTGTCATTGTGCAAAACTGAAATTCTATACCCATTTCCCCCTTTCTCTAGCCCCTGACAGCAACCCTTCTATTTTTCTGTCTTTGTCAATTTGACTACTCCAAGTATATCATATAAGTGGAATCACACATTATTTATCTTTTTGTGATTTGTTTATTTCCCTTAATGTGCTCAAAGTTCATCCATGTTGTAGCATATGTCAAAATTTCATTCCTTTTTAGGGCTGGATAATATTTCATTGGTGGCTGGGCTTCCTTGGTGGCTCAGCAGTAAAAGAATATGCCTGCAGGCAGCTCAATTCCAGAAAAATAAACAACCCAATCAAAAAATGGGCCAAAGAACTAAATAGACATTTCTCCAAAGAAGACATACAGATGGCTAACAAACACATGAAAAGATGCTCAACATCACTCATTATTAGAGAAATGCAAATCAAAACCACAATGAGGTACCACTTCACACCAGTCAGAATGGCTGCGATCCAAAAATCTGCAAGCAATAAATGCTGGAGAGGGTGCGGAGAAAAGGGAACCCTCCTACACTGTTGGTGGGAATGCAAACTAGTACAGCCACTTTGGAGAACAGTGTGGAGATTCCTTAAAAAATTGCAAATAGAACTACCTTATGACCCAGCAATCCCATGGCTGGGCATACACACCGAGGAAACCAGAATTGAAAGAGACACATGTACCCCAATGTTCATCGCAGCACTGTTTATAATAGCTAGGACATGGAAACAACCTAGATGTCCATCAGCAGATGAATGGATAAGAAAGCTGTGGTACATATACACAATGGAGTATTACTCAGCCGTTAAAAAGAATACATTTGAATCAGTTCTGATGAGATGGATGAAACTGGAGCCGATTATACAGAGTGAAGTAAGCCAGAAAGAAAAACACCAATACAGTATACTAACACATATATATGGAATTTAGAAAGATGGCAATGACGACCCTGTATGCAAGACAGGAAAAAAGACACAGATGTGTATAACGGACTTTTGGACTCAGAGGGAGAGGGAGAGGGTGGGATGATTTGGGAGAATGGCATTGTAACATGTATACTATCATGTAAGAATCGAATCGCCAGTCTATGTCCGACACAGGATACAGTATGCTTGGGGCTGGTGCATGGTGATGACCCAGAGAGATGTTATGGGGAGGAAGGTGGGAGGGGGGTTCATGTTTGGGAATGCATGTACACCCGTGGTGGATTCATGTTAATGTATGGCAAAACCAATACAGTATTGTAAAGTAAAATAAAGTAAAGAAAAAAAAAAAAGAATATGCCTGCAGTGCAGGAGACACAGGTTAGATCCCTGGGTCAGGACGATCCACTGGAGAAGAAAATGGCAACTCACTCCAGTATTCTTGCCTGGGAAATCCCTTGGACAGAGGAGCCTGGTGGGCTACAGTCCATGGGGTCACAAAAGAGTGGGACATGATTTAGTGACTAAACAGCAACAAACAATGTTTCACTGTATGCACACCATATTTTGTTTATCCATGTATCTCTTGTTGGACACTTGGGTTACTTCCACTTTTTGGCTATTGTGAATAATGCTACAATGAGAATGGGTGTACAGACATCTCTTCTAAACTCTACTTTCAGTTATTTTGCATATATACCCAGAAGTGGAATTGCCAGATCATATGGTAATTCTATTTTCAGTACATGGAGGAACTGCCATACAGTGGCCACATCACTTTACGTTCCCACCAATAGTGTACTTTTTATGTTCTTTTCTTTCTCTCTCTCTCCCTTTCTTTGTTTCTTAAATAGTAGCCATGCAAATAGGTGTAAAGTTGTATTAGTAAGCTGTAGCTGCAAAACAAAACTAAGTGGATTAAAACAAAAATCTCATATGATTGCTTATGAAACAGCAGGGTGGCAACTGGTATTAGGATCTTTGTCTTTCACAGCACCAGAGTTTTAAGTCTTAATCAGCTATTAATTTTAACTGTTAAAAAATTCTCATATGAGGAGGCACATTGTGATAAACAAATTCTTGATGAAAGACCCCCTTGGTGACTGTGTGGGGCATCCTCTGCTTGAAGTGGTACATGATTTCAGGTCTCAACTAATACTGGCCATGTCTTGTATTAGCTAGTCCAGTTCAACTCCATCTGTTGGCTTCTTAATGGCCTGCAGGCACTGAGGAGTCTGTTCCTTCCTTGCCAAGCTTCACAAAGCCTTCCGTTTTCTTGAGCCCCTTGCAGGCTCTGAGCTTTCCTTGCTCAGGGGTCCACAGGCTATTTTCTCACACCCCCTAGAGTGCCTTTCCTCAGCTCACACAATCCCTTTCTCAGTTCATTTCATTTCAGTTCAGTTCAGTTGCTCAGTCGTGTCCGGCTCTTTGAGACCCCATGAATCGCAGCACGCCACGCCTCCCTGTCCATCACCATCTCCCGGAGTTCACTCAGACTCATGTCCATCGAGTCTGTGATGCCATCCAGCCATCTCATCCTCGGTTGTCCCCTTCTACTCCTGCCCCCAATCCCTCCCAGCATCAGTGTCTTTTCCAATGAGTCAACTCTTCGCATGAGGTGGCCAAAGTACTGGAGCTTCAGCTTTAGGATCATTCCTTCCAAAGAAATCCCAGGATTGATCTCCTTCAGAATGGACTGGTTGGATCTCCTTGCAGTCCAAGGGACTCTCAAGAGTCTTCTCCAACACCACAGTTCAAAAGCATCAATTCTTCAGTGCTCAGCCTTCTTCACAGTCCAACTCTCACGTCCATACATGACCACTGGAAAAACCATGGCCTTGACTAGATGGACCTTAGTCGGCAAAGTAATGTCTCTGCTTTTGAATATACTATCTAGGTTGGTCATCACTTTTCTTCCAAGGAGTAAGCGTCTTGTAATATCGTGGCTGCAGTCACCATCTGCAGTGATTTTGGAGCCCAGAAATATAAAGTCTGACACTGTTTCCACTGTTTCCCCATCTATTTCCCATGAAGTGATGGGACCAGATGCCATGACCTTCGTTTTCTGAATGTTGAGCTTTAAGCCAACTTTTTTGCTCTCCTCTTTCACTATTATCAAGAGGCTTTTTAGTTCCTCTTCACTTTCTGCCATAAGGGTGGTGTCATCTGCATATCTGAGGTTATTGAGATTTCTGCTGGCAATCTTGATTCCAGCTTGTGTTTCTTCCAGTCCAGCGTTTCTCATGATGTACTCTGCATATAAGTTAAATAAGCAGGGTGACAATATACAGCCTTGATGTACTCCTTTTCCTATTTGGAACCAGTCTATTGTTTCATGTCCAGTTCTAACTGTTGCTTCCTGACCTGCATACAGATTTCTCAAGTGGCAGGTTAGGTGGTCTGGTATTCCCATCTCTTTCAGAATTTTCCACAGTTGATTGTGATCCACACAGTCAAAGGCTTTGGCATAGTCAATAAAGCAGAAATAGATGTTTTTCTTGCACTCTCTTGCTTTTTCCATGATCCAGCAGATGTTGGCAATTTGATCTCTGGTTCCTCTGCCTTTTCTAAAACCAGCTTGAACATCAGGGAGTTCATGGTTCATGTATTGCTGAAGCCTGGCTTGGAGAATTTTGAGCATTACTTTACCGGCACGTGAGATGAGTGCAATTGTGCGGTAGTTTGAGCGTTCCTTTGCATTGCCTTTCTTTGGAATTGGAATGAAAACTGACCTTTTCCAGTCCTGTGGCCACTGCTGAGTTTTCCAAATTTGCTGGCATATTGAGTGCAGCACTTTCACAGCATCATCTTTCAGGGTTTGAAACAGCTCAACTGGAATTCCATCACCTCCACTAGCTTTGTTTGTAGAGATGCTTTCTAAGGCCCACTTGACTTCACATTCCAAGATGTCTGGCTCTAGATTAGTGATCACATCACCATGATTATCTGGGTCGTGAAGATCTTTTTTGTACATTTCTTCCGTTTATTCTTGCCACCTCTTCTTAATATGTTCTGCTTCTGTTAGGTCCAGACCATTTCTGTCCTTTATCGAGCCCATCTTTGCATGAAATGTTCCCTTGGTATCTCTAATCTTCTTGAAGAGATCTCTAGTCTTTCCCATTCTGTTGTTTTCCTCTATTTCTTTGCATTGATCACTGAAGAAGGCTTTCTTATCTCTTCTAGTAAGATGAGATAAGAAAGCCTTCTTCAGCAATCAACCCCTTTCTCAAGCCTCTGTTAAATGTGTAGAATTAAGTGTACATGCCTGTTAGAGTCAGGGGCTTCCCAGGTGGTGCTAGTGATAAAGAATGCTCCTGTCCCTGCAGGTAGACATAGGAGACATGGGTTTGATCCCTGGATCAGGAAGATCCCCTGGAGGTGGGCATGGCAACCCACTCTAGTATTCTTGCCTGGAGAATCCCGTGGACAGAAAAGCCTGGCAGGCTGCAGTCCGTAGGGTTGACAGAGTCAGACACAACTGAAGCAACTTAGCAGGCATGCATGCACATTAAGAGTCAGACTCCATTGGATGGACAGGTTCCTGACGAAAAGTTTAACTCTGCCTCATTTAGAGCCATAGGCCTCAGCAGTGGGGAGTAGATGAAAAGGAGGGGTTGCAGGTGGGGAAGCCGCCTTCACACTTATCTTCCCTGCCCACTTAATGACTGCTGTGATTGGTATGAATATGATAGAGCTTTTGTTAAGTCCAAAAAACCCCAAATCAAACAAACACTGATTATAGGGGGAGTTGATAAAATAATTATTTTTTTTGTCTTTATAAAAATATAATAAACTTGGTTTTTTAGAGACAGAGCTATCAGACTCCTATTAGATTCCTAGTTTGTTGCATTTTCCTCCCTGCAGGTCAGTCTGAGCCCTTTACCACTATTTCATCTCTGGGGCCCTCCCAGAGCCATAACTCCCCTCAGGGCTGTGCTGTCATGTCAGACATGAGCTTCGGGGAATGAAGCCACAGACTGCTCGTCCCAGAGGCCCTGGAACTCGTTTTCTTGACCAGTCCCTGATGTCAGCCAGTCTTGTGGTCATTTGCTATCTCCTCAAAAGAGAGAGTGGGGCACGCACAGCTGCCCGACCCCTGGGCTCAACATGTGCCTGCCCTTCTAGCAAATTAATCAGCAAGGCAAAGGCAGAAGCAGTTTTTCCCCAAGTGATTTTTTCCCTCCAGAAAGTTATTATCTTTCCGGGTGTACTCAGTGACTCATGACTTGTCAGCACCATTCAAAACATTATTATATCTGACCATACCATACTACACATGCGCTCCCACTTACAGTTCATGGTTTCCTTGCACACACCCCTAATACCACTCAGTCAATTGCAACCCCTTTTATACACACTCACCTTGGAGGTGTGCAAATTGGTAGGTAAGACATACCTAGATTTATGTATTTCTGTAATAAGCGATACAGTGTTCTTTGGGTTCACAAGAAAATCTTAAACGAAAGCAAATTATTGCTTTGCTCAAAACACAGCAGAGATTTACAGAGTGATGGGAAGAAACATATAGAAACATATAGAACTCACTGCAGAGATCTCTCGGTAATTAGCTTACTTTGAATAACAAAATAAGCATGCAAATTCTTTTTTTGTCCCCAGATTGGTAAAGTTTTCAAGTGTGGAGGGTTAGGTGTGACTCAGCCCATTTTTCTCTTTTTACCTGGATTGATTTTCTTCCTAACTATTTCAAGTTCTTCTCTGTTTGTCAAGCCCGGCTGTCTGCTCTCTCTGTTAATTTATACTATTAAACAGTTCACAAGGACTTCCTTTCCAATCACCTCAATGTCAAGCTATTTCTATTACTCCTAAGACTTGTTGCCCTCACTCCCATATCTTAGGAGTTCACTTTCTTTTTTATTTGTTTTTTTCTCTATTTCCCATGGCGTATTCAACTCAGGCTAGCCAGTACCTGCCTGGCACAGAGGCACGTAATGGTCTGCTAACAAATGTCACTGAGTAAATGCATTGAATGAATGCTCTCTTGCATAAGGCTGCATCTTTCGGCATGGTCTACACCGGGTCTTTCACTGATTTATTTATTATTTCAATGGGTGTCAGGTTACTAAACTGTTTAAACAAAAATACCAGATCATCTAGATAAAAATTTGTCCCCAAATCCAAGTTCTGCAATGTGAGAGACCCGGTTTCGACCCCTGGCTTGGGAAGATTCCCCTAGAGAAGGGCGTGGCAATCCACTTCAGTATTCTTGCCTGGAGAATACCATGGATAGAGGAGCCTGGCAGGCTACAGTCCATGGGGTCACTCAGCCACTACTGAGCGACTAAACACTTTCACACTTTCACTTTTTATTAATTAGAAGTTTATAGATGACAATGTTTATCACACTTTTATCTCACAGCAAGTAGTGCAACTTTGTTTTTCAAACCCTTGTCTTGATTTCTAATAATTGTTTAAAACATGCACAAACACTCGCAGTTCAGTTCTTCAGGGTGTGGATATCCACAAGCATTTGAAGTTTTGGAGTAAGTGTCCAACTTAACCAGCAAAGGATTATAGATCTTATTAGAAGTGAGGTCCTCACATTCATTGAAAACAGATGTAGTTGCCTTCATCATGGCTTCCCTTGGACCCCAGAATCCCTAACAGAATGGGTAGTTGAAGCATCTGATTCCTCTGAAGTAGAATCTTACCAAGCCTGAAAAACTCAATTTCTTATTGTTCCATTGCCCTTTTGTCAACATTCTCAATCTCTTTTTTATCTTCCTTTTACCCTTCAGTCCCAATCAATGTACTTCAATTTTCATGATATTTACAAGCATCATGTTCTCATAGCTCCACAATCCAAATACAGAATCTAGAAACCCACATCTTACCTGGGTGTGGAAAGCAGAACCCAGGGCTTTCTGTAAAATGTTTCTACGTCCAGGGTCCAGCATTGTAAGAAGACCACTTAACTGAAAATTTTGCTGATTTGACAATGTCTTACGACCAAAATTGTATACGTTATCTGTGATAATCAGTCTCTCTCCACACTGCTGCTGCTGCTGCTGCGAAGTCGCTTCAGTCGTGTCTGACTCTGTGTGACCCCATAGATGGCAGCCCACCAGGCTCCCCCGTCCCTGGGATTCTCCAGGCAAGAACACTGGAGTGGGTTGCCATTTCCTTCTCCAATGCATGAAAGTGAAAGTGAAATTGAAGTTGCTCAGTCATGTCTGACTCTTAGTGACTGCATGGACTGCAGCCTACCAGGCTCCTCTGTTCAAGGGATTTTCCAGGCAAGAGTATTGGAATGGGGTGCCATTGCCTTCTCCACACTAGCTCTTGACAAAGGGATTAAAACAAGGTTCTAATCAGCTCGGGCTGTCTTAACTAGATACTACAGACTGAATGGCTTAATTACAATAGTGATTAAATTTTCTCACAGTTCTGGGGGCTGGAAGTTCGAGATCATGGTGTTGGCAGGGTTGGTTGCTCCCGAGGCCCTTCTTTCACTTGCAGATGGCTGCCTTCTTGCTTTCCTCACATGGCCTTTCTCTGTGTACATGCATCCCTGGTGTCTCTTCCTCTTCTTGTAAGGATGTTAGTCCTGTTAGATTAGGACCCAATTCTTATGACCCCCTCTAACTTTAATTACCTCTTTAAAGGTCTTTTCTCCAAATTATAGTCACATTAGGGGTAACAGCTTCAACATAAGAGTTTTAGGGAGCATGATTTAGTCCCTGAAAGAATATCGAACCATTGTTAACCAACTTGAAATAGATTGAAGTAGATTTTCTACTGAAAAAGCATTTCTATCTGTTAAGTGGCCAAATGCTTGGGTTTTGTGGCCAAGGTATTTGTCTTCATAGCCTTGCCCTGCCACTTGCTAGCTATTAGACCTTGGGGAAGTTATTTATGCTTTCTCTGCCCAATCTTTGTATCTGCAGAACAGAGATTATAAAAGTATCTAGCTCATGGGTTGATGGGAGGATGAAATGAGTTAAAACATGTAAAGTGCTTATTATGGCTAATAACAGGTAAGATTTGCTCAATGAGTGTTAGCTATTTTTGTTATCAGGAAATGTTACTTCCGGTTATAGACTGAATTGTGTCCCACCAAAGTTCATTTGTCAAAGTCCTAAGTCCCAGTACCTCAGGAAGTAATGGTGTTTGGAGATAGGGCCTGTAAAGGGAGACTAAGTTAGAATTAGGCTGTTAGGGTGGACCCTAACCAAATATGATTGTTGTCCTTCTAAAAAGAGAGAGCGACACCAAGGATGCCTAGGCACAGGAGGACAAATTATAAGAAGAGGCATCAAGAAGTTGTCCACCTGCAAGTCACAGACTGAGGCCTTAGAATAATCCAACCTTGCCAACATCTTGACCTTGGACTTCTAGCCTCCAGAACGATGAGAAAATTAATTTCTCTTGTCTAAGCCTCTCAGTCTGTGGTATTTTGTTATGGAAGCCCAAGTAAACTAATGCACTCCCTAAAAAGAGTGATCTGATAATGTCCAAACTACTTCCTCCTAATAAGGGAATTAGGAGGGTGCTAATCTTTTTTTTTGTTAAAGAGGGTGCTCTTTTTGCTATGATGACAACATCCAGATTAGAGTCACTCCATCAGAAGAAATGATCTCATGAACACTCAGAAAAGGGTACTATGATTTTTTAAAAGGCAGTCACTTTCTTTCTCTCTCTTTTTGAAGTAAAAAGAATAGCTTTATTGCTTTGCCAGGCAAAGAGGACCACGATGGGTTGATGCCCTCAAAACTGGGTGTCCCAACCTGGAGCTGGTAATGAGAAACTTTGTTTTGTTTTGGAAGTCTTTTTTCTTTAAATTGGAGTTCAGTTGCTTTACACTATAGTGTTCACGTTCTCTTATTGAGGTTACTTATGTAACAACTTTGTGCTCTTAGGTGAAATATCTTCGATTACCTGTTAGATAGGGGCTTCCCCGGCGGTTCAGAGGTAAAGAATCTGCCAGCAATGCAAGAGATGCAGGAGACAGGGATTCAAGCCCTGGATCAGCAAGATCTCAGGGAGGAGGGCATGGCAACCTACTCCAGTATTCTTGCCTGGAGAAGTCCATGGAAAGGGGAGCCTGGTAGGCTACAGTCCATAGGGTCACAAAGAGCAGGACATAACTGAAGCAACTGAGCACGCGTGCATGCACCTGCTAGTAAATTCTTCCAAAAGGCAAATAATAAGTGTTGGAACACACACCTTGTCACATATTCTAAGTTTTTTTTTTTTCAGAACTAAAAACAGTGTTCTAAGGCAGTTGATTAGGTTTTTCTTTTTAACTTTTCTTTTAAAATGTTCCCCATCTTTCAAAGAGTGCTTCTAGTTAGAGCAGAGTTGAAGGTAGTCAGAGGGCATATTGTGTTGAATAGCACAGCTACACAATGAATGCTGCTTGGCTGGTCAGTGGGGGCAGGAGACCAGTATCATAGCTGTGATCAACTCGGGTTCATTTTTACAAAGTATTTATTTATTTGGCTGTGTCAGGTCTTAGCTGCAGCACACAGAATCTTTAATTGAGGCATGCAAGCTCTTAGTTGTGGCATGTGAGATCTAGTTCCTTGACCAGGGATCAAAAGCCCCTGCACTGGGAGCATGGAATCTTTAGCTACTGGACCACCATGGACGTCCCCAGACTAGGTTCTTAGGGTGGCCTCATAACACTCCAATCCATGTCTGGAGAGCAAGCAAGGATATTTGTACACATCATGCCATTTCATGCTAATGAATCTTACTTATGAATCTTATATACTTACTTGTGTCTAATAGGTTTCCTGTTTGTTGAAAATTCCGAAGTCTGAACTTCTAATAGGCAACTCTAAGTGGAGACACGTTTACATCACAAAAGCCTCGATCATTGGGAGGAGAAAATATTGTTTTTGGCAGTGTAAGCAGAGAGACAGAATCTTCCACTCGGGGGATAAAACAAGCCTTTCCTTTATGATGTTCCCTTTTTTGGTGCCATTGAGTTAGGTGTTGCAAACAGGCCAAATCTAGTTCACAGATGGGTTTGTTGGACATACAGGGTATTTATGCAGATTTTCAACTTGAGCATGTTTAGACAAAGTATGCACTTTCCAATCTGGCACAGTTGCTGACACTCCCTGATGTCTCACACATAGCATTCTGGTTCCCACGAATTTATGTGACTTGTCTGGCTCCTAAATACATTTAGCTTGCAGCCCTTGTTGAACTGTTCCCTGGCCACAGCCAGAGAGTTTGCTTCAACACAGGAAAAAGTATTTTTTAAAAGCTTTTGTTGTTTACTATATGTGGATCAGAGAACACTTTCATCTCATTTCATGCATTCTAAATATTTGAGGAATTTGGAATACCGCCAATACAAATTTTACTCTAGTCAGCAGGAAATGGACTTTTATCTCCCCAGTTTCTTCTAAAGCTTGAGAAATGAGTTGTATACCACAGCTGAGTTATTCTTAATTTGGGGGCTAGATCTGAGCTATTCAGTATGGAAGCTTCGAGCACAGGTGGACATGGAGCACTTGAAATGTGGCCAGTCTGAATTTAGATGTGCTGTGGGTGCAAAATACACGTGGGATTTCAAACTTAATACAAAATAATATAAGATAATATCTCATTAATATCTTTTATATTAAAACTTTAAAATGATACTGTTTGAGATACTGGGTTTAATCAAGATATTCTTAAAGTTATGTGGTGTGTGCTTAGTCACTCATTCATGTCTGACTCTTTGCAACCGCATGGACTGTAGACTGCCAGGCTCCTCTGTCCATGGAAGTTTCCAGGCAAGAATACCAGAGTGGAATGCCATTTTCTCCTCCAGGGAATCTTCCCTATCCAGGGATCAAACCCATGTTTCCTACGTTGGCAGGCAGAGTCTTTACCACTGTGCCACCTTGAAAGTTAATTTCACCTATTTCTTTATATATATTTTTAATGTGGTTACTAGCAAATTTTAAACTGTATGTGTGGCTTACCTTGTATTTTTTACTGGTCAGTGCTAGACTAGAGGTTAACCAAAGTAAATTCTTAACTATATCATTTATTAAATTCATGATACCATATGTTGAGTTTATTTATAACCCTTCTGTCAAACCAATTCTGAATGACTACTTTCAGTTTCCACAAAGAGGCCCTCTCTATCTGGGGCGTGGTGTTAAAGATGAGTGGACAGGAGAGAGTATGCTGGGAATAATTTGGGGAACAGGTGACCCCAACAGCCCAGAAGAGTTGGGGCAGGAAATCAGTTGTTGCTTGAATGTGTATCACGATTTATCACCTTTGTCACTCATATTTCTCTTTCAGGCAGCTGTTGAGCTTCTTTTAATGTTCTTGCTTACATACACCCACATATACACACACATGCAACAGTAGCTGGAAGCTTCCCTTAGGGGTTTTCCTCTTGGCACCTGATGAAAACTCCTTTCCAGTGGGAAGGGACCTTGGTTTCTTTTAAAGCCCTAGAGGCTATTAGAGATCATGCTTGGACTATTTCTTTCTTGGTACATAAAGAGACCAGAAAGGTATGACATTTATACTGAATGGTGTATGAAGGAAAAATGACCAGGTGAGGAGAAAAGACCTATAGAAATAGACATTTGTGTTCCCCAGTATCATGGCTGGGTCCATGCCAACGACTCTGTGCTGAAAGCCACCATTCTATAAACTTTGTCCACAAACAGAAACACAAACACAAAGCTTTTTTGAGAATAAAAGATTAATGAGTAGCTAAGAATCATCATATAATTAAGGAAATATCTTAAAGTGAAAATGTTTAATATGAGAGACTGATATTAAAAGAAAAAAAGGAACAGGAAACAAAGACAAGCAGAAGGTAGAATAAAAGTTCACCAAGGCTATAATTAATATCCTCAGAGATAAAACTGCATTAATGAAATAAAGACAAGATGCTATAAGAAAGGAAAATTTGGGCACCAAGACAGGGCTTTTCACACAAGGTTAAATATAATTACCTCTGAGAGGGAGGATTGCAGATAATTTTAATTCACGTTTTTCTCTTTTGTGTTTGCCTGTATTTTCTATTTTTCCATCATGATATTACTGCTTATGCAAAAACATTCTGACTATAAAAGCAATACATGCTTTGTTAATTATTATAAATAAAGATATATTCTGTTAAAATGTTTTTAACAGGGAATATATATGTATATATGTACATATATATATATACAGAGAGAGACATATATATGTAAAACACTGAAAAGAACATTGAAACTGTCTATAAATTAACTACCAGAAGTATCATTTTGGTGTATTTGCTGTGTTTAGCATATTTTCTTTCAGTAACTTTTTTCTTTGTTATTTGAGTCTATAATTTGGCTTATTTTCTCTTAGGAAAGGTAGAGCATGTATATTCCATTGTTACTACATTTTCAAAAATAAACTTTTGATGTTTTTGTGAAATTATATATACCACATTTATTACCTACTATTAGATGTTTAGATTATTTCCAATTCAGGGCTATTAAACTATTTTAGTTCATAATGAACATCTTTATTCCATAAATCTTTGTACTGGTTTCAGATTATTTCCTTAGCTCCTTGGGAACAGAATTGCAATATAACAGGTGGGAACGTTTTTAAGACTTATTTATACATGTTAAAATTGGTTTCTAGAAAATAGGACACTGAGGTCTGGAACAGACTATCCCTCATACGGTTCACTGTCTGCATTAACACGACTTTACTATCCGACTGTCCTCATTAACATTTTACTACTCAGAGAGACTCTAGCCCAGGCAAATGAGTTGATTGTTCATTTTAGGGACTTCCTGAAAGACCCATAAAAGCTTCAATGAAAAGTACTCTAAGATCCAATACAGTATACTAATGCATATATATGGAATTTGGAAAGATGGTAATGATAACCCTGTATGCGAGACAGCAAAAGAGACACAGATGTATAGAATAGTCTTTTGGACTCTGTGGGAGAGGGAGAGGGTAGGATGATATGGGAGAATGGCACTGAAACATGTATAATATCATGTAAGAAACGAATCGCCAGTCCAGGTTTGATGCATGATACTGGATGCTTGGGGCTGGTGCACTGGGACGACCCAGAGGGATGGTATGGGGAGGGAGGAGGGAGGGGGGTTCAGGATGGGGAACACGTGTATACCTGTGGCAGATTCATGTTGATGTGTGGCAAAACCAATACAATATTGTAAAGTAATTAACCTCCAATTAAAATAAATAAACTTATATTAAAAAAAAGGTTCTTTGAATCTTTTCTTCAACTCACCTTGCTGTTTCCACTGATGCTAGACTGCTGTATCATGATCCTCACTTAATCCTAATCAAACCCTCCTTAAACTTTAAACTTCTAATATTTGGTAAATTCCAAACTAGTGTCCGATACCCTAGACAAAAAGTAGTGCAGAGCTCAAGTTCTCCCTTAGCTCAGCAGGCAGTTAACTCGATTTTGTCTTTATGCTGGTGACAGTCTATACATTTTCCAGTATATAAAAGCCCACAGTAGGAAATCAGATTTGCATCAACATATCTATCCAAAGTGGAGAAAGCAATGGCAATGGTACAATCAGATGTTCACCTAAACAAGCAGCCAACTCCATTCATGGAAACCTAATCAAGTGTATTTTATTAAATACAAAGAAGAATTACTGGTAAGGACATTGTGCAACCTTCTTACCAGGAAACTTCTGGTTTATGTCTATCGTCCTTGTAAAATTATTAATCGCACCCTTTTCACTCTTAGAAGTGCCGTTCTTAGGGTATGCATTCCAAGCAGTTCTTCACTGTCAAGCAGGAATTATTCTTCGCACGACACCCAGGACTCTACTTTTGACAGTTCCGGGGCAATTCTAATGCATCTGTGCCTGGATGGGCAGCCAGGGACCATTTTGCCTGTTGATACAGGAGAAATGATGATGGGTAACACAGATGTCTTACCCGTTAGGGGCTTGGGGCTAATGAGGTTGTTAGACAAGTACATAAATGCCCAATAAAAGTGTATCAAGTGATGAAACTAAAACAATTTTGTAACAAGTTTGATGTCCTTTATTTAAGGGAAAACAGTTCATGGATGGGAGGAGTACAGCACCTCACAAGCAGTGGAGCACTCTTCCTGGAGGTTTTGGGCAAAAACCGAGTTTTCGAGTGTGAGAAGAGACAGCGGGAACCGGGGCTTGATTGGCCGGGAGGTTGGGTATTTCTTTCTAAGGCAAACAGGTCCCAGATTTTAGGATAAGGTGAGCTAGCTGACTGGGAGAATCGTAACTGGTTTGTGTTAAGTATCCTTGACAGGTGTTTCCTGTAGGTGAGGCTGTCTTAAGTATAGGTTTGTGTCATGCGCAGGGCCACGGTGGTGGACTCCATTTTGTAGGTCCCAAAGCTGAATTAACTTTATCAGGTGTAAACTACTGTGAAATCAACTCAAAATACTGCTGTGCAGTCTAAGAGTTGTGCTATTTGCATGGAGATGGAAAGCAAGAATTTTTGCTTTTTGGGATGCAGAAGACTTTGGTTATTAGCTTCTTTCTATTAATTAATTTATTTTTTGGTTGCCCTGGGTCTTTGTTGCAGCATCCAGGCTTTGTCTAGTTGTGGTGCACAGGCTTCTCATTGTGGTGGCCTCTTTTCTCGCTGAGCGAGAGCTCTAGGCACCTGGGCTTCAGTAGTTGCAGCATGCGGGCTCAGTAGCTGTGGCTCCAGGGCTTAGTTGCTCTGTGGCACGTGGAATCTTCCCAAACCCAGAATCGACCCTGTGTCCCCTGCACTGGCAGGCAGGTTCTTAGGCTCTGTAGCGCAAGGGAAGTCTGGTTATTAATTTCTTGTTTGATTTTTAAAACTTCTATTATATCATAGCCCAATAGAACCATGGGAAAAGGAAAACTATTTTAAAATATTCAAACCCAGATTGCTTTGATTTGGATCCCTTCTGGTGAGGCAAGGTCTTCACATGTCTTTGGGAGGAAAGAATTCAAAACTGGATTTTAATGGAGCTGGGTTTGTGGAAAGAGGAGAGAGTGGGTACAATGAATGAAATGTTTGTGTAGATAGTAATGAAATATTTACCGATAGATGTTTGTATATACTCTTCCACAATGTACTTGGTACTTGAAAAATGTTGCCATGGCAACGTTTTTATAAACAAGATGGAATTGCACAGAAGATGAATCACGACTTTCCAAGCAAGACAAAGAAACAAATGTTATCCTATTAGGGCTGGCTTTATAAAGTTTAAAAATTACCACACAAATTTTAATGAGACTTTCTTATTGTTTTTCTCAAAGAAAACAAGGGAAGTGCAGCAGAGGGTAGGAGCTGTGAATTATATTTATTTCCATAATATTATTGCATTAGGGCACAGATTGTTACTTTAGCCTAATATGCTGGTGTCCCAACCTTTCTGATAAGACTCAGGTTGAGATGGTCTCTTTCAAACGTATAGTCAAGAAGTTCACACACTCACACCCATCCCCCCACCACCGTCCCTCCCCCCGTCCCCACGAGAGGAACATGACAAGAAGATGTCTTCTTACCTGGTTGAAGGAGTTGGGTAGATAAATCATCTCTTCAGGTTGAGAGGCAGAGTGACTGTGCAGGTGTTTCCAGGCACTATGGTGAGCCTTCTGGGAGGGCAGGAAGCTTGAGAGGGATCCTGCTTGAGGGAGTGAATTTGAGTGTCTGTGTGATTCTTTGAGATGCCAGATGCAGGCCCTACAATCATGTACTAACATACTCTAAACTGATTGGTGCAGGATATGATGATATATCATCTGTTGCTTCAAGTAAGACATGACTTAGGACAGGGGAATGATTATACTGCAGGCATTTTATTTTGGATACAAAGCTGTGAGGACTGATAGGCTCTTGCCCATGAGTCTTGCCCATGTTAATGATTCTCAAACTTAAGCCTGCATCAGAATTGACTGGAGGTTTGTTAAAACTTAGATTATTTTTCACTGCTGGGTATATATCCAAAAAACCAAAATCACTAATTTGAAAGGTGCATGCTTGCCAGTGTTCATGTTAATACTATTTACAATTGCCAAGATGTGGAAGAAACCTAAATGTCCATCAACAGATAAAGAAGATGTGGTTCATATACATACAATGGATAGACATATACATACATACAAACATACATACTCAGCTGTAAAAAAGAATGAAATTTTGCCATTTGCAACAGCATAGCTGAACCATGAGGGTCTTATGCTTAGTGAAATAAGTCAAACTGAGAAAGACAAATGCTGTATGATATCACTGTATGTAGAATCTTAAAAATACAACAAACTAGTGAATATCACAAAAAAGAAATAGATTCACAGATATAAAGAACAAAGTGGTGGCTGCCAATGGGAAGAGGGAAGTGGGGGACAGGCAAGATAGAGGTAGGGGATTAAGAAGTACAAATTATTATGTATAAAATAAGCTACAAGGATATATTGTACAACACAGGGAATATAGCAAATGTTTTTAATAACTATACTCCAGTTATAGTTATTTACTATATTTCCTATAACATAGCAAATAGGTATTTGCTATATTTCGTGTAATATGAATGCTATAAATGGAGTATGGGCATCCCTGGTGGCTCAGATGGTAAAGAATCTGCCTGCAATGTGGGAGACCCAGCTTCAATCCCTGGGATGGGAAGAAACCTGGAGAAGGGAATGGCTACCTACTCCAGCATCCTTGCCTGGAGAATCCCCATGGACAGAGAAGCCTGGTGCGCTACAGTCTATGGGGTCACAAAGAGTCAGATAACGACTGAGTGACTAACACACGTAAATGGAGTATAACCTTTAAAAATTGTGAATCACTATATTGTACACATGTAACTTATATATACTATTGTATATCAACTATAATAAAAAAAAACCCTTCAGATTTCTGAGTTCACTCCTAGAAATTTTGAATTTGCATTTCTAACAAGATCCCAAGTGACACTGATGCTATTGATGTGGGGACCACACTTTGAGAACAACAGTTTTACCCAAAACTCACCTATTAGAGAGTAGGGGATCAGAGGTCTTCCTTTCCCCTTCTTACTAATGGCTGGGTGGTAAGTTGGGAGGTCTCCAGTGGAGAAGAAGGTTGAAGGTGAGACTTCTCTGTCTGAAGTACGTTTGGTAAAGAAGGGTTAAGAAAAGAACTTTCTTTAATCAGTTCCTAGGCACTGCAAGAGGGACTATATTCTGGATTTTCTGTAATCGAGGAATGTTGAGACTAGAGGTGTGAGAAAATGCTGCTCAGCATAGTTATCCACTGGCAAGATTAGCATCACGGGGAAGCTTATTAGAAATGCAAACTTTTAGACTCTACTCCAGGGCTGCTGAATCAGAGTTCACATTTAACAAACTTCCAGCTGATTGATAAACACAGTAAAGTCTGAGCAGCACAACTCTAGGGACTAAGATTTGTTGTTCAGTCACAAAGTTGTCTGACTCTTTGCGATCCTGTGAACTGCAGCACACCAGGCTTCCCAGGCTTCCCAGTCTTCACCATTTCCCAGAGTTGGCTCAGACTCAGGTCCATTGAGTCGGTGATGACATCCAACCATATCATCCTCTGTCATCTCCTTCTCTTCCTGCTGTCAATCTTTCCCAGTATCATGGTCTTTTCCAATCAATTGGCTCTTCGCATCAGGTGGCCAAAGCATTGGAGCTTCAGCTCCAGCATCAGTCCTTCCAATGAATATTCAGGACTGATTTCCTTTGGGATGGACTGGGTGGATCTCCTTGCAGTCCAAGGGACTCTCAAGAATCTTCTCCAACATGACAGTTCAAAAGCATTAATTCTTCGGCACTCAGCTTTCTTTATGGTCCAACTCTCACATCCAAACCTGGCTACTATAAAAACCTAACTTTGACTAGGTGGACCTTTGTTGGCAAAGTAATGTCTCTGCTTATTAATATGCTGTCTAGATTGGTCATAGCTTCTCTTCCAAGGAGCAAGCGTCTTAATTTCATGGCTGCAGTTACCATCTGCAGTGATTTTGGAGCCCAAGAAAATAAAGTTTGTCACTGTTTCCATTGTATTCCCATCTATTTCCCATGAAGTGATGGGACCAGATGCCATGATCTTAGTTTTTTGAATGTTGAGTTTTAAGCCAACTTTTTCACTCTCCTCTTTCACTTTAATCGAGAGGTTCTTTAGTTCCTCTTCATTTTCTGCCATAAGGGTGGATTCATTGGTATATATGAGGTTTTTGATATTTCTCCTGGCAATCTTGATTCCAGCTTGTGCTTCATCTAGTTTGACATTTTGCATGATGTACTCTGCACATAAGTTAAATATTCAGGGTGACAATATACAGCCTTGACATACTCCTTTCCCAATTTTGATCCAGTCTATTGTTCCATATCTGGTTCTAACTGTTGCTTCTTGATGTGCGTATAGATTTCTCAGGAAGCAGGTAAGATGATCTGGTATTCCCATCTCTTTTAAGAATTTTCCACAGTTGTGATCCACACAGTCAAAGGCTTTAGTGTAGTCAATGAAGCAGTAGATGTTTTTTTCTGGAATTCTCTTGCTTTTTCTATGATCCAACGGATGTTGGCAATCTGATCTCTGGTTCCTCTGCTTTTTCTAAATCCAGTTTGAACATCTGGAAGTTCTCAGTTCACATACTGTGAAGCCTAGCTTGAAGGATTTTAAGCATTACCTCGCTAGCATGTGAAATAAGTACAATTGTGTGGTAGTTTGAACATTCTCTGGCATTGCCTTTCTTTGGGATTGGAATGAAAACTAACCTTTTCCAGTCCTGTGGCCACTACTGAGTTTTCCAAATTTGCTGGCATACTGAGTGCAGTATTTCAATAGCATCATCTTTAGGATTTGAAATAGCTCAGTTGGAATTTCATCACCTCCATTAGCTTTGTTTGTAGTGATGCTTCCTAAAGTCCACTTGACTTATCACTCCAGGATATCTGGCTCTAGGTGAGTGATCAGACCATTATGATTATCTGGGTTGTGAAGGTCTTTTTTGTACAGTTCTTCTGTGTATTCTTGCCACCTCTTCTTAATATCTTCTGCTTCTGCTACGTCCATACCATGTCTGTCTTTTAGTGTGCTTTGACTATATGGACCTTTGTCGGCAAAGTGATGTCTCTGCTTTTAAATAAGCTGTCTAGATATCTGAGTTTTAGCCCAAGTCCTGCCTCTGCCCAACTCTGAGACCCTTTCTGGGCTTTTGAGTGTGGGCAGGGGGTGAGTTAGTGACCTGCAAGTCTCCTGCCAGCTCTGGGGTACTGTATTTGTGAATCACAGCCTTACAGGTCTGAACTTGCTCTGCCATTCCAGGAGGCTTGTAAGTAGAGCTGATTCACTTTGGTGTACAGTAGAAACTAACACAACACTGTAAAGCAGCTTTGCTTCAAAAAAACAAAAAATTAGTAAGCTCTCGGGCCTCTGAAGTTCTGAGGCTCCTTCTCATTCCTGCCTCCCCCGTAAGCTGGTGTGAACCCCTTTGAGAGGACAGAGCAGCCATGTGCTGAGGATATGACATCATTCCATGTACCTGAATTCCTGGGAGGAAGCCCAATGTATCAGCTCTTATGAATTAAACCACAGCAGTCTGGGGAAAGGGCACGCAGTCTGATGGCTGTGTCTAATAAGAAAACCCTTGTCTTGAGTAGCCTTTAGGGAAACAGCTGGGTCAGCCTCTGGGCTTTGACTCTCAGTAAGTTACAAATGATCCCAATATTATGAACTTACCTTTCACATAGATAATATACCTCCAAACAAACAAAATGGTGTCTTTAGGGAATTGGAAATTCCCACCATCCCAAAGAGTTAAAATAGAACCACATGCATTGTCAGATTTGAAACATAAGTTAATTAATATAAAATGGGCAAGAAAGATATCTGGTGGCCCAAATTAATGAGCAGGATTTCATTTGGGAATGTTTAATCTGCTTGATAGGATAAACTGTTCAAAAAGACTTCAAACATGCTACTTTTCATATAAAGCATATTTTCTTAAGACCAGCTCTGTACTGGTACAACTTACCCTAGTTCATTGTTCACCAGGATTGTATTTTGTAGTTCTTATCCTGACATTTTATTAATTTAAGCCCACTTTCTCTCAAGTCAATGAATCAAGCATTTTTTGTCCATAGTTGCTATTGAAGGGGTTTATCTGATTGTTACATGAGGTTTCCTTTGCTTGTTTTGTTAAGAGGAATTTTAGATCCCTTTTTTGATTTGTATTAGCAGAAAGTGAAGAACTAAAGAACCTCTTGATGAAAATGAAAGAGGAGAGTGAAGAATTTGGCTTAAAGCCCAACATTCAGAAAACTAAGATCACGGCATCTGGTCCCATCACTTCATGGCAAATAGATGGGGAAACAGTGGAAATAGTGTCAGAGTTTATTTTTTGAGCTCCAAAATCGCTGCAGATGGTGATTGCAGCCATGAAATTAAAAGATGCTTACTCCTTGGAAGGAAAGTTATAACCAACCTAGATAGCATATTCAAAAGCAGAGACATTACTTTGCCAACAAAGGTCCGTCTAGTCAAAGCTATGGTTTTTCCAGTGGTCACGTATGGATGTGAGAGTTGGACTGTGAAGAAAGCTGAGCACCAAAGAATTGATGCTTTTGAACTGTGGTGGTGGAGAAGACTCTTGAGAGTCCCTTGGACTGCAAGGAGATCCAACCAGTCCATCCTAAAGGAGATCAGCCCTGGGTGTTCATTGGAAGAACTGATGTTGAAGCTGAAACTCCAATACTTTGGCCACCTGATGCGAAGAGCTGACTCATTTGAAAAGACCCCGATGCTGGGAAAGATTGAGGGCAGGAGGAGAAGGGGACAATAGAGGATGAGATGGTTCGATGTCATCACTGACTCAATGGACATGAGTTTGGCTAAACTCCGGGAGTTGGTGATGGACAGGGAGGCCTGGTGTGCTGTGGTTCATGGGGTTGCAAAGAGTTGGACACGACTGAGCGACTGAACTGAACTGAACTGATTGGCTGTAAACTCTTCCTTCTCTCTTTGAGGAGGTTCTTTCCTTTTCTTTTGTCCTCTGCCAGTTGGTTTCTGCAGTCAAGGGAACTTTGCTTGCAGTTTCTTGGTTTACATCCTTTGACAGGCAGGTAGAAAACATGTCAAAGCAATTTGGTGGGAGAAATGCTGGCCTGGAATGGAGGCAGAACCCTGGTGTTTTGGGGAAGGAAATGCTGCATACAGTGGAACTGGGTTTTCTAGGGACTGAGTCAGGATCAGAGGTGAAGGGAAAACATATCCTTGGTGGAAATCCTGATACCTTGGAGCCTCAGTGGCTTGTCCACAAAGCTATCTGTTGAGGTGGGAGTAGGAATGAATTATGAAAGGAGAGTCAGATCTGCAGCC
This sequence comes from Capra hircus, assembly GCF_001704415.2. Taxonomy (NCBI): domain Eukaryota; kingdom Metazoa; phylum Chordata; class Mammalia; order Artiodactyla; family Bovidae; genus Capra; species Capra hircus. Next base: position 77,146,851 of record NC_030815.1, read on the forward strand.
AGAACCCTTACCACATTGTTGTTGTTGTTTTTATTGGAATATAACTGCTTTCCAATATTATATTAGTTTCTTTTGTGCAACGAAGTGAATCAGCTATATGTATACATATATCCCCTCCCTCTTGGTCTCCCCCCGGCACCCCACCCTTGTAGGCCATGGCAGAGCAGCGAGCTGAGCTCCCTGCGCTGTACAGCAGCTTCCCACTAGGTATCCATTTTATCCAATGGAACAGATGAACCTAGTTTCAGGGCAGGAATAGAGAGGCAGGTAGAGAACTGACCTGTGGACGCAGTGGAGGAAGGGGAGAGTGGGGTGAATGGGACATCAGGTTGGGCATAAATACACTGTCACATTGTTTTCTTTCTATTAGGCAAACAGCTACTTCTGTTAAAACAGTGTCAGATTCTAACAAGTCATTTTGTGTGTTGGAAGGGACATTGTTGCTGTTGCTTTCTCTTTTTATGTCAGCACTGTGTATATGTGTTTCTTTTAAAGACAGCTAGGATAGCCTTGCATAAAAACTTTGTGCTCTTGCATGCTCAGTAGATTAGTTGGGTCTGAGTCTTTCTAACTCTTTGGACTGTAGCTCGCCAAGTTCCTCTATCCTTGGGATTTCTCCAGGTAAGAATACTGGAGTAGGTTGCCATTTCCTCTTCCAGGGGATCTTCCAAACCCAGGGGTTGAACTGGAGTCTCCTGCACCACCTGCATTGGGAGACTGATTCTTTTACCACTGAGCCACCTGAGAAGCCCTATAAAAGCTTGGAGGGAGTGCAAAATTGATTGCAGCTTTGTTTGTAATACCAGGACTCTGGAAACAATCTGAATATCCACCAATATGGACTACCAGGAAATATATACAGCCTTAAAAAAGTACTGAATAAACAAAAGACAAAACAAAGCATGTCTCTGTATCCTGATATGACAATCTCCAAAATACACAGTTAAGGGAAAAAAAGTAAGAACTGTGAGATGGTAAGAACAGAGTGTGTGGTAAGTATTTGGGGGGATGGAGTATGTGTATGATTACTTGAATATATGGATATACATATATGTGCAGGTATAGAGATCTCTGGAAAGATGCTAAATAAGCTGGTAGATCTAGTTGCATCTATGGGAGAAATAGATGAAACACAAGCTGGAATCAAGATTGCCGGGAGAAATATCAATAACCTCAGATATACAGATGACACCACCCTTATGGCAGAAGGTGAAGAGGAACTAAAGAGCCTCTTGATGAAAGTGAAAGAGGAGAGTGTAAAAGCTGGCTTAAAACTCAACATTCAAAATACTAAGATCATAGCATCTGGTCCCATCACTTTAGGGCAAATAGGTGAGAAACAATGGAAGCAGTGACAGATTTTATTTTCTTGGGCTCCAAAATCCCTGCAGATGATGACTGCAGCCATGAAATTAAAAGACTCTTGCTTCTTGGAAGAGAAGCTGTGAGCAATCTAGACAGCATATTAAAAAGCAGAGACATTTCTTTGTCAACAAAAGTCCGTCTAGTCAAAGCTATGGTTTTTCCAGTAGTTATGTATGGATGTGAGGGTTGGACCATAAAGAAAGCTGAGTGCCAAAGAACTGATGCTTTTGAACTGTGGTGTTGGAGAAGACTCTTGAGAGTTCTTTGGACTGCAAGGAGATCCAACCAGTCAGCTGATGCTGAAGCTGAAGCTCCAATACTTTGGCCACCTGATGCAAAGAGCCAATTGATTGGAAAAGACCATGATGCTGGGAAAGACTGAAGGCAGGAAGAGAAGAGGATGACAGAGGATGAGATAGTTGGATGGCATCACTGACTTGATAGACATGAGTTTGAGTAAGCTCCAGGAGTTGGTGATGGACAGGGAAGCCTGGTGTGCTGCAGTCCATGGGATCACTAAGAGTTGGACATGACTGAGCGACTGAACTGACTGATGGGACAAATAAGCTTGCTGCTGCTGCTGCTGCTAAGTCGCTTCAGTTGTGCCCGACTCTGTGCAACCCCATAGACAGCAGCCCACCAGGCTCCCCTGTCCCTGGGATTCTCCAGGCAAGAACACTGGAGTGGGTTGCCATTTCCTTCTCCAGTGCATGAAAGTGAAAAGTGAAAATGAAGTTGCTCGGTCATGTCTGACTCTTAGTGACCCCATGAACTGCAGCCTACCAGGCTCCTCTGTCCATGGGATTTTCCAGACAAGAGTACTGGAGTGGGTTGCCATTGCCTTCTCTGGAAATAAGCTTGAGAGACTGACTATTTCTATTGAATATCCTTTTGCTGTCTTTGGAATGTTTTCACTTTGTTTATTACAGATTTAAATAAACAACCAAACAGCCAGATTCAGAGATAAGGATATACTCAACCATGCAGAGGAAAAGCAAGTGCAGCTTAGCTATGGGGTGCAACCTGGCGGTTTCCAAGAAGATGTGCACCCTGTCTGGCCAGACTCTATAGCAGCAAAGGGGCTGCAGCCACCAAGCCCCCACCCCAAACACCTTGCATCTTGCTCCCCAGGCTGGGCAGCCCCACGAGTATCAGAGCTTCACCTCTGAAGTCCCCTTTCAAGGCCACATCCCAGCAGGTTGCTGATTGACTGAGGTTTTGGGGGAACCAAAGCCCCACAGAGGCTTGCTCTGCCAAATGCCCTCTTCCGTCCCGCTCAACGGCAGCCCTCAAGCCATTCATTTTCAGTTTATGAAAACACTGGGGTGAATTTAGCTTTTCCTTTGGGAAACAAAAAACAGCACAAAGGGATCTTCTTTCAAAATAGTGGGCATTTGAAACTGGTGCTGCAGCTGCAGGGACTGTTTAAATCTCAAGCATTTCATTTTCTGAAAGTGCTTTAAAGAGATGCTGAAGAGGGAGCCCTGAGCGTTTTTGGAAATGGAGGACGTTGAAAGCCTGTATTTATCTGCCCTTTGCACAAAATCAGTTCCTCTAGGCAGAGCTTCCCAATCTTTTTACGTCATGTTACACAAAAAATTACATTATTTGGAGAACATTTAGGGGTAAAAACAGAGAATTTGAGAGCATTTCTAGGAGGCTTATTAAAAAATTAATTTTTTATGTTACATAATTATGATAAAAATGTGTACATTGTATTAGAGAATGTATTGTTATTTGTTTAAAACTTCAAAATAAAGCCTGTTCAAATATTTAAATGAGAAAATTGAGGTTATTTCTATGAATATAACTTTTATTGTGGAAAAATGTCAAGCATGCTCAAATAAAGAACAGAGTAAAATGACCAACTTTCCTCCATCACATATCTAGGACCAGATGAAATAGTTATCAACATTTTGCCTTCCATATTTCATCTATTCCACCCTTCCTTTTTTTGCCAGAACCTTTAAAAGTATACTCCAGGCATCATTTTATTTCATCTGAAAATACTTCAGTATAAATTGCTAACAGATAGGACTTAAAAGGGTAACCATGATACCATTATGATGTCCGACAAATTAAAATAATTTCCCAATATTATCCAATACCCAGTCCATGTTTGATTTTCTTCATTTGTCTAAAAAATTTTTCTTTTCTAACTGTTGGTCTGTGTGAATTAAAATCAAAACAAAGTTTGCAATTGATTAATATCCCTTTTAAGCCTCAGTGCATCTATACATGGATATAGATTTTCTTCTGTATACTAAAGTTTATTTACTCCCAAATTTTAGTCTATGTATTTAAAAAATAGCTTTATTGAGATGTAATTCACATACCATGATAGACTGAAAAATGACCCCTTCTACCTCCTGCCAAGACATTAGGTTCTAATCCCTGGAACCTGTGATTATTACCTTGTACAGAAACAGAATTTTTATAGATGTAATGAAGTTAAGGATCTTGAAATGTGGAGATTATCCTGGTTTATCAGAGTAGGCTCTAAATGCAGGTTACATGAATCTTTATGAGAGACATGTGACACACTGTAAGCTCCATGAAGGGGGCTTTCCTGGTGGCTCAGATGGTGAAGAATCTCCCTGCAATGCAAGAGACCTCTGTTCAGTCCCTGGGTTAGGAAGATCCCTTGGAGAAGGAAATGGCTACCCTGTCTAGTACTCTTGTCTGGAGAATTCCACGGACAGAGGAGCCTGGTGGGCTACACTTCATAGGGTCGCAAAGAATCAGACAAGACTGAGCAAAAAAATATGCACGCACACACACACACAGTTTCCATGAAGATGGAGAGAGTAGAGATGCTGGCTGACTGGACTAATACAGACAACAAGCTGAGGAAAGCCCAGTTGGAAGAAGGAGCTTTAAGAGATAGGGAATGGATTCTTGGATCCTCCAGGGGGTGCATGGAACTATCAATACCTTGATTTTGCCCCATGATACTGATTAGACTTCTGGCCTCCAGAACTGTTAGAGAATACATTTTTTGCTGTTTTAAGCTACCGAGTTTGCAGGTTTGTTATGACAGCACAGGAAAACAAGTTTACATACATACAAACCACCCATTTAAAGTATATAATTCAATAGTGTCTTGCATATTCACAGCCTTGTGCAATCATACTACTACTACTAAGTTGCTTCAGTCGTGTCCGACTCTGTGCAACCCCATAGACGACAGTTCACCTGGCTCCGCCGTCCCTGGGATTCTCCAGGCAAGTACACTGCCACAATCAATTCTAGAACATTTCATCGTCCCCACAAAGAAATCTTGTTCCCATTAGCAATCACCTTTATCATCTCCACCCCTCAGCCTTAGATAACCGTGAATCTACCTTCTGTCTCTATAGATTTGCCTATTGTAGACATTTCATATAAATGGAATCATGCAACATATGGTTTTTTGTGTCTGACTTCTTTCACTTGGCTTAATGTTTTCAAGATTCATCCATGTTGTGTCATGTATCAGTACTTCATTCCTTTACTGCTGAATAATAACATAACTTTTTGATATCAGTTTTTAAACTTAAAATGTCTGTGAGAAAATCCTGTCCACACTTTGTTTAAAAAAAATGGCAATCTTTTCAAAATACTGGTAGTTGCCATTAAAACTGTTTGTACAAGCCAGTGATTAAAAAATGTTTAATCTATTTTTACAGCCACTCTAAAATTTATAATGGTTGATATTCTGTTTGAAGAATGTAACAGCTCATTCTTGGTTCTTATTGACAAATGTGATGCTGGAGATTCCTATGAGTATGTGAGTAGATTTCAAGTCCAATAGAAGTTTATCACAGCAAGTGTTTCAAGATAACGATGAAACTGATGAAGCTCTGTAAGTGCTTGGACACAACTAAGAAGGCATAGTAGCCACAAATGGGAAGAAGTACAGGATAGATGTGAAGACAAAGACTAGGACCACATCTGAGGTTGTGTGCCAGCAATCTCATTTAGCCTTCCTTCACCTAATGCATGCTTGCCTTGCCCCTTCCCTAGCAGCTGTAATAGCCCTTGATCACATCAGAGATGTGCCTCAGTGGGCCACCGAAGCACATAGACAAGTGGTAGCGCATCTCCTTGCTCTCTGTCATCCTATTATGGTGGAACAAGGGCTCTGAATGTCTCCGTATCTCTCATTGTTCCCACCCCATCAAAGCCCGCTTCCCTGGGGCTGTCCTTGATGAGACTGCTCCAAATCAAAAAAGTCCAGCAGCTCACTATCCTCCACTCATGGTTCACTCTTTGGCACATCCATTGTACAGCCGTGCTCTAGGCTGGACATGAACATTTGTGTCCAGTATGTGATAGGCAATGGCAGGAGGGCCCTTAGAGTCAGCCCTGGTTTTGTAGTCTTGTCAAATATCTATGGACCAGTGATTGTGCTATGGGCCTCTCATCTCTCTTCTGTCTACTGTGCTTATCTTATCCTTGCACTAACATTGATGTTGGGAGTTTCGAAAGCAGATAACTTGTCATAGCAGATAATAGATCTTCTGATCCAGAAGAACTGTATATAAGGAGCTGTACCTGAAGAAGCCCATCTTAGGCAAAACTAATCCATGATAAAAAAATTGAGAGAAGAGGATACCTTTGAAAGTGGGATGAGACATGAATGGGAAGTGTCTTAATGGCAACGATTGCATAGGTATATACCTTTAGTAGAACTCATTAAATTAAAAGCTTAAGATGTGCATTTTACTCTGTATACATTTTGCCTTAATTAAAAAATTGCAAATGTGGAAAAGCTATATGGATTAGTGTTTCCTAGGCCTGCTCATTTAGGTCTTAGTTCAGATGTCACCTCCTCAGAGAGACCTGCCCTGACCAGCCATGCCTGCTCTTGTTCTCAGTCTCTATCACAAAAATTTTATTTTCTCCACAGTGCTTGTCTATATCCCAAAGCACATTTAAAAAGTGAATTGATCAGTTATTGGGTTGGCCAAAAAGTTTGTTTGATTTTCTGTATAGAAAAATCTGAAAATCTTTGACCAGCCCAATAAATAATTGATAAGTTGTTTCATTGCCTCCTCCCACTACAGTGTAAGCTCCATGAAAACAGAGACTATGTCTATTTCAGTCACTGCTTTTCCTCCCAGTGCCCGACACGTCAGATTTGCTCAGTAAAAGTGTATTGTTACTGAATGCATAATGGATACAAGGGCAGAAAAATTAAACTGATTAAATAGAATAAGTTCCTTCTCTCTGTAAAACATGGGATGAGTAGTATACAGAGAGCTTAAAGTAAAGTAAAGTAGAAAAGAGTAAAGTCGCTCAATCGTGTCCGACTCTTTGCGGGTCCCATGGACTGTAGCCTATCAGGCTCCTCCATCCATGGGATTTTCCAGGCAAGAGTGCTGGAGTGGATTGCCATTTCCTTCTCTAGGGCCTTTTCCAGGGGATCTTCCCGACCCAGGAATCGAACCTGGGTCTCCCGCATTGTGGGCAGATGCTTTACCATCTGAGCCACGAGGGAAGACCCTCAGAGAGCTTACCATCATCAAAGGAGCTAGTCATCCAGTTTTTCCATTTTAATGATAATAAATTGTTAGACACCTCCTATATGCCAAGTACTGGACTGAAATACAGCCAGATTATTACTGGGATTATGGCAGGTGTTTAATGGGAAAGGACAAGCTGACTATTGGAAGAGGGGCAGGCTCCTTGAATCCCCACATGGTTTGGATACTCTGTCTTTAGGAACATTTTACAGGTGAGTAAAATGAGCTATTCTTTCGAGAGTAATAACTGCCTGATAAAGAATGAGACAGCCAAAATCAGAGCCCCAGAAACTACTCATCATGGGGTGAGGGGGCCTGCACAATGGGAAGGAAGGAAAAATGATGGATGAAAGAAATACTGTCCCCATGATAGTAGCTTTTATTGTACATTCCCTACAAGGAAAGTCAGGCCTTGGCAGTTAAATATATTTTAAGAAAGATCCATTTGTAATTGTTTTGTAAGATTTATGGAATTGCCATGCAATTTGTGCTTGTGGAAGAATTTTAGGCAGATATTTTAAAAGGTTACTCATTGATTGATTGTTTTCAAAAGAGTCTATTGAATAGAACTTTATCTGAAAAATGCCTTCCTGCCCTCACAGTCACTTTCTCCCAGAAACCAGAGCTCATCACCCTCATAATCACTAGCCCTCTCCCTGAGCACATCCTGATCAATGGGAGTTCACACATTTCCTTTCCAGCAGACCTTCGGTATACAAATAGACACCAGCCAGCTTGGGAGGCATTAGGAGCAGCCCTTTAAGGAAGTAAGCAAACAGCTGGTCTCTGACTCCACGAAGGAAGAGTAAGAGAAAGAAATTTAAATTTCAACAGGGAAAACAAAAGCTGGACATAAATGACAGCTGTCTAATTCTAGAAGAGTTCCTTAACTGGGCCTAAAAGTAGCACTGGACTAGGCAGCTATGTGTGGAATGATTGGCTGTAGTTCTCCCTAGAAGCAAAGAAGAGATTTATGACCGCTTGATTTTTTTTTAACTTTTTATTTTTGATCGGAGTATAGCTGCCAAACAATGTTGTGATAATTTCAGGTGCACAGCAGAGCAACTCAGCCATACATATACATGTATGCTTTATTTTTTTTTAAGTTTACTTATTTTTGGATTATGAAGGTAATTATTGCTCATTGTTTCAATTCAGAAAATACAGAGCAGCACATAGAAGATAAATATTTCTCATAATCCTGCTACCCAGTCATAGCTGCTATTAACAGTTTGATGTATTTCCTTGAAGTTGTTTTCATATATATATATAATATATTTTTCATATATATAATATACATAATTTTGCCTCTTGATTTCTCTCATTTGGCATCTTCCCAAATTATTAAATATCCCAAAAGTCCATTTTTAATGGCTATAATCTTTCATAAGAATGTGCCATAATTAACATTACCGTTTCCTTATTTGTGTAATTTAGGTTGCTTACAATTTCTCAACATTAGAAATAAGAGTTGAGATCAAAAGCTTTACCAAAAAAATCTTTCTCTACATTTCTGACTGCTTCCTTGGAATAGATCCTTTTGGAGGAGCTCTTCTTATATTGTGATACCCTAACTGAAGAACTAAAGAGCCTCTTGATGAAAGTGAAAGAGGAGAGTGAAAAGGTTGGCTCAAAACTCAACATTCAGAAAACTAAGATCATGGCATCCGGTCCCATCACTTCATAGGAAATAGATGGGGAAATAGTGGAAATAGTGTTAGACTTTATTTTTTTGGGCTCCAAAATCACTGCACATGGTGATTGCAGCCATGAAATTAAAAGACATTTGCTCCTTGGAAGAAAAATTATGACTGACCTAGACAGCATATTAAAAAGCAGAGACATTACTTTGCCAACAAAGGCCCATCTAGTCAAAGCTATGGTTTTTCTAGTAGTCATGTATGGATGCGAAAGTTGGACTGTAAAGAAAACTGAGCACCAAAGAACTGATGCTTTTGAACTGTGGTGTTGGAGAAGACTCTTGAGAGTCCCTTGGACTGCAAGGAGATCCAACCAGTCAATCCTAAAGGAAATCAGTCCTGAATGTTCATTGCTGAAACTGAAACTCCAATACTTCGGCCACCCGATGTGAAGAACCGGCTCATTGGAAAAGACCCTGATGCTGGGAAAGATTGAAGGAGGGAGGAGAAGGGGACGACGGAGGATGAGATGGTGGGATGGCATCACTGACTTGATGGACATGAGTTTGAGTAGGCTTCGGAAGTTGGTGATGGACAGGAAAGCCTGGTGTGCTGAGTCCATAGGGTTGCAAAGAGTTGGACACGACTGAGCAACTGAACTGACTCCATCTGAATCCAATGTAAATACATATCAGGCGTCTCATACTGGATCTGCAGAATCTGAATCTTTGAGATCAGAGCCCAGGTATCTGCTTTTAAATAAAAGTTCTAGAGACTTTAAGGTACACTAAAGATGGAGACTCATAGCTGTAAGAGTAGAGCTGAATGTAAGGCCATGCATATTAAAATGTTAGGTTTTTAACACAAGGTGTCAAATGACTTTCTAAAAGCCTTAGACGCTTTATACCACCAGCACCATGTGAGGGTGCTCAACTCACCAATCTCTTGAAAAATTGCTTTGTTCGTTTGATGGATGAAAAATGGTGAATGGCCCTGACCTGAGTCTACTCTGAGAATAAAGACCTGTGAGTTTGAATTCTCACAGGTTTTGATTTTGGGCAATCGGATTTCAGTTTATAAGGCATCTTTTTTTTCCTTGGCCAAGCATTTCTGGGAGACCTGGGACAGGATTGCAAACTGAAAAAAGAAAACAAAACCAACCATAGAATGACAAAGTGTTCATTCTATCTGAGTGTATTTGAAAATGGCACATTATCATTTGCCTGCCTGAACAAAATATAGTCCTTTTACCTTAGGAATGTTCCATTCTTCTTGACTTGCACTTTCGTGCTTCTCACGAGGGTGCTTTTCTAATGGTGGGACAAAAGGGCGGTATTGAGAAGGGCTTGGTTCCACAATGTCAACACGATCTGACCCTTGGAGTACATTCAGTACATTGCCATTATGTGTTTCCTCTTACCTTCTGGGGCTTTTGAAAAATTATAACAGGACAACAATTTAATGGAGTAGAATCTACAGTTGTTGGCCTTGCCTGACTAAGTCACTCACATTTGTATAAACTTGAGTAAATGTTCAGGTGCCAATTTGAGCTTTGATAAAAATGTGTTTTCTTTTATACTCATACTTGTAAAATTGAAGTACCGTCTTGGAAAAGAATATATCCCCTTCTGTTTTGTGTTGTTTGTGTTTTTTTTGGTGCTTGAAAGAGATGTTGAGAAAAACGTGTGCAAGATTTGAGTGCTTGCTGGAGAGGGAGCTATGTATGTCTCTGTTAACACTTTTGAACCAGCCGCTGGATGCAGAGGCCGGTCACCACTGTCTTTAAGCTTGTGGGCCTGTTTCTAGCTGAGGACCTATGAACCCAAAAGATCATTTTCAGGTGTGCACCTAAATTGCCTTTCTGATACCCGTTTGTTCTTTTTGAGTTTGGGTGGCACAAGCCAGTTTTTATAGAGACGTGCTGAGATTCCCCAGTTTAAGCTGACTTTAGAGTCTTCAAGGGCTTCCCTAGTGGCTCAGACAGTAAAGAATATGCCTGCAATGTGGGAGAGCCGGGTTTGATCCCTGGTTTGGGAAGGTCCCCCGGAGAAGGGAATAGCAACCCACTGCAGTATTCTTGCCTGGAGAATTCCACGGACAGAGGAGCCTGGTGAGCTACAGTCCATGGAGTCGCAAAGAGTTGGGCGGGACTGAGTGACTGAGTGCGTGCGCATGCACACACACACACACACACACACACACACACAGTCTTCAAACTGGCAAATCTATGTATTAAGGCTCTGAGGCCACACACTCCGATATCCTGTGATTCCTCTCTCTCATTCCCCTAGCATCCTCCTCAAACTTTGAAGTTGTTGGGGTATGGAAAATGTATCTAGTACTATCCAGAAAATACAGATTTCCTGTCTGCTACACTCAAAAATGACAGAATGATCTCTGTTCGTTTCCAAGGCATACCATTCAATATCACTGTAATCCAAGTCTATGCCCCAGCCAGTAACGCTGAAGAGGCTGAAGTTGAACGGTTCTATGAAGACCTACATGACCTTAAAGAACTAACAACCAAAAAAGATGTCCTTTTCACTATAGGGGACTGGAATGCAAAAGTAGGAAGTCAAGAAACACCTGGAGTAACAGGCAAATTTGGCCTTAGAATACAGAATGAAGCAGGGCAAAACTAATAGAGTTTTGCCAAGAGAACGCACTGGTCATAGCAAACACCCTTTTCCAACAACACAAGAGAAGACTCTACACATGGACATCACCAGATGGGCAATACCAAAATCAGCTTGATTATATTCTTTGCAGCCAAAGATGGAGAAGCTCTATATACTCAGCAAAAACAAGACCGAGAGCTGACTGTGGCTCAGATCATGAACTCCTTATTGCCAAATTCAGACTTAAATTGAAGAAAGTAGGAAAACCACTAGACCATTCAGGTATGACCTAAATCAAATCCCTTATGATTATCAGTGGAAGTGAGAAATAGATTTAAGGGCCTAGATCTGATAGATAGAGTGCCTGATGAACTATGGACGGAGGTTCGTGACATTGTACAGGAGACAGGGATCAAGACCATCCCCATGGAAAAGAAATGCAAAAAAGCAAAATGATTGTCTGAGGAGGACTTACAGATAGCTGTGAAAAGAAGAGAAGTGAAAGGCAAAGGAGAAAAGGAAAGATATAAGCATCTGAATGCAGAGTTCCAAAGAATAGCAAGAAGAGATAAGAAAGCCTTCTTCAGTGATCAATGCAAAGAAATAGAGGAAAACAACAGAATGGGAAAGACTAGAGATTTCTTCAAGAAGATTAGAGATACCAAGGGAACATTTCATGCAAAGATGGGCTCGATAAAGGACAGAAATGGTATGGACCTAACAGAAGCAGAAGATATTAAGAAGAGGTGGCAAGAATACACAGAAGAACTGTACAAAAAAGATCTTCATGACCCAGATAATCATGATGGTGTGATCACTCACCTAGAGCCAGACATCCTGGAATGTGAAGTCAAGTGGGCCTTAGATAGCATCACTATGAACAAAGCTAGTGGAGGTGATGGAATTCCAGTTGAGCTATTTCAAATCCTAAAAGATGATGCTGTGAAAGTGCTGCACTCAATATGCTAGCAAATTTGGAAAACTCAGCAGTGGCCACAGGACTGGAAAAGGTCAGTTTTCATTCCAATCCCAAAGAAAGGCAATGCCAAAGAATGCTCAAACTACCACACAATTGCACTCATCTCACATGCTAGTAAAGTAATGCTCAAAATTCTCCAAGCCAGGCTTCAGCAATATGTGAACCGTGACCTTCCAGATGTTCAAGCTAGTTTTAAAAAAGGCAAAGGAACCACAGGTCAAATTGCCAACATCTGCTGGATCGTGGAAAAAGCAAGAGAGTTCCAGAAAAGCATCTATTTCTGCTTTATTGACTATGCCAAAGTCTTTGACTGTGTGGATCACAATCAACTGTGGAAAATTCTGAAAGAGACGGGGATACCAGACCACCTAACCTGCCTCTTGAGAAACCTAAATGCAGCCCAGGAAGCAACAGTTAGAACTGGACATGGAACAACAGACTGGTTCCAAATAGGAAAAGGAGTACGTCAAGGCTGTATATTGTCACCCTGCTTATTTAACTTTTATGCAGAGTACATCGTGAGAAATGCTGGGCTGGAAGAAGCACAAGATGGAATCAAGATTGCCAGGAGAAATCTCAATAACCTCAGATATGCAGATGACACCACCCTTATGGCAGAAAGTGAAGAGGAACTAAAAACCCTCTTGATGAAAGTGAAAGAGAAGAGTGAAAAAGTTGGCTCATAGCTCAACATTCAGAAAGCGAAGATCACGGCATCCATTCCCATCACTTCATGGGAAATAGATGGGGAAACAGTGGAAACAGTGTCAGACTTTATTTTAGGGGGCTCCAAAATCACTGCAGATGGTGATTGCAGCCACGTTATTAAAAGATGCTTACTCCTTGGAAGAAAAGTTATGACCAACCTAGGTCTCATATTGAATAGCAGAGACATTACTTTGCCATCAAAGGTCCATCTAGTCAAGGCTATGGTTTTTCCAGTGGTCATGTATGGATGTGAGAGTTGGACTGTGAAGAAAGCTGAGTGCCGAAGAATTGATGCTTTTGAGCTGTGGTGTTGGAGAAGACTCTTGAGAGTCCCTTGGACTGCAAGGAGATCCAACCAGTCCATCGTTTTAAAGGCGATCAGCCCTGGGTGTTCTTTGGAAGGAATGATGCTAAAGCTGAAACTCCAGTACTTTGGCCACCTCATGCGAAGAGTTGACTCATTGGAAAAGACTCTGATGCTGGGAGGGATTGGAGGCAGGAGGAGAAGGGGACGACCGAGGATGAGATGGCTGGATGGCATCACCGACTAGATGGATGTGAGTTTGAGTGAACTCTGGGAGTTGGTGATGGACAGGGAGGCCTGGTGTGCTGCGATTCATGGGGTTGCAAAGAGTTGGACACGACTGACCGACTGAACTGAACTGAGACTCAGAACTTGCCTATGAACTATTGCTGAAAAAAAATATTTACTGGAACTTTTTTATACAATAAAATGATCATAAATTAACTATAATCATGCAAGGACAAAAGAAATATGAAATTTTTCTAAAGCAGGCAGTCTTCTTTCTTACAGTAAGTTGAAGGCAGGATATAAGGGTTTATAAAATCAGAAACATGCTTGCATGCTCAGTTGTGTCTGACTCTTTTTGTGATCCTGTGGACTGTAGTCCACCAGGATCCTCTGTCCATAGAATGTTCCAGGCAAGAATACAGGAGTGGGTTGCCATTTCCTACTCCAGGGGATCTTCTTGACCCAGGGACCAGAAGAGAATTAGTTTAATTCAAAGTCTATGAGTAGCCAGGACTAAGCAAAATGCAAGGATTTGCCTTTTCTATAGGTTCAAAGATGGCAATGCTGCATTTCTTTGTTCTTTGAAGTCCTCATTGTCTTGTTAATCTGGAGGCATATCAGATTAACAGGCTTCCTGGGTTGCTCAGCTGGTGAAGAATCCACCTGCAATGCAGAGGACCTGGGTTCGATTCCTGGGTCTGAAAGATCCCCTGGAGAAGGGCATGGCAACCCACTCCAATATTTTTGCCTGGAGAATTCCATGGACAGAGGAGCCTGGCTGGCTACAGTCCATAGGATTGCAGAGAGTCAGATATGACTGAGCAACTAAGCACATGCCAGGCTTCAGGAGCTGGGGCAGAGCTCCTTGGTCTTTAAGTCTTTCTTAACGTAAAAGAAAAACATTGAAAACCTCTCTCAAAGCCATGTCTAACATTTGCAGGATAGCCATCAGAATCGATTCCTTGCAAAAAGCAAGGAAATGTAAAAACAGCAACAGCATCTCTCTCAGAGGTCCCCAAGCCATTTCTTCATAACTTATTTCCTTTGATAAAGGGAATTTGGTGTGCTATATTGTGTCAGAGTTCAGAGCCCACATAGATAGGGATGGGAAGTAAAGAGTGACTGGCTGCCTCTGTGCCAGGTGTTCGCCGATTGTGAAACTGAATAATGGATAATAACCATCTCAGTGTGTTTATCAGTGCTGTTCACTCTTTATGATGCAGAAGAGGTCACTGGAGACAATGCGCAGGACTCTCATCGGTCTTATTCATTAACAAGGCACTGCTGGCTGAAATTCAGGCTTCATTACTTACATACAACAATGACAGAGACCCTGCATCGAGTTGCAATTAGGCTTGATCAGAGATAGGGTACAGTTGCTCTAATCAGAATCACTCAGAATTAATTTCATACTTATAAAATGGTATGCGATGAGATTGATTAAATGGTAACCAAAGCAACCTCATCTTCTGTATCTCTCCAAGTTAAAGAGAGAAAGAGAGAGAGAATGGGAAAAAAGGAGGGCAAAGGAAAACAGAAAGATGACTGTTTTAGTTCTTATTACTGTTATTGCAGCTAGTTAGAAGAAAATGTGTTTCGATAAGAGCAAATGTATCCTAGCAAGGTGATCACTGTCTGGGTTCCAGAGACCTTTGCAGGTCTCATTATGATCCTGAAGCACATCCTGTGATGCTTAATTTCCTCTTCCTTGGGGTTCATTTCATGTGTTTGGAAATAGCCTGATTAGAGGAAGAATTTCAACTTGCAGGAGGAGGAAGGGGAAATTCAAGCTGGGCAATATTTCCTTTCTCTGGTAAGAATCAGTTCTTCAACTTTTTACCTTTGGAACTATATATATTGCAGACCCAATGACAACTGGCCCATATGAAAGCAAACAGAAGATTTTGGAGACCTTTTTGTGAAATAGTTTAAGAAGTTACAGAGATGTGGGAGATGTGGATAAGGGACTATATCAAATTTCTTACTTACTAATTCCTTACCTTAATGAAGGTTCATTCAGTTTTGTTTTGTTTGTTTTTTTTTCAGGTTAACAGTATGTCACTCTGGGAATAGAATCCATTTTTAAGTTTTGAGAAAATTGTGAGGCGTGTGTACATGTACATGTGTTTTAATTTATGCACACACATGCAGACATTGGTACACTTGATTTGCTGCACTCATATGTTTTTGCATTTATTTTAATAATATTAATTTAATTTATTTATTTGGCTGCCCCAGGTCTTAATTGTGACACACCGGATCTTCGATTTTTTATTTGCGACATGCAGGATGTTTTAGTTGCAGCATGTGGGATCTAGTTCCCTGACCAGGGATCAAAATTGGGCCCTCTGCATTTGGGAGCATGGAGCCTTAGCTACTGGACCACCAGGGAAATCCTTGATCTCTAGTATTTAGCTATTATGAGGGAAATATTTGCTCTGTCTCCTTTATCTCCCTTGGCAGATTTATGAATCTTTTCCCATACCATATCGCTTCATGAGTAGAAATATCACAGTCATTTTGAAGATAGGATACAGTGAAATTTGTTTCTTAAATACAGCTCTGATGATTATGTGGATGAGAAAATGGCATGTAAATATTTTGAGTCATTTACGTAAGGAATGTTGAAGTAAAGCATAACTCTTCTAGAGTAAAAGAACAAAGAACTTTCTAGCTCTTTTTTTCCTTTCCTTCTTGGATATAACATCTTACCTACTTAAATAATAGAATTATAATAAACTTATGAAGAAATCGTTGAGGTGATATTGACCCATATGGTTACATATCTGACTACATGGACATTTCATGTGTAGGTTTAGTTTTTATGCCACATGTTGAATGCAGTTTGTGTAAAGCATCAAATTTAGCCAGAACTCACTTCTACTTCTTTGGAGCTGGAGATTTTACAAACTCTTAAAAACATACTCTAAGTATATTTCTTTTACTGCTTTTATTTTGGCTTCAGTAGTGTACTCATTATCCAACATATAGAGGAAAAAAATCTGTTACCAAAAAACCTTGGGGTTTACTATTATTTTGTGTGTGCGTGTATTTCTTTCTGTTAGGGAGCAATTTTTCTTCTGAAATAAGTTTCTTCTCTATTCCCTTCACTTGTAAAGGGTCTTGTAATAAAATCAACAGAAAGAAAGGTAGAAATGAGAAACTTTTATTCTTTGCTACTGGGAGGATTAGTCTAAAAATGAGAAAACCCCTTTATTCTGACAGCAGCATAGGAACTCCTCTTGGAATGGGTCTTTCGTCTGATCCTAAGTTCAGGTGCTGACCCTTACAGATTATAAATGCACCAGGGTCAGAGTTTAAGATCAAGTGTTGTCTTCATGACTGACAAGGTTGGATATGCTGAGCCTTCCAAAGTGGAAGATTCAATTATATTCTACTTGCTTATTTTCTTGCCCTTCCTCATGTCAGCAGTGAGGGTTACAGGACAAGGCAGAGAGCTGCTTTTGAATTTTTTTAAAAAATTAAAAAAAATTTCCCTGATATATATATATATATATAATTGAAGATAGTTGACTTACAATGTTTCAGGTGCACACACAGCAAGGTGGTTCAGTGATGCATATACACATTGAGATTATTTTCCATTATAGGTTATTACAAGATATTGGCTAGAGTTCCCAGTGCTATAGAGTAAACCTTTGTTGTTTGTTGCATATCTAATTTTCTTTAAATTAGAAATCTAGCATTTAATAAAAATGCCATAACAGTTTTAGTTAGGCAAGAATTTGTAAGTTTTCTAAAATATATATATATATATATATATATAATACATGTATCTAAATACATATGTATACAAAAACTTTTCTGCTATGCTTACTAAAGGCTTGAGGAAGAACATTACAAACTAAAAGAGAGAGAGAGAGAGTTGTTTGACACTGTCTGGTATTTATCACAAAGGTGGCCATCCTTGGCTTTGGGCTTCCTTCTGTGCTCTAGATCTCACATGCACAATTCCTGGTCTAGACTCAGACCAGGAGTCTAGATGCTGTTGATGCTGAGTGCTGGTCATCTGTTAATTGACTTGCTTATTTGCTTTTCGTAAAAAACATCTCATCAGCATTTCTCTGAGAAAATTGAGAGATGTGGGTTTGAGTCAGTGTATAAATAGTAGCTCCTCTCTCATGGACTCACCCTGATCATCTATCCTTTCATCTAGTCAACAGATATTTATAATCAAGAATGAAAAGTGAAAACTCGAGAAGGCATTTGTCAGTTAACCAAGAGGTGAGAGTTGGAACTTTATTTTAAAACATTCCTATAACCCAATGGTACCTGGACTTGTTTGTATACCACTTTTAAAATTCACCCAGCATTTTATCATTTCCCACTGATATCCTGAAGTTGAGCTGCCCTCTGATTTCTGTATTTGAATTCAACCAGAATTGGAACACTAGTTCAAGCAGCTTCCTTGTTGCTGCTGCTGCTAAGTCACTTCAGTCGTGTCCAACTCTGTGCAACCCCAGAGATGGCAGCCCACCAGGCTCCCCTGTCCCTGGGATTCTCCAGGCAAGAACACTGGAGAGGGTTGCCATTTCCTTCTCCAATGCATGAAAGTGAAAAGTGAAAGGAAATTCGCTCAGTCGTGTCCGACTCTTCGCGACCCCATCGACTGCAGCCTACCAGGCTCCTCTGTCCATGGGATTTTCCAGGCCAGAGTACTGGAGTGGGGTGCCATCGCCTTCTCCGAGCTTCCTTGTTAGACCTCAGATTATGGTTGTGCCCTTGCCTGGTGGTAGTGAACTTGCCAAGAGCAGAGTCTAGGGAGCAGTCTGCCTTAGGTGTAGATGGTACAAACCAGAGAGCACCTGGTTTGTAGAGAGTTTAAAAGCAATACAAATTTGACTAGTCTTTGGTCTGCTTTTTTTCTTATCACCATGTGCCTGCAATTCTAAACAATGGCAAAGATAAAGTACTCCCTTCCCCTATGTAAATTTGTTGTAGTAAGTTCTGAACAATTGCTCCAGTTGAGGTCAAGTGAGGTAGACATATCATTTCTGTTGTGGGGCAGACATATTTACAACTTTAACGACTTCTAAGAAAAAAACATATGTATAGGAAAAGACCCATTTTTTGGTGGGAAAGCTTGTTTTTCATTTTCAAGTACAGCAAACAGATTTATATTCACTCCTATTAAAATGTAGGCTAAGGCATTCTTTACAGAAATTCATTTCACACACCACAGAGTTTTTGTATTTATAATTTAAACAGTGAAACAGAGTGATGAACTGTGAGGTATGATGTTTTGTTTGGTAAATGCAAATTTTATTTCATACTTGAAATACTGAATGGAATTTGAATCATATCTTTAAATTAGAATGTATTTTTAAAATTAAAACTAAACAACCAAATAAAGAAAGTAACGATTATTGTAGAAAGTAATTTTATATAGAGCAGGGTGCTGTTAGAAATGATCCAGTTGGGTATTATGTTCACAAGACATGCCTCTGTGGTTTCATTCAATACCTTGGTGGTCCACCTTCTAACTAATGGAGAATAAGACTCCTATAATTGGCTATAGGTTTCTCTCTATTTTCTCTCCTTCCTGAGACATTTTTGTACTGCGTCACCAGATAAACAGAAATGAATCATAGTTTGGAGGCCTTTTATTTAATCCCACTTCTTAGTGAATGAAGATTACTGCAGAACACCCACCATGACAATTTATATGCTTTCTCAAGTTCATTAACTCACTCATTTATGGGCCATGGCAAAAAGAATGTCATAGCAGGAAAAGGACTGTTTGAAATTTTTCCATGCCAGGTTTGGATTGAGCTTGAAATGTTTGCACTGAACTTTTAAGTTCAATTTAGAAACAAAACCAAATGAAGGATGTCTTTTCCAAATGCAAAGTGATGGTGAGACCCTGCTTCAGGGAGAGATGGGAATAGAGGAGCAGTGTGACTTACTACTTGACTCACACACCTCCTTACTCTACTTCACACATCTCAGGAGAAAGTCTAAGAGCTCAAAGAAACCCACCATCTTCACCCTTAAGATAAGCTGGCTCAAAACCATTGTTCAACTGACACTTCACCTCTGCAAAAAACAGAAGAGCAGCTATGCTTACCGGACTGTGAACCAACCAAATGTTACTGTAAGGACAATAAGATCCTTGAGTAGATGGCTAGATGAGTTACGACTCCATCCTACACATGAAAGATGCTGAAGTTTACCAGCATCATTGTGTACTTTGAAGGTTAAAAATTGGTGGGAGGGGGACATCTGTTCTCAGGATTTTAAAACGAATGTGGTGGAAGTTATCTTCTCTGAGTTATTGGGCTGACAGTTGATAGGAAAAAAAAAAGCTGATTGGAAAAAAAATCTGATTGAAGGATGCAGCCATAGAATGATATATATATGCGTTTTAAACATGTAAAATATTATACATGCAGGTATGGTAATTTACCATGCTTTTAAAAAATTGTTGTTTATTTATTTTTGGCTGTGCTGGGCCTTCGTTGCTTAGTGTGGGCGTTCTCTTGTTGTGGCGAGTGGCGGCTCCTCTTTGTGTGAAGCACAGGCTCTAGGCTTCAGTAGTTGCAGCACATGGGCTCAGTAGTTGTGGCTCACAGGCTTAGTTGTTCCACAGCCTGTGGGATCTTCCTGGGCCAGGGATTGAAACTGTATCCCCAGCACTGGGCATTCTTATCCACTGTGCCACCAGGGAAGTCCCTTTACCAGGCTTTTGATGTAAGGTCTTTGTTCTGAATTTGGATCTGTGTGAATTGCATTTTCCCTGCATTTTCTGTAATTTCTTATTTTTATTTCTTTAAAATGGAGAAAGAGTTTGACGACATTTAGAAGACAATGCAGTGTATTTCTAGATTTCTATATGTGCTTTTTCTCATCTTTAAAATCAGCAATTAAAAAAAACCCAATTCATTTAATTTTTTTCAAAGGATTCCATTCTGTTTATATGAGAACTCTTTCCTTTGCACTCACTTTCCACCAATGTACATATTTTTTAAAATGTAATTACATCATTTCAATAGTATGGGACTTAAATAGGTACAAAGAACCAATCCTTGCTAAATGTAAAATTCAACTGGTTGGAACCATGTGGATTCATTGTGCTGTGGGTACCAGCCAGAATATTTCAGTTAAAGAGCAGAGAACCTCCTTTGTTCAGAGTCTTGGAGCTACATTAAGAGAACTTCTGCTAAAAAAGGTGAATGTCTTTAGTCCATTCTGACTGCTATCACAGAACATTATGAACCTAGTTCACTTACAAAAAGCAGAAATTTATTTCTCACAGTTATGGAGGCTGAGACATCCAAGATCGAGGTAGATTTGGTGTTTGGTGAGAGCTTTCTGGTTTGTACACAGCCGTCTTCTCATTATGTCCTCACAGGGCGGAAGAGATGTGAGAGTTGTCTGGGGTCTCAAGTCCCTGATTCCATTTGTGAGGGCTCCACCTACATGACCTAGTCACTTCCCCAAGGCCTCACCTCCAAATACCATTCATTCTATTAGGGATTAGGTGTCAGCATATGATTTTTTTTTTGTGGGGGACACAAGCATGTAGTTTGTAGCAGAGAAATTATAAAATTAGTTATCAAGTTGGATTGGAGAATAACGGATCATGGGAAAGTGAATTTTCTAGATAATGGGATACTTAGAATTATTCCAAACTACTAACTGTTGAAGGAAAGTGTTCTGCAATGTATTACCTCTTAGAAAAAACAATCAAGTAAGCATAAGCTTACTTTAAGCTAGTGAGCTGACACCTAGTAAGCAGTAATCTGGTGTGGTAATCATGCGAGCCACTGGGCATGTTTGGTGGGCACCATGCCCTTCCTGTGGACATCTTCCAGTAGCCTTGCTTGTCTAGCTGTGTCCCCTCCTCGCTCTCGGGTTCTCCCACCTTCCTATACACTCTGGCCCTTCCCCAAGAGTCTTCTCTGATTGTCGTTCTCTTCAGTTCTGTGCCATTTCTGTGCCCTGCTTCTTTCCTGTGGCTGACTTATTTTTCTCTTCTTTCATTTTTCCTGCCACTGCTGGGGCTTTCAGTGTTGGAGCCAATGAGGTGTGGCTGTTTTTCATTTTCCTCCACTGGGTCAGCCAAATTGGATTTTGACATTTCCTAATCCCCGACTCTCCTCTTTTTTTCATGCTGTTCCCTTAGGTTTGGGTGGCTGGAGGAGGCTGGCTGGATGTGCGTGCCTGCGTGCTAAGTCACTTCAGTTGTGTCTGACTCTTTGCCACCCCATGGACTATAGCCCTCCAGGCTCCTCTGTCCGTGGAAGTCTCCAGGCAAATATACTGGAATGGGTTGTCCTGCTCTTCTCCAGAGATCTTCCCAACCCAGGGACCTAACCTGAGGGTCTCTTAGGTCTCTAGCATTGGCAGGCAGGTTCTTTACCACTAGTGCCACCTGGGAAGCCTGGATGGCTGGACAGCTGGCTACAAATGAATATGTGGGAGTAATGGAAAGAGTGGGAACCAAAACCCTCTGGGTATGAGTGAGGAAGGACTTCCCAGGTGGCCCTAGTGGTAAAGAACCCGCCTGCCAATGCAGGAGACATAAGAGATGCAGGTTTGATTCCTGGGTCAGGAATATCCCCTGGAGGAGGGCATGACAACCCACTCCAGTATTCTTGCCTGTAAAATCTCATAATCAGAGGACCCTGGTGGGCTACAGTCCATAGGGTTGCACAGAGTCAGACATGACTGGATGTGACTGAAGTGACTTGGCACAAATGCACGCGTGAACAAGGGAAGACCTCCCAGAGGGTTGTGCTCTCATTCTCTCGGCCTTTTAACACACATGCTTATTTGTGCAAATTGCTTTTCCCATTTGGATGAATGATGAACTGTCATGGCCAGAGTGAACAGCTCCTAGAAATGAGTTCTGTTCAGAATTACAGAGGTTTACATTGGAGCCTCAGTCTGCTTGAGAGTTCCCAGAATAATGCTGACATCTCTTTAAAAGAGGTAACAACAGGATGCACTATAGCTGCTGCTTTTTTTTTTTATTTTTTTTTTGCTGCTGCTTTTTTGATGTTGTAATTTGTTTGGCTCTAACAGAACCCTCCTTCTTCAGATTAAAAATAAAAAAGCAAAACAAAAACCCACTCACATGTCTCAAACCCCAGTTGAGCTAAAGCTACAAATCACATCCATTTGTAGGATATGGTTGAGAGATAACTCTAGGATAATGAAGGTTCATAAACCTGGGCTGTAGTTAGCATAAGATGTAAACAGGGCCTTCTTGCTTTCACTCTGTCAGAAGCTGTCATTTATTTCTAATTACTATCTCCTGGAAAAACACTGTGCTGTCACTGCCTTTTAAATTTCTTCCTCCTTTAGAGAAAACACATATTTTAGGTCATTAAGAAAAACCTTGTCTGGATTTTGATGATGTTTTGTTCAACAAACCAGAATTATTATTTTGTTTCAGGCACAATTTTTGTAGTAGGAGGAAGAGACAGCGTACATTTTAATTTGGCAATGAATTAACCATAATCAAGAAAATGTGGCTTTTCTATTGTTACACAGTTAAGTAGATATGTGTATGTTTATTCAAACCACAGGAAAAAATTCTTGCTATTTGGATTTTTAAAGTGAATCAGTCAGGAAGGAAAAATACTGGCATGGGAAATCTGAAAACCTTACCTTAAGTTTTCAACTCAATATTGCGTTTGCAATGAAAAAAATCCATGATGAAAATTAAAAGAAGTCCCTTCAGCTTAGCAAGTATAGTAAAGAAAACCAATATTATTTTGTATAGACCAGGAGCTGAAAGAGGCAGAAGTTGGCTTTTGTTGTTTTTCATATTATGAAATGTTACCTGAATACATATGAAAATTTAAGTGGGCAAAATTCTGATTTTCTCACTCAGCTTAGGTTACTTTGGTAATTTCTTGCAGTGACTTAGTCTAGTCTTATAGTAGATTTGGGAAATGCATGAGTTGGTTGTATAAACTGTTCTTTGAGAATGTGAATGAAAATGAAGGTCAGTGCAGGGTTATGCTCTTCCTCAGTCCATAAAGAGGTTCAGAGAACATTGTACACGCAAGTTGCAGTTCCTTATTTTTAGGTCCAGGAGAAGGTCTGAGAGGAATGAGTGAAGGTAGCTGGAAGAGACCAGCATTATTGGGAAATAATCACCTGGGAAGACTGGATCTATGGTAGTGAGTGTGTGGAGAGGAGACCACAAATCCCAGAACTTGCCATTTTCCTCTTGACTTACGAACAGGCATCACGCTTGATCTGTAATGTACAGGGCTGGAGGCAGAGTAGGTGGGTCCTAGGTCTGTGATGAAAGATAAATAAATTCTTAAATGTTTTAGCTTGTAGAGTTGTAAGAAGAAATTTCATTTATTCTTTATGCCTTTATTAACATGCCTGACAAATTTACATATATGATTTTAACTGGCTGAATTTTTGTATTACATAAGTGTTAGCCACTCAGTCATATCTGACTCTTTGCGACCCCATGGACTGTAGCCCACCAGGCACCTCTGTCCATGGGGATTCTCCAGGCAAGAATACTGGAATGGGCTGCCATTCCCTTCCCCAGGGGGTCTTCCTGACCCAGGGATGGACCCAGGTCTCCCACATTGCAGGCAGATTCCTTACTGTTTGAGCCACCAGGGAAGATCGTTTGTATCACATAGTTTAGTATGTTTGTTGTAGTGAGTAAAGAGCAGAAATACTGATAGCCCACAAAAATGTTATTTGCAATTCTGTCTCCAAAAGATAAATGTTGATATTTTTGTATATATTCTTTTTAGGTGGCAAACTAAAAAAAAAAAAAAAAAGAAAAAAAAGATGTTCCTGAGAGCTCTCTAAAAGAGCTCTCACATTAAAAAGTTTTAAAATTCATAAAGGCCTGGGCTTTACTATAAACCTGCCCTTCTTAAACTATTTGGTCTATTGAGCAAAGAAACAAGCTCTTCTGGGGTCAATTTTTTACATTGTTATTTAAAATTAATTTTTATTGAGTATAAATGCTTTACAATGTTGTTTTAGTATCTGCTGTGCAGCAAAGTGAATCAGTTATACAAGTAGCCACTCTTTTTTGGATTTCTCTCCCATTTATGTCACCACAGAGCACTGAGTAGAGTTCCCTGTGCTATACAGTAGGCTGACATTAGTTATCTATTTTATGCATAGCAGTCTATACATGTCAATTGCACTCTTCCAATTCATCCCACTGTCAACTTAAAAAATATACTCATAATCTGAAAGTAGAGAGTTATTTTATTTGGTGGGAATTCTTAGCTCTTCAAGTCTGGGAGACAATATTGCAAGCAGCTCTGAGAAACTGCTCCAAGGAGGTGGTGGAAGGAGTCAAGTTACTAGGGCCAGTTTTAATCTACTGTCTACTGTATAAACTTCTTTTCTATTCTTCTGGAGAAAAAAGAAGGAAGATGGAAAATCAGATGCTCAGTCATTCATCCATTAGAGAAGTGCTCAGCATGTGGTCTGGACCAGCAGGGTCAGGTTCTTGGGGACTTGTAAGAAATGCTGATCCTCAGGCCCCACCACTGACTTCCTGACCTGGAAACTCTCGGGGAGGGGCTCAGTAAGCTGCGTTTTAATAGGTCTTCCAGGTGATTCTGATGCGGGCTTAAGACTCTTCCCCTCGAGAAATTCTGCAGTGGGGTCTGGAAGTGGTGACTGGCAGATGGCTCAGGAGCTCTGCAGCCTGGGGTTTGGGTCCACACGCACAAGGAGGACCGTTCTGTTGGTCTGAGTGGAGTTTCCAAGAAGAGTCTAAAGAAAGAAGAAACAGCTCTTTACACTGGAGGGCAAGTGGCTGATAGAATAGGAGCATGTGATTTAAGACCTAAAACAACAGGTTGTGTGGAGATATGCCCTAAAGAC
The DNA here is from genome assembly GCF_001704415.2 of Capra hircus. Classification (NCBI taxonomy): domain Eukaryota; kingdom Metazoa; phylum Chordata; class Mammalia; order Artiodactyla; family Bovidae; genus Capra; species Capra hircus. Next base: position 77,172,053 of record NC_030815.1, read on the forward strand.
TACATTAGGGCTAATGAGTATACTGAGGAAGAATAATTACACTATTCACAATTTTTGGAGCACTGCTGACTCTCCTGTCATTTGTTGGAATGAAGTTCTTTATTAGAACAATTAAGACCTGCTAGTAAGTAATGCTGTATTTTTATTTCCTTCGTGGTATCTGAATATGTCATCATCTTACAGCAGGGAGCAAAGTGCAGTGGATGTTTATTTTTTAAAGCATGAGTGCATTTCAAGCCATAACACATGGCTTTAAGCTAACATTTAGCCATTGGAATTAAAATACAGAGAATTTATGAATTTGCTAGTTAATTATTTCTGTCTCTGTATAAAAATACTTTATATTTTCAAACACTGATTCTTATTTATTGAGGGAGCATGAGAAAGACCTGAAAGCTCTCTGAACCTAGTTTTTTCACCTGTGAAATGGGCTAATAATGCTGAACATAGGTCAAATGAGATGAGGCATGTAAAACTGCCTTTTAAGCTGCATAGTGTTATCATCACTATTATTATATAAAGTTTTTCCTAGCATAAACATTGATTATTTGCATTTACTTTAGTATATTCAACTGTTATCCACTTGGAGAATAAAGCACCATGGACACTGATTTTTTAAATATAAAAACACTTTTGATCAATGCATAAAGCATGACATAGCTACCATTTAGCCTTTGGAATTTAATGAGAGAAAACTTATGAACTGTAAATAAAGAATATTCAATGGTAAAGCCACCAAATAGATGTCTATTTATCGTACTATTATATGAATCAAGCATTCATGAATAAGATGCTATGCATTGCTGACTGCCATTAAGTGACAATATTGACAGAGACCTAGGCCGTGCTAGGAAATGCAATTTGTGTATTGGGAAATTACTCTCTATCCTGTGGTACCTTGAGCTAGGAAAATGCCAGTTACTAAACACTGGAAATAAAAACATGTTTTTATGCTGCATGAACATAGATGCAAAAATCTGTAATAAAAAGCTAATCCATAGTGCCTCATGATGAAGTGGGCTTATCCCAGGAACACAAAGTTGGTATAACTTGGGTAAACCAAAAATGGTAATTCACCATATTAACAGACTAGAAAATTAAAGCCATATATTACAACTGATGCAGGCAAAGATGTGGACAAAATTCAACACCTACTTATGGAAAATACTTGAGGAAATTAGAAATATAAAGGAATTTCCTCACCCTAATAAAGTGCATATACAAAAAGTTTACAGCTTACATCATACTTAAGAGTGAAAGACTGAATGCTTTCCCCATAAGCAAGGGCATACCTGGGAACAGGGCAAGTATGGCTGCTGGCTCTCAACATTCTACTAGACCTAACATGTGAATTTAGTGAGATTGCAGACTACAAGATCAACGTATAAAAATAAATTGTGTTGTGTTACTAGCAGTGGATGATCAGAAATTGAATTGTCAATAGCATAGAAATATAACATTCATATGGATCGATTTTATAGTATGTTTTATAAGACTTGTACCTTAAAACAACTTGCAAAGGCTCTTGTTTTCTACTGCCAGATTGTTTTCTTGGAATGTAGTATCATGGAGCATTCCCAAGAGCAGTATAGGCAAGTGTTAGCTTAGATTGTTATCATTATATCTGATCATATTGCTTGAACATCCAGGATTTTCTTTCCAATTTTAAGTTTAAAAAATTTAAAAATCAAAATTGCAAGGCAGGAGAACTAGAGTGGGGTGCCATTGCCTTCTCCAAATGATAGGAGTAGCTTCCTTTTATTGAATGTTTTTTATGTGCCAGGCACTTCAAATGCTTGAAGACCATTACCTAATTTAATTCTCATTATGACTCTATGAGTTAGGCACTGTTAGTTTTCCCATTTTTCAAGTGAGAAGCTGAGGCTTAAAAAGGTTGAGTCATTTTTGTATGGATGTGAGAGTTGGGCTGTGAAGAAAGCTGAGTGCCAAAGAGTTGATGCTTTTGAACTGTGGTGCTGGAGAAGACTCTTGAGAGTCCATTGGACTGCAAGGAGATCCAACCAGTCCATTCTAAAGGAGATCAGTCCTGGGTGTTCTTTGGAAGGACTGATGCTAAAGCTGAAACTCCAATACTTTGGCTACCTCATGCGAAGAGTTGACTCATTGGAAAAGACTCTGATGCTGGGAGGGATTGGGGGCAGGAGGAGAAGGGGACGACAGAGGATGAGATGGCTGGATGGCATCACTGACTCAGTGGACATGAGTTTGAGTGAACTCCAGGAGTTGGTGATGGACAGGGAGGCCTGGCGTGCTGCAATTCATGGGGTTGCAAAGAGTCTGACACGACCGAGCGACTGAACTGAACTGAACTGAACTGAACTAAATTTGCTTAAAAACACTGCTGAGAAATGGTAGTTGGATCTTAAACCAGGGTTTGAGCTTTTTAACCTTCACACTTGATTGTTTTTCTGAGCATTACTGGCTCTAGCATGGGACTTCCTAACAATGGTGGACCTGCCTGTCGACTGAGTACGCATGTTCCTGAAGTATGGTCATCAATATTTTTAGAAAGGCAGTTTCTTAAAAGGAAGAACATAAGGTGACACAGAAACTGCAAGTCTTGAGCCGAAGAAGTATATCCTAGGGGCCCACTTCTAGAAATTCTGCTTCAGGTGTGGTAGGGTGGGGTCCAGAAATGTGCATGAGTAGCAAGGATCTGGGATCACTGTGATGCAGGTGATCTAAGGACCCCACACTGAAATACACTGCCCTGAATGTTACTGTTAGCCTATACTGGCTGGATAGAATATTTTGATACCAAAGAAGCATGGATAAAAATTGAAGACATAAAGGGAACTTGGCAAATGTGAAGGTGTGTTGACACATTGAATTAAAAGTACAGAAATTCATTTTCCTAAATACCATAGGAATTTATAATAATTATGAGAATGAAGTACTAAAAAGAAACTTCCTCCTGGCAGGAAGTTGTTAGGAAGGTGATGGCTTCACCTCCTTCATAGACTCCTCCTGACTTCTCCAGCCTTTAAGGCTGTGTTAGCAGCATATACCATGCCCGGGTCTGGACCATTTCTAATTTTTTGAGACTTTAATATATGAAAAATGAGAAAGCCAACATAGAGTTACCAAAATAGCAGCATATAGAAAATGTTTACATTTAACAATTCAATGCTTTTAATAAAAAAAATTCAAGGCAATATACCTTGAGTTCACCAGGGAATTATAAGATTTCTTTATAATATTAATTCATGATAGACAATGTAGTTCCAGAAATTAAACACAGTTTTAAAATTGTATGATGTTTTTCCAGTCTTGTCTGTGAATCTCTGTGAATGTATATTAATGTCATTTGGAGATGATCTAAATTTGAGGCCCATTCTGAAAGTGAAATACAGGTCAAATAGCTATCCTAGCTGGTTCTAGAATAGATCCCATTTTAAAGCATACTATCTACTCTTTTAGTTCTTTAAACTTGTAAATTATTATACTTTGCTGGAAATTCCTTTTTTTTTATTGAAGTATAATTGGTTTACAATGTTTTGTTAGATTCCAGTGTACAGCCAAGTGATTCAGTATATATATATATATATATGCATTATATATATATATGCATTTTTTTCACATTCTGTTCCATTATGGTTTATCACAGGATTTGATATTTATAGTTCCCTGTGCTATGTAGCAGGAACTTGTTGTTTATCTGTTTTGTATATAGTAGTTTGATCTGCTAATCCCAAACTCCTAATTTATCTCTCCCTCAACCCCCTTTCCCTGTGGGCAACTGTAAGTTTGTTTTCTATGTCTGTGCATCTGTTTTTTAAATAAGTTTCTGTTTTATAAATAAATTCATTTGCATCATATTTTATATTCCACATATGAGTGATATATATTTATCTTTCTGTTACTGACTTATTTCACTTACTATGGTAATCTCTAAGTCTATCCAGCTGCTGCAAATGGCATTTCATTTTTTTAAATGACTGAATCGTATTCTATCGTGTGTTTACATATGTATGACCAAATTTATGACTTGAGTTTGTGTAGGCTCCAGGATTTAATGATGGACAGGGAAGCCTGATGTGCTGCCATCCATGGGGTCACAAAGAGTCAGACACAACTGAGTGACTGAACTGATATAAATATATATCTGTATATAAATGGCATCGTCTTTCTCCATTCGTCTATCAACAAATGCTTCCATGTCTTGGCACTTGTAAAGTGCTGCTATGAATATTGAGTTGCATGTATCTTTTTGAATTAAAGTTCTTTCCAGATATATACAGACAATTTCTTGTTAACCATCAAGTATCAATATCAATATTGAAGATATAAGATACTTGTTCCATTTACATGCATTTCAAAAACAGACAAAACTAACAAAGTGTACTGAAAGTTGGGTTATGCTTGATTGGAGTAGGAACTGGAAAAGGACATGAGAGGTTGTTTTGGGGGTGCTAGTGAGGTTGTTTCTTGTTTTGGGGGCCAGTTACATGATTCACTTATAATTTGTGCACTTTTTTGAATGGTATGTTTCAGTACAAATTTATAAAAAGAATTTTACTGAATCTTTGCAATCCACAGAAGTGCAGCCACCACAGCAGCCGTCCCTTAAATCAGGAGCACTGCATCGGGTGAGAGGCTAGTTCATCTCCAGGAATAGCCCTTGTTGGCAGGGACCCAGGAAATTCGTTGGTGGACCTCTACTGGTGTTTCTGGATGGCCTGTTAGGTTCTAACTGGTGAGGGTGGATGAACACATGCCATCTCTCACAGTCCTATCTATGGAGTCAATACTTGTGACAGAACGTGACTCCAGCCTGGGCAACGGTGGCATCTCAGTGTCTCTGAATTACTCATTCATTCTGTGTGTGTGTTTGTGTGTGTGTGCGTGTGTGTGTGCTTCTTAGCCCTCCCCAACACTTATCTGTAGATTCTGCTAGCAACAGGGTGAAACGAAACGGGCTTGTTGAGTGGAGAAGCAGAGAGCCTGCCGGCTGGCCCTGCGGTCTGTTTGGTCCCCAGGAGGCCCCTCCTGACACCTGGTCCCATATGGCAGTGCATTCTCAGAGACACAAGCCAAGCAGTCCATAGGAGTGACAGAAACACATTCCTAGTCCCGGGCCAATCAACAGGAGTCAGGGAGGTGGGGCAAAGGGCCTTGGCTTGGGAGTTCAGAGACACACATGTCAGCACATGTCCTCATGGTAACTAGCTGGGTGACTCTGTACGGGTCCCTAATCCCTCTGACCCCTGGATTCCTTTCAAATAGAGAAGTGGGATTCAGAGCTATCTCTAAAGTCCTTTCTAACATCTATGATCTTATGATAATTAAAGTAAGTTTCTTGTTGAGATTTAGAGGTTTACCAAGTTTCCTTTCTACCACTTACCTCCTGCTCCTGGCCCCCTTGTTATAGGGGTCCAGATTAAATGAGACTTCCCATATGAAGTCTTTATAAGAGAATATCAACACTTATACCTGTCACCTAATTTATATTCCATTATTTATATCCATATCTTGTAATTCCACTTGAGACTGCAAACTCCTCACTGAAAATGACAGCATCACCTTGGTACTGTCGACTACAAGTTGGAACTTGCCTATCCGCTACAAATTGGCCATTTGTCAGTGAATAAGAACAAGGGCATTTGCCGTCTGCCTCTGTGGAGAATGAACTCTGTGCTGCTGCAGCTATTAACCTTCAACACCTGCTGAGGGAGTTCAGGGTAGAGTGAGGCACTCTGTACTCCAGGGAATCTGGTGGAACAGGTCTTTAGACGATTAGATATTTCCAGGAACTGACTTATTTCATGATCCCAGTCTTTGCATCTCTTCATATCTAGAAAAGCACTAAATCCCTTCGTAATGACATCATGAGACTAGCAAAAATCCTTCCTTGAGACTAGCAGAAAACCTCTCTTAAAGTAAGCACTTGATTGCACTGAAACCCCTCTTCACCAACATCTTATATATTGACCTTCCCTCACTGCCTCTTTGGAGCAGTCTTTCAGAGCTGTCTGAGGTGCTGCCTCCCAGGCTGCAGTCCTCATTTTTCCCCAAATAAAACTTAACTTGCTGCTGTCACATTGTGCATCCTTTTTAGTTGACAGCATCCTCTTAAACAAGGATTCCCAAATGTTGGTTGACTAACCTACCACAGATTGCTTGCATCCAAATCACAGTGGGAACTCAACAGTCCAGATTCTTAAGTCCGACTCTGGGTGAGTCTGATTTGGAGATCCAGGAGCAACCCAGGAATCTGTATTTTAACTATCACTGAAGTGTTTCCAGTGCAAAACATGACTTAAGAACCCTTCCTTGTTTGCATTAAGGATTCAATATATATCTACTGAATGAGTAGGGGAATGTAACTTACCACATTCTTTAGTCATCTCAAAATTTTCCTGAGTTCACAGGGTGTAAAACATCAAGATGGTGATAGCAAAGCCATGATCACATTTCAATGCAAATAATGTCTTTCAGTTGATTCAACAGGACTTTCTGATATTTAGGAATGGTCTGTATCATGAAGACAGACTTCGTGAAATATAAAATTTTATTTTCCAAATAATTTTTTTAAAGAGCTTGCCCTGATATAGGCAGCCTTTCTTTTGGAGACTTCTGCAGGGCTTACTATTATTTCTATTAGCTCTTTGGCCTCCCTATGTGGGCCCACCTGCCTTCCACCTATAATCCCTATTAGTTTGAGGAAAGCATCAGCTTTTTTGTTTTCTTTCATCAGAACCTTCTGCCTCTCATTCTATTTCCACTCATCCATTTGATAAATGTTGCCTGTGCTGCTTGGTGCCAGGCACTGAGGGAAGCCCTGGGATGGCAGGAGTGAACAGAGCAGGCTTGGCTCCTGCCTCAGGGGAATTTATGCTCTCAGGGGAAGGCAGATTTAAATAATTACAAATAGTAGCTAGAGACTAACAGCTTTGTTTCATCTGTTAAGCTAATAACATTTAAACTATTGGCTCTAATGACTTAACATTTTATTCCTCCCAGATAACATTTGCAGCTCAAAAGACGTTAGCACTTACCTCAAGAAAAAAGTAGGAGTAGAGAGGGAGAAATTTCAAAAGGAAATCTATTTATGGAGGGGAGCTTTTTTGACAACCTTAAATTACAGTCTGCAGCTAGATGCCAACCCCACCTGACCAAAATGTCCCCTTCTACAAAATACACTGACTCTTCTCACCAGTTTTCTTTTTTTCTTATCTTGGTGCCCTGTGGCATGAGGGATCTTCGTTCCCCAGTCAGGGATCTAACCTGTGCCCCCTGCATAGAGAGCATGGAGTCTTAACCACTGGACCACCGGGGAAGTCCCATAATACACTGATCATAATGTTGTGAGGTTCCTAGGAAAGTTCCTAGAAAGGCATCCAGGGGACCCTGAGCCCTTGAAGATTATACAATGTTTTATGTGTTTGGTTCCTTTTCTGCCCTGAAGTTTATTTTTTCCTTATTCTCTCTCTCTAAAGGATATATAGTCTCAAAGTCTTTGGGGAAAAAAAAGAGAGAGAAAAGAAAAAAGAAGGAAGAAAAGCAAGAAAGCAAGCACTTTTTTTTTTTAATGTATGTATTTTTAGATATGTAACGCAAATCTCTGTTCCTGTTGCAACACACGTGCACACACACAATCAAAACAAAGCCAAAAAGGAGTGGAATGAGGAGGTGGAGCCCTGATTCAAATGGAGATAAAATGTGTTTATTAGAGTGCATTACCTGGTGACTTCAGAGCGATGAAGTATCCACCCGCACCCAACCCCCCAAAAAAGAACTTGAAATATATTCAGAGAATTTTTGTTTCTCAAAACATCTCAAGAACAGCATCTGTGTACAACTAGGGGGAAAAATATTCAGTGGTAAAGATCTATTAAACATCCAAATCTCTCAAGTATCAAATAGTAGGAGTAAATAAGATTTTTGTACATGCAAAGCAAATTTTTTCCAAGTGATAACCAACACAATTCCTGTTGCTTCCTAAAGTAGGACTTCAGTTAACAGCAGAACCAAAAAATATAGGAAACCAAGCTAATGCATCTTAATGTTTGATTTCGATGCATTAAAAAAAAACAACAACAAGAAATTGAGCATTTTATAGCAAATTATGTATCTGTGCCATCCAGACTGAATTAGTTAGGATTAGAATCAGCTGTGAGAGAGTGAAAGCCCAAAGTAATAAGTGGCTGAAAAAAGAAATTTATTTTTCTTATGTGAAAGTCTGGGTCCAGGGTTGGGTGTGATTGTTCATAGCAACAGGGAATATTGTATCCCTTCTCTGTGTTGATCTCGAGTCTCAAGTTTAGCTTGTTGTCCAAGATGGCTGCTTCTGTTCAAACCGTCAAAGCTGCATTCCAGCCAGCAGAAAAGATTACAAGGAGCATCCCTTTAAGAATATTCTGGGATGTTACATGTACTACTCCCTCTTACTTTTGTTTACTTGTGACTTAATAACCTGACCATACCTATCTGCAAGGGAGAGTAAAAAATGTAACCTTTCTTCTGGCAGGTATCTACTCAGCCATTACTTTGGAAGAAATGAAGGATGGGTACTAGGTCATAGCAGCAGTCTTAGCCACTGAGATTTTTTTACCTACGGGTAGTTCCAAATGGTTAACTTTGGTATAATATTCAAGTGCAAGTCTTAATGTACTAATGAAATTGCTTGACCCTAATCACCCAGTTTTGAAGCTACCTTTGATTAGATACTTGTTGACATTAAAAAATAAAACTTCTTTTTCGTCAAGTGCTGTCTGCTTGATGCTAGACAAAATTCAGCCCCTAGAATAGCCTATCTAATTTGTAAATTCATGAGACCCTTCTTCATTCCCTCATCTTTTCTGTTCTATATCTTTGACCATTATCCTATTAGTCATAGTCTCAAACAGAGAAAGAAGGGTAAAAAAGAAATAAAGTCTAGATCACATGGTTTTACTCCTCCTTAGCAACATTTCTAGAAGGCCTAAAGTAGAAAAGGTAGAAAATAAGTAATACCGGATTGTGGGATTATCTGTCATAAAAACATTCCCTTTTATGTAGGCCCTGGGCAAGGTCCTTTTCATTGCCTTTTGTAACTGTAGCTATAACTTTATGAAGAAGGTGACGTCACCTCCCCACTTTGGAGAACAGAAGAAATTTGCCAAGAGAGCCAGTTACTAAGGGGCAGAGCCAAGATTTTAGCCAAGGTCTCTCTGACCCCATAACAAGGCTCTTTTGACTGCTGCATCCACAGATTCCATCTCCCCAGGATTTTATTTTTTAAAAGCATCCTTGGAGAGGCAATTTTTAACTTTAACATTGGCAGGGACTAAAGTAGACCTTGAAGATATAAACAAAAGTGAAGAGCTTCAGAGAGTGCTAGGCAGCCAGCTCCTCGTGGGCTCTCTGCCCGCCCTGGTTTTGAATGTTGTTATTAGCCAGCACTTTGGAGGCACTTGATATTTACAGAATGGCATCCAGGACTTTCAGCTCCAGGTGGCATTTGGAGGATGAGTCAGAGTGCTTTCTCTCCAGAACACTTTAAAAGCGCAAGGATGGCTTCAGAACAGCCTTGCCTTGGCTTCTCATCCTACAGTGCTTGAAAAGAGAAAGTCACTGAGTTGGGTGGAAGTTTGAGTGGGACCTCCCTTCCCCCAGCTTGAGCTGGAACCTCTTACACAGAATAGGATAGAGCTTTGCAAGTATGCAGGGTTTGCTCTGTGGCAGCCATTGTGCTCATTGCCTCTCGGACACTGCCTCCGAATTCTGACTGGCATTCTACAGGGAAGGATATGGGAGTTGAACCTAGAATTTCTGATTCCAAAACTCACATGCTTTCCTACCAGGGCAGTGTACCTCTTCATAAGCACACACCAGAGGCTGAAATGTAGACATCTGAGAATAAGTCTAGAAAGAAAGGATCGGTAGAATATATTTGAACATGTTTAGGGGAAATCTTTTCGGAGAAGGCAATGGCACCCCATTCCAGTACTCTTGCCTGGAAAATCCCATGGATGGAGGAGTCTGGTAGGGTGCAGTCCATGGTATTGCTAAGAGTCGGACACAACTGAGTGACTTCACTATCACTTTTCACTTTCATGCATTGGAGAAGGAAATGGCAACCCACTCCAGTGTTCTTACCTGGAGAATCCCAGGGACGGTGGTGCCTGATGGGCTGCCGTCTATGGGGTCACACAGAGTCAGACACAACTGGAGCGACTTAGCAGAAGCAGCAGCAGGGGAAATCTTTTAAGTGAAATGCTTTCTGATTGATTACATGGAACAGATTCTTGGATCCGAGAGACTCTGAGAGTTTTTTTCTCAATTATGTCCTGAACATGGAGGGTGTAAGCAGTTAAGGGCAACAGAAGATGAGAGGATGAGATGGTTGAATGGCATCATCGACTCAGTGGACGTGAGTCTGAGCAAACTCTGGGAGATAGTGAAGGACAGGGAAGCCTGGCGTGCTGTAGTCCACTGGGTCGCAAAGAGTCAGACATGACTTAGCGACTGAATAAAATCAACAAAGCAGTTAATAGGGGAATGACCTCAGGAAAGAGGTGAGGGGGTGGAGAGGTGACCCGGAGACAGAGGAACATCAACAGGGTGCATCCATTAGCACGTGACCACTGTGGGGAACTGGGGCTTGGTTCTGAGTCGACCCAGGGCAGACTGTACAGCCCACCTCAGAAATGTCCCGCTGAGAAAACGGCAACCCAGATAATTAAATCACCAACTTCAGTCCCCCGTTAACTGAGGGCCACTCCTGGAACCCTGACTCCCAGGTGCCTCTGATCTATGAACAGGTATACACAGTTCTGCTTTGCAGAGACTCAGAAAACTGATGGCACATTTAGAAATTGTTTCAGGTGACCTCTGGAGCAGGCCAGGGGAGTCATGGTGGGGGCTGCTGACTGCATCTGCCTCCACCTGTCCCAGTTTCAACGTGGTATGTGAATATAATATTGGAGAAGTCCAGTGAAACACAGTTCAGTTCAGTTCAGGCACTCAGTCAAGTTCAGCTGTTTGTGATCCCATAAATCACAGCATGCCAGGCCTCCCTGTCTATCACCAACTCCCAGAGTTTACCCAAACTCATGTCCATGGAGTCAGTGATGCCATCCAACCATCTCATCCTCTGTCGTCCCCTTCTCCTCCTGCCCTCAGTCTTTCCCAGCATCAGGGTCTTTTCAAATTAGTTAGCTCTTCACATCAGGTGGCCAAAGTATTGGAGTTTCAGCTTCAACATCAGTCCCTCCAATGAACACTCAGGACTGATCTCCTTTAGGATGGTCTGTGTGGATCTCCTTGCAGTCCAAGGGGCTCTCAAGAGTCTTCTCCAACACCACAGTTCAAAAGCATCAATTCTTCGGCACTCAGCTTTCTTTATAGTCCAACTCTCACATCCATACATGACTACTGGAAAAACCGTAGCCTTGACCAGATGGACCTTTGTTGGCAAAGTAATGTCTCTGCTTTTTAATGTGCTGTTTGGGTTGGTCACAACTTTCCTTCCAAAGAGTAAGGGTCTTTTAATTTCATGGCTGCAGTCACCATCTGCAGTGATTTTGGAACCCCCCAAAATAAAGTCTTCCACTGTTTCCACACAACTTATTTTTATTATGAGATGATTGCATTATCAATAATGATGTGTTGTGGGTTATCAAAGCTCAGATTTCCTCTTGCTTGCTTAATAGAGAATAAAGTGATAAGGAGGATGTTGTTGAAACATGTGTACTTTAAGTTTTCTTTTGATGTGGATCATGTTTAGGGTCTTTAATGAATTTGTTACAGTGTTGTTACTGTTTTATATTTTTTGTTTTTTTGGCCAAGAGGCATATGGGATCTTAATTTCCTGACCAGGGATCAAACCCCCCTGTACACTGGAAGGTGAAGTCTTAACCACTGGACCAACTGGCAAGTCCCAAACCATATGCACTCTGAAACCAGCTAATCTTTTGTCCAGGAAATACTTAAATGGCAGGCCTGAGACTGCTCTCCTTACAAAGTGCTGCTTGCAAGGTGGGCCTTTGGCTGGCATCTGAGAACTTGGATTTTGACAGGGTTTCTAGCCATTCCCCAAACTGATATGAATGGCTCACTCAGCTTAAATTGTTTGTGCAAACAATGTGTTTTGGGCTGAACACCTCTTCCCTTCTGGCACCCTGGGATTTGGGGGTCTGCTAGGCAGAATGTGCCTCTATGACCAGCCCAAGTAAGACCCTGGCACTGAGTCTCTTGTGATGACCTTCCCTGGTAGGCCACATTTCAGAAGTGTTGTCACAACTCCTTGCTGGAAAAAATAAGAGTGTCCTGTGTGACTTAACTGGGAGAGGATTTTTAGAATCTTGTGCCTGTTTCTGCTAGACTTTTCCCCATGCTTCTTTGGGGTGCAAAGTCTACAGATTTTTTGGTTTGTATCCCTTTACTATAAAAATGGGGAAGGAAATGGCAACCCACTCCTATATTCTTGCCTGGCAAATCCCATGGACTGAGGAACCTGGCAGGCTATTATCCATGGGGTAGCAATGAGTCGGACACAACTGAGCAACTAACCATCACCACCACCATCAGTATAATAAATCATGGCTATGAGTGTGACTATTTACTGAAACCTGTGGATCCTTCTGGTGAATCATCAAATAAGAGGGTGGTCTTTAGGGCCCCTGACACATCTTTATAGGCTTATTTTGATAGCTGCTTGCAGTTAAGGATGCCATCCAGTTGGGACTAGGAGTAGACTGGGGGCAGAGTTTATTGTCAGACACAGAGTGTGAATGGTAGCCACAAGGTCCAAAGAGTGAAGAGTTGTCAGAAGATGGAACAGATGCAATAAGACTTAGAACATGAGATCTGTGCATGGCCTTAGAAATTGTGTATCCACTCAGCACAGCTCTTGTGGTCTTCCTCTGCCTGGCTATGCTGCCCTACCCACTTGGTATAGTGAACACCCGGCTGCTACAGGGACTGCCCAAGAGGTGGTCATGTTTTGCAGAGTGTGAGCAAGAGATACTTCTTCTCTCTCTCACCCCACCTCCTCCCGCCATGGAGTTAGCATCACTTATTGATGTAACTTCCCAGAGGGAGGAAAAGCAGAAGAGAGCACTTGGTGTGTCTACCAATCTCTGTTCTCCTCTCTCTAATGCCTGGCCCAGAGGGCAGACTTTTTTGTTGTAGCTCCTGTGCATGGCTTCCCCTCATCGGCTACAACCAACACTGCCGCTGTGGACACTCATCACTAAACTCTCTTCTGATGGGTTTGTGCCTGTATGAAATATTCTAATGCAATCCCTGACCCTATGGCACATCCCCATAATCATGCCACAAATGTTGTGGCTTTGCTGTCACAGGTGGCGAGATTGTCTTCTTTACATGTAGGAAATCTCTCTGAGCTGGGTGCTTCAACTCTGCTTTTGATTTATGAAAGCTGGGACATAAAGGGATTTGGAAAACCCTCTCTAGAGGAGATAGCCTAGCTTATGCAGCTATTATCTTTTTGCTTAATCCTAATTTGCCTACCAGAAGCTGGGTATTATTCTGTTTTTACTTCTGTAACAAATCCTAATTCTCCCCCTGGCAGATGGACACCTCAGGCCAGCCAGGCCAGAGGCTGTATGCTCAGGGAAGCAGAAAAGAAAAGTACCCTAATAGTTTTTAAAACATCCTGTTACATTGTACTGAGCTGAATTAAACATTGAATTGGATGCTGGTCGGATGAATGATACTCTTACCCACCTGGAAGGAAGGAAATGAATAATTATGAATGGTGATTAGCTTTAGAGTGGTGGTGTGTTCAGAGAGCCATGGAAACTCACAGGACACAACTAACCATATCTGAGGGAGTAGAAAAATAGAAACATTAATATTAGCTAAAATATATGGCAAGCTTATATTATAGGCACTGTGCTAAGGACCTTAATTTATTTCTCCTCAATAAACTATGCTGTTGCTGCTGCTGCTAAGTCGCTTCAGTCGTATCCGACTCTGTGTGACCCCATAGATGGCAGCCCACCAGGCTCCCCCGTCCCTGGGATTCTCCAGGCAAGAACACTGGAGTGGGTTGCCATTTTCTTCTCCAATGCATGAAAGTGAAAAGTGAAAGTGAAATCATTCGGTCGTGTCCGACTCTTCGCAACCCCGTGGACTGCAGCCTATCAGGCGCCTCCATCCATGGGATTTTCCAGGCAAGAGTACTGGAGGGGGTTGCCTTGCCTTATGGCTTACCTACAATTACTTTCCCATCTTCCCTGATGAGGACCTCCCAGGCACAGAGGGGTTAAGAACCTGTTCAAGGTGGCCCAGCTGGCAGTGGTAGGACAATCAGGGCACAGCAATGTCCGTCTAAGCCATTCTCTCTACTATTTCCATCAGGGAAGGTTTCACAGAGGATCTGGTGTCTGCTTATGCTACCTTTGGGATTCCCAGGTAACACTAGTGGTAAAGAACCCACCTGCCAATGCTGGAGATCAATGCTGGAGATGTAAGAGAGGTGGGTTCAATCCCTGGGTCAAGATCCCCTGGGGGAGGACATGAAACCCCCTGCAGTATTCTTGCTTGGAGAATCCCATGGACAGAGGAGCCTGGTGGACCACAGTCCATTGGGTCGCAAAGAATCAGACATGACTGAAGTGACTTAGTGCACACAATGATAGCTTTTCCTTTGAGAGACGTGGAACTAAGGCCCAAGGTCAAGGTATTTGTAGGTTTCTCTCTTGATTCCAGGTCACTTTCACAGTGACCTGACAGTGGGGTAGGCTGGAGATCTTCCACTGTGTGAAGGATCAGAGCCCAGATAGAAGACAGAGCAGGAGATCACCTGGATCCCTATCCCACCCCCACTCTTACTGTCCAGTGGGAGGCTATGCACAGCTTTGGGCCCAGAGGCGCCAACCAGTAGGTCTCTGCCCTTTCTGTGACTGAAAGGGTGGCAGGTAGAGCCTGGCAGGGGCACCTGCCGCTTTGAAAATTTCTTTCCTGGGTCATTATCTTAATTTGGGTCCCCCGGAAGCATATCCTGATAAAGGAAATATAGGAGGGAAACAGAGAGGACAGGGAAGGGAAGGCAGCCAGTAGATGGTATGTTTTCACATAAGTTGCCCCTGTGGGCAACTGGTGCCATGGGGAAATGCCACATACATGCTCAGGGAGCTGGGCTGTTTATAATTGTGGAGGGCTGCTCTGAGGGTGTTAATTCCATGGTACTTCCGGCCTGCTATTTGGTGGCAATGCATGTTCCAAAAGCCCGCGAAAGCCCTAATGAAAATGAATGCAGGTGCTGGGGTTGGAAGCCAGGCCTCCGTGAGGACAGTGACACAGGTGTGGGACCCGGGTGGGCATCTCTACAGTCATTGGTGGACTGGCTGAGGGACAGAGCCCCAAAACACGTGTGGCCAGATGCTCTGCGGCATCTCAAGGGTGGTGACTCGAGTCTTGGGACAGCAGTGAAGATGGACTGGGAAGCCAAGAGCCTGGCTTAAGTGACACTCTGGGACCAGAGAAGTCTGTGGCCACGTGGCTCTGCCAGCTGCCTGGGGCGTTCCTTCCCCTGCTTGTACGACACACCCCTCCCTGCTCTGTCTGTCCTTCCCTGGCCAGGTCCTAGACTCTAACCCGCCCCTCCAGTGATTTCTACCCAGTCTCTGAGCAGTCAGAGCTGATCTTCCTGGAGTCTTGCCCTCTTTAAGGCTGGGGAGGAGTTCTGCTTACAAGAGCTTTGCCATCTCAACTCTCAGTGTCATATTTCAGCCACAGGGCTGATGGCCTCTGTGGATAATTTAAATTCCTTCCCCTCCCAGTAGCTAAAGCATGGATAAGTTCAGTGGAGGTTACTACTCCCTTGCATCAGCAAGCAGCTGTCAGCCTGAATAAGATAATGCCTTCCATGCTTCCTGAGTTCACTGGGAGACATGCATTGTACTGCTCTATTACTTATGTGATTGTTTGCAGTTTTTGTTTTCTAAATGCACACAAACGTGCATGGATAAAAGGCTGGAAGCATTTTCATCTGAACATTTTCTCTCCTTGGATACATATGAGTGCATACAAGGCAGAGCCAGGCAGACTGACAATGTGTCCCACCCCAACTTTGCGTTGAGGGAAAATGTTTAATTGAAAGCTCCTTTCGTCCTCTTGGGCACGTGTGTCTGTGTCTGAAAAGGAGTTCACACATGGAAGTCCTCTCTGATGCTGTCAGTATCTTAGCAAAGCAAATTCCAGCAAAGCAAATGGACTTGTGTTAAAGCTCGACTCTGAAAACAAAATGACTGATTTCAGAAACTAGGATAATGTGGTTGAAAGGAATTTTTGGTTTAGAAAAGTGTCATATTGAGCAATGTTCTAAATAGAACTGCAACGAGGATTACCCGGCTTCTGTGTGTTTCTGTGCAGCTTATACCCTGCAGTTCACATTGCACATAATATGAATGATGCCCCTAGAATTCAGTACACAACCTGATCAACCACACACTGTGACCCAGAGGGACCAGTGAAAGACTACTTATGAAACTGAACACTTTGCTATAATGCTATGATGTTAACCAATTAAAACTAGAGGAAGTCAACTCTTAGCTATTTTTGTTTCAATCTTTCAAAAATTATTATTTTTATGTCAGCTGTTTTAAAAAATCTTATCCAGTATTTTTGCCTAGAAAAATCCCATGAACAGATGAGCCTGGCAGGCTACAGTCCATGGGGTTACAAAGAGTCAGACACGACTGAGCGATTAACACACAGAAAACCACACACACACATATACACATACATGGTTACCCATACATGTAACCCATTTAAAAACTCCTATCTAGCTTAAAGCAAGTCTAATCTTTATCACTTAAATTTAATTTATTCAATGTTGTCTCTAAAATCTCTTTGATACCTAATGAACTTTTCTCTAAGCTCTAAATACTAAGTACTAATTATTTTCTCTTTAATGTAGAAAGTTGTCATTTTGTGTTTGCTATAAACCAGCAAGGACCAATAGAACATTCTGTGCTGATGGAAATGTCCTCTATCTATGCTGGTTCATAAGGCGGCCACAAGCCACACACAACTATTGATCATTTGAAATGTGGCTAATGCAATTGAGGAACTGAGTTTTAAATTCTATTTAATATTAATTAATTTAAATTTAAATAGCCATATATAGCTATTGGCCACTATATACGACAGTGCTACCCATGGTTTCTAATTCTATTAAAGTTATACTGGTCACAGCCCAAGGGGACCTTACTTAAGAGCAGTACGTGACTTGGGCAGTAAAGCGGCTTCATTTTTATGCATAATGTGTTACTAAAAAGTTCTATATATGGAGAGAATTTTTTATATCAAATCATGTTTTCCCACTTAGTCTTATTATAATTTCAAGATGGCATTGCCTCTGAAAAATCTTTAATTTTAGCATAGATTGATACTTGAGAATATTAATAATTGCCTTAAGACACTTCTGATCTCTTTATCAACATCTTGCTTTTCTATGTCTGCTTTTCTCAGTTTACATTCATCCAAGAAAGGTTAATCAAATGAATTATCCAGTTGTGATGAGTACGGTTAGAAGTATCTCTCTGTGAAAACATGTCAGTGTGCTGGTTCTGGGAGCCCACGCCATGCCTTTGTGTTTGTTCTTGTATCAGTTGCATCGGCTGTGTTTTTGCAAGCAAGGCCAGAGGTGAAGGCTTGACATTTTCATTTTTCTGTGCAGTAAAGCTAACACAACCATGTAAAGCAACGATACTCCGATAAGAATTAATTAATAAAAAGATGAATTCTTTGGGCCAAAGTTATGAGAAAAATAAATAATGCGGTAAAACAACAAAACAGCATGAAGCCTAGAGCAGCATTCCCTGAATTCAGTTCCTCTTAGAAAGTTGAGATGCTTAACAATAAAGAGGTCTATAATACAAAAACCATTGTGAAAAATTAAGTTAAAGACAGTCAACAGGTTTTTAAATACAGAAATCATCAGAGGCTTCAATTTATTCACATATTCTATGAATTTTCAAGGTCTTTTATACAACATTATTCCAAATGTATTCGACTGGGAAATTCTTTCATTACAGAACTGTGGAAAGACACAAGTGGTGCCAGAAAAAATTCAATAATATTTGAAAAACTAGAAGTCTTAATATATAAAATAAACTAAAATAATATAGAGTAAATAGAAAAACAAGGGATTATTAGCAGGAAGCAGGAACTTATGTTGTTGAGGTCCTACAAATGCCTGGCATGTGGGTATGTAAGACTCCACTACCTTTTCTATTCTTGCATCCCCTGAATAGCCTTACCTACCTATCAGTCCACAAAAATACCTGTAGTAACTACCTCCACCATAAAGACTATATTTAATATAAAATGTAAAATAAAGTATTTCAACCACTAAAAAAAAGGAAAAAAAATGTTTTGTACTGTCAGTGAACACCTGCCCAAAACATAGACAGTGGGTCTTCCCTTCCCTTCCCTTCTCTTCTTGCCAGGACCTAGAGGTCAAAAACATTTGAGGATCAATACTGTGACTATGCCATGGGGATAATCCAATCCTAAGCTTGGGGATAGGGAGGATGGGTTAAAGTTAACTCAGCAATGCTGGTCAGGAGCTGGGCTGGCTGGCTGGCTGTAAGACTGTGGAGCAAAACCCAGTTTCTGTTTTTTTTTTTTTTTTCTGAAAAGTCTACAATCAATGCTCCAGGGAAGGCTGCACAAACTATTGCAGAAACCTGGAGGAAGGAGAAAACTAAAAGTAGACACCATTTACAGGTCTTCATACTTTTCCCTCAGTGAACACTATGGCCTAATACTCTCATTCTGAGAAATGATGCTCAACCCCAAATAAAAGCAACATACTTTAATAATAAAGATGGAAAGTTTGTAACTTGCTCCCACCACACAATCCCACTTGACAAAATCTTACTGAGAAGGCAGGGCAGGCAAGACAACCTAGTGCGCAGCAGACACCATGGACTTCCTTCAAGTCTCCCAGCTAGTCATCTTTTATATAAGATCTTCAGGTTTCCTTTTTATTCCGAAAACATGGAATGAATAATGTTCCTCCCTCCCCCATAATCTTAGTATTTTTAAAAATACCTTGTTTTAAATCTCAACTTTATACTCTTAAAACACTTCTAAATAGCTCACTTCTTTTTCCTTTAATATTTGGGTCTTCATTGTAAATGCTTTAGCAGGTGAATGGTGAGTGGCAGTACATTTGGGGCACCATAAAGTTCCCCAAATATTTACATTTCTTGCTGCTTTCCAGGTGGCATTAAATAGACCTATTTTACAAAAAGCGCTCCCCCCACCATCTCATACTGTGGCACTTATTCACCTAAAATGTTCTCGGCATGCATGTGTTTGCAGTGCTGCCACCAGAATCTGTCTGCTGCCTGGATGGATGGCATACTGAATATTTTAGGAAGAAAATTTACCTAAGAGTTAAAAACTCATGATTGTAAATATTCAGCAGGCACTTAATTTATTGTTTCAAAATAGCTTTTGTGATGCGGAGGACATGTTTTTCTGTCAGCGACTCAGTATTTATTTTAACATATTAAACAACCTCAGAAATATTCATCGCACGGAAACCTTTCTACATTTGAGTGGATTAAATTTACAAGCCCAAATTAATGCTATAAATTACATTTACATAATTCATTTTTCATTAAACAGTATTTATTTAGCCTGCATCTCTGCTAATATATATGTTTAAGGAAAAAAGCAGTACCGGTATTGTTGGCCACATAGTTAATTTAGCCTAAGTAGAATTTAGAAGGCATCTCAGTGTTCCTTTGTTACAGGGCTCTCCCCCAACCATCCAACATCTGAATTTTGCAATTAAACAGAAACGTGTGTGTGTGTGTGTGTGTGTGTGTGTGTGGTCTGAGGCAGGAGAGAAGCCTGCTTAAACAGAAGCCAAGCCTCCCTTATATTTGCTTTTCAGAATGTTGCGTGATGTCCTTACCAATCACCCATTACATGTGTTTTGCTAATTTTGTGCAAAACTGAAAAGGAGGTAAGAGATGAACAAACTGGGTTGGAGGTCAGTTGGAAACTGAAGCCAGCAGCTCAGACCCAGATGGATTTAAAAGGACAAGGAAGGTAAAAAGAAACAAGAGAAGTGGGCTGACAATGCATGTGGGGTCCCAGAGAGCCTCCTATCTTTCCTTTTGCATTTACATCTATTTTGACAGATGAGGGTGAGGGCCATCAGTGCATTTGCGGCTGCAATTTCAGGTTTTAGAATGTTTTGAACAATATGCCTCAAATCACGCCAATAATTGGAGGACCCTTCATTACTGAGTGTTAGGCCTCTAACGATGCTAGTGGCAGAGAGGAGCCACTGGCTTCACTCACTAGGCTTGGTTTTGTGTGGCTGGCACCGAAATGGGCATTGTTCGCCTCAATTTCCCCTCTCTTTTTTCCCAGGAGCCTATTAAACCTCTTTGTTAAGAGACCCAGCTGCTTGTTTTCTCTCAAGATAATGACTGAAAAATGTGCTTTAAAAAAATCATGGGGAAAATGATTTCTGGAAGGTCTGTCTCCTCTTTCTTTCTGCTGTCATCTTGGCTGATAATAACTTTCAATAATCCCAGGGTAATAAAAACTCATCTGAACACAGAGACCAAATATGGAGCTTCAATTACCACAGAAACAGAAGGGACCACTGCCCTTCTTCCTCTGCCTTTTGCCTCAGTGGGAATTCTTCTCTTCTCCTCTGATATTCTTTTTTCAAACAAAAAATTGAGGTATAATTTACATACAATAGAATGTGCGGATTTCAATTTGTATGGTTTGTTGAATTTTGACAAACGTATATTCCCATGTAGTTATCATCTCAACTGAGACAGAGAACATATCCATTGCCCTAGAAAGTTTCTTCATTCCTTGTCCCAATCCATCCCCTCTCCAGAAAACAACTACTGTTTGGATTATTATCATTGTAGATTACTTTTGCCTTATTTTATACTTCATATAAGTGAAATCATGCAGTATGCATTCTATTGGGTATGACTCCTTTTCAGTTAGCCTGTTTTTTGAAATTTGGTAGTTTGCTCCTTTTTTATTGCTGAAATGTACTCCCCATGTAGGGATGTACTACAATTTATCTATTCTTTTGTTTGTGACATGTAGATTATTTCCAGTTTGGGGCTATTTTGGATAAAGCCACAATGAACATTTATGCATGAGATTTTATGTGGACATTTGCTCTCATTTCTCTGGAGTGAATATTTAAGTGTGCCATTGCTGCATTGTGCGGTAGGTATGAGTCTTAATTTGGATGACACTGCTATAGAATTCTCTGGAGTGGTTGTGCCTTTTCCTCTTTTGATGGGAAAAAAAACAAAACAAAACATCAATACATCGAAAACTGAATTTGGCCTTTGGTGAATCAGACTGTGAGATTATAAACCAAACTAAAGGGTACTCTACCCTCTTCTTTGATTTACTTAAATTTGGGGGAGAACCTGGTTTTGTCAACAAGCAGATTCCAGGTATCAGAAATAATGGGAGTTGCTTGGCTAATTTTTTTTTTTTTTTTGCTTTGAGAAAGAATGTAGAATTTTCACGCACGTGTTCCCAGTAAATGATCCTTTGTGCTTGTTTCCCTGTAGGCTGTATGTTATGATAAATTGCCCTCTTAGGTGTGCAGGTGGTGTCGGGGGATGTCTCAAAGAAGGCTGTATCTGCAGGCTCCATCCTGAAATGAAGACATCTTTCTGCAACATGAACTCAATAGATATCAGCCCCTCGATTCTAACAAATAGCCTCCATAGAAAATCAGAGAAATTGGAAAAATCCCAGCAAAATGATGGACCTCTTATGTTTTACAGGACAAAGACCAGGGCATCTTTGTAGGTGGCTAATGTTTTACTGGACAAATACTAGGACCTTTCTTTTTCCATATATAAGCTGCCCACATGCCTTACAAACAGCCATAACCCAACTGACATGGGCATTTTGCAACATGTTTGTCCTGATCAGTTTAACCCTGGATCCAAAGAAAATGCACTGACTTTCCTGCCTCCTTATGAATCCTAGAAAGGCAGGAAAGGAACTGAGATGGGAAGCTGGGTTTCCCTCCTGGGGGCAGACTTCCTAGCCAGCAAGAGCCCAGTTTAAATTTAGAGTCTTTGGTTTCAGTTTTGACAACGTGCCAGGCTCTGTAGCTACTTCTGGCTTTGCAAATAGGTGCCTGGTTATTTTAAAACAGTCAAAAGAGAGTTAGTATTAATAGTTTAATAAGTTGAAATCCTCTTTCTCTATTCATCCCCCATTCTTATGTGAGTCACAATCCCAATTTGTGATGCACTTGTATATCAGATGATTCTGGCTAAATGAGTCCACTGAAATGAGAATATTTGAACCTGTATTTATTAACTTAATTTTTGAAAAGACTCTAACTTAACCATTAAAAAAGGAAAAACTTGATTAGAAAAAATGGGTAAAAGATATGAACAGACATCTCCCCAAAGAGGTTTGCAGATAGCAAAAAGCATATGAAAAGATGCTCAACATCATATATTACTAGAGAATTATAAATTAAAATGGCATTGAGATACCAGTACACACCTTATGATAATGGTGAAAACCCAAAACGTTAATACCAAACGCTGGCAAAGATGTGGAGCAATAGGAACTCTTACTGCTGCTGGCAATTTAACAGTTTCTTTTGTGTAAAACTAAATATACTTTTCCCATAGAATCTATAATTGTACTCTGTAGTATTTATCCAAATGAGTTGAAAATTTACGTCTACTCAGAAACCTGTACATGGATGCTTACAGCAGCTTTATTCATAACTGTCAAAATTCAGAAGCAATTTTTTCAAGATGTTCTTCAGGCATTAAGGGATGCATAAACTGTGGTACATCTATATAACAGAATATTATTCAATGCTAAAAAGAAATGAACTATCAAGCCTTGAAAAGTCATAGAGGAATCTTAAATGCATATTGCTAAGTGAAAGAAATCAGCCTGAAATGGCTATATAATATATGATTCCAACCGTATAACATTCTGGAAAATGCAAAACTGCGGTGACAATAAAAAGATCAGTAATTGCCAGGAGTTTGGGAGAGGCAGGGATGAATAGGTGGAGCACATTTTTAGAATTTGAAGACATTCGGGGCAGTGAAACTATAGGCATACCCTGTTTTGTTGCACTTCACTTCACTGCGCTTTGTGGATACTGAGTTGTTGTTGTTGTTTTTCTACATATTGAAGGTTTGTGGTGACTCTGCCTCAAGCAAGTCTGTTGGTGTTATTTTTCCAACAGCAGTTGCTCACTTCATGTCTCTGTGTCACATCTTGATAGGCCTCAGAATATCTCTAACTTTTCCATTATCATTATATTTGTTACAGTGATCTGTGATCAATGATCTTTGATGTTACTGTTACTGTTCTGGGGTACTGTGACCCATGACCTTATAAGGTGACAAACTTAATCAGTAAATGTAGTGTGTGCTCTGACTGCTCCACCAACTGGTCATTTGCCCTCTCTCTCACTCTCCTCTGGCCTCCCTACTCCCTGAGTTACAATAATATTGAAATTAGGCCAAGTAATAACCCTACAATGGCCTCTAAGTGTTCAAGTAGAAGGAAGAGTTGTACATCTTTCATTTTAAATCAAAAGCTAGAAATGATTTAGCTTAGTGAGGAAGGCATGTCTAGAGCCAAGATAGGCTGAAAGCTAGGGTTTTGGTGCCAACATTTACCAAGTTATGAATGCAAATGATAAGTTAAAAAAAAAAAAACAGAACCAAAACATTGAATTGGACACTTTACATGGGTGAATAATATGTTATGTAAATTATGTCTCAATAAAACAAGAAGAAAAAACCCTAAAAACCTAAAAAGAAATCAAGAGAGCTCAATCCTAGACATGGTAAATTTGGAATGTTTACTAGGTATCCAAATGAAAATGTTGAATAGGTAGTTGGAGATATAACTCAGGAATTCACAGGAAGGGTTCAACTGTAGTTACAAGTGTGGGAGTTATTAGCATATGTACACATATATAAGACTGGATGGTCTTCAGAGAGTGAAGATAGGTGAAAAAAAGAGAAGTCTAAAGACCGAGGCTTGATTAAAAAAGAAGATGGATGAGGTGGTATAAATCATTAGCTCAAATATATCAACTCAATGGGAAGATCAAATCACATGGAAAGTCCAAGGGAGGCAATAGCGGAAGCTTTGCTCCGAAGGCAGCAAACAAATGTACTCAGAAAAAAAAAATTGAGGGAAATTCTTGTCAATAGACCTTGTGCCAACAGTTGCAAGAAATGTGGAAATTTTTTAGAGGGAAGGAAAGTGATATAGATCAGAAACATGGACCTACAATACAGAAAGAAAGGAATAAATGAAGGTAAAGTAGCAGCTGTTATTTTTATTACTCTTAATTGATCTCACAGGTAAAGTTTGTTCAAAATAATTATAGCAATAATATCTGGTCATTTTCATTTATGTATAAGTAAAATAAACGGCAGCAATGATACAAAGGACAGAGGAAAAATTAGGAATATCTTGCTATTATAAGATACTTGTACTATCGGGGAAATAGTATATTGTTATTTGAAAGTGGATATGGATGCAATGGCACCCCACTCCAGTACTCTTGCCTGGAAAATCCCGTGGGTGGAGGAGTCTGGTAGGGTGCAGTCCATGGGGTCGCTAAGAGTCAGACACGACTGAGTGACTTCACTTTCACTTTTCACTTTCATGCATTGGAGAAGGAAATGGCAACCCACTCCAGTGTTCTTGCATGGAGAATCCCAGGGATGGGGGAGCCTGATGGGTTGCCATCTATGGGGTCGCACAGATCGGACACTGCTGAAGCGACTTAGCAGCAGCAGCATGGATGCAAACTCAAGGATAACTACTGAAAAAAAGGGAAAAAATAAATATAATAAATATGCTAAGAAAGGAGAGAAAACAAATCATGTAAAATGCTCAATTAGAATCACAAGAGGTGGAAAAAAAGACCGGAAGACAAAAATAGGTACAAAGAAGGGCAACAAGTAGAAAACGGTAATAAGTATGCATATTAATCCAACTATGTCAATCAGTTCAGTTCAGTTGAGTTCAGTTGCTCAGTCGTGTCCGACTCTTTGCGACCCCATGAATCGAAGCACGCCAGGCCTCCCTGTTCATCACCATCTCCCGGAGTTCACTCAGACTCATGTCCATCGAGTCCGTGATGCCATCCAGCCATCTCATCCTCGGTCGTCCCTTTCTCCTCCTGCCCCCAATCCCTCCCAGCATCAGAGTCTTTTCCAATGAGTCAACTCTTCGTGTGAGGTGGCCAAAGTACTGGAGTTTCAGCTTCAGCATCATTCCCTCCAAAGAAATCCCAGGGTTGATCTCCTCCAAATGGACTGGTTGGATCTCCTTGCAGTCCAAGGGACTCTCAAGAGTCTTCTCCAACACCATAGTTCAAACGCATCAATTCTTCGGCGCTTAGCCTTCTTTACAGTCCAACTCTCACATCCATACATGACGACAGGAAAACCATAGCCTTGTCTAGACGGACCTTAGTCTGCAAAGTAATGTCTCTGCTTTTGAATATGCTATCTAGGTTGGTCATAACTTTTCTTCCAAGGAGTAAGCGTCTTTTAATTTCATGGCTGCAGTCACCATCTGCGGTGATTTTGGAGCCCCCCAAAATAAAGTCTGACACTGTTTCCACTGTTTCCCCATCTATTTCCCATGAAGTGATGGGAACAGATGCCATGATCTTCGTTTTCTGAATGTTGAGCTTCAAGCCAACTTTTTCACTCTCCTCTTTCACTTTCATCAAGAGGCTTTTTAGTTCCTCTTTGCTTTCTGCCATAAGGGTGGTGTCATCTGCATATCTCAGGTTATTGAGATTTCTCCCGGCAATCTTGATTCCAGCTTGTGTTTCTTCCAGCTCAGCGTTTCTCATGATGTACTCTGCATAGACGTTAAATAAGCAGGGTGACAATATACAGCCTTGACGTACACCTTTTCCTATTTGGAACCAATCTGTTGTTCCATGTCCAATTCTAACTGTTGTTTCCTGACCTGCATACAGATTTCTCAAGAGGCAGGTTAGGTGGTCTGGTATTCCCATCTCTTTCAGAATTTTCCACAGTTGATTGTGATCCACACAGTCAAAGGCTTTGGCATAGTCAATAAAGCAGAAATAGATGTTTTTCTTGCACTCTCTTGCTTTTTCCATGATCCAGCAGATGTTGGCAATTTGATCTCTGGTTCCTCTGGCTTTTCTAAAACCCATCTTGAACATCAGGGAGTTCACGGTTCACATATTGCTGAAGCCTGGTTTGGAGAATTTTGAGCATTACTTTAATAGCGTGTGAGATGAGTGCAGTTGTGCAGTAGTTTGAGCATTCTTTGGCGTTGCCTTTCTTTGGGATTGGAATGAAAACTGACCTTTTCCAGTCCTGCGGCCACTGCTAAGTTTTCCAAATTTGCTGGCATATTGAGTGCATCACTTTCACAGCATCATCTTTCAGGATTTGAAATAGCTCAACTGGAATTCCATCACCTCCACTAGCTTTGTTCATAGTGATGCTTTCTAAGCCCCACTTGACTTCACATTCCAAGATGTCTGGCTCTAGATGAGTGATCACATCATCATGATTATCTGGGTTGTGAAGATCTTTTTTGTACAGTTCTTCTGTGTATTCTTGCCACCTCTTCTTAATATCTTCTGCTTCTGTTAGGTCCATACCATTTCTGTCCTTTATCAAGCCCATCTTTGCATGAAATGTTCCCTTGGTATCTCTAATTTTCTTGAAGAGATCTCTAGTCTTTCTCATTCTGTTGTTTTCCTCTATTTCTTCGCATTCATTGCTCAGGAAGGCTTTCTTATCTCTTCTTGGTATTCTTTGGAACTCTGCATTCAGATGCTTATATCTTCCCTTTTCTCCTTTGCTTTTCACTTCTTTTCTTTTCACAGCTATTTGTAAGGCCTTCTCAGACAGCCATTTTGCTTTTTTGCATTTCTTTTCCATGGGGATGGTCTTGATCCCTGTCTCCTGTACAATGTCACGAACCTCATTCCATAGTTCATCAGGCACTCTATTCATCAGATCTAGGCCCTTAAATCTATTTCTCACTTCCACTGTATAATCATAAGGGATTTGATTTAGATCATACCTGAATGGTCTAGCAGTTTTCCCTACTTTCTTCAATTTAAGTCTGAATTTGGTAATAAGGAGTTCATGATCTGAGCCACAGTCAGCTCCTGGTCTTGTTTTTGTTGACTGTATAGAACTTCTCCATCTTTGGCGGCAGAGAATATAATCAATCTGATTTCGGTGTTGACCATCTGGTGATGTCCATGTGTAGAGTCTTCTCTTGTGTTGTTGGAATTTTAAATGTCAATGGTATAAGTAAGGGCTTTCCAGGGGCACTAGTGATAAAGAACCCACCTACCAATGCAGGAAATGTAAGAGATGAAGTTCAATCCTTGGGTCAGGAAGATACCCTGGAGGAGAGCATGGCAACCTACTCCAGTATTCTTGCCTGGAGAATTCCCACAGACAGAGAGGCCTGGTGGGCTACGGTCCAAAGCATGGCAAAGAGTCAGACATGACTGAAGCTACTTAGCAGGCATGCATGGTGTAAATAAACAAAAGATTATCAGAATGGATCAAAAATGTTGTATGTTGTCTAAAAGAAACCTGCTTTTAAGTATAATGACACAGATTAAAAGTAAAATGATATACTACGTTAATCTTACTCAAAAGAAAATATATGTAGCTATATTAATTATTTTTTCAACAAATAGTGTTGAAACAACTCAATATCCACATGTCAAAATATGAATTTAGACACAAAAATTAACTCAAAATTCATCATAGATCTGAATGTAAAATCTAAAACTAAAAACTCATAGAAAATGACAGGGGAAATCTAGGTGACTTTATTCATAGGAATGACTTTTTACATTCAAAACCAGGGACAAGATTCATAAAAGAAAGAATGAAAAACTGGATTTCATTAAAATTAAAACCTTGTGCAAATGACACTGTGAAGAGAATGAGAAGACAAGCACAGAATGGGAGAAAATATTTGCAAAAGATTTACTTAGTAGACTGTTTTTCAAAAATATATGAAGAACTCTTGCAATTAACAATAAGAAAAGGAAAGAGCCAATTAAAAAGCAGGCAAACAGTCTGAGCTGATGCCTCACCAAAGAAGATATACAGATAGCCAATAAGGATATGAAAAAATGCCCAACTTCAAATGTCATTAAGAAATTATAAATTTTTAAACAACAAAGAGACACTACTATATACCTATTAGAATTATGAAAATCCCAAACACTGACAACACCAAATGCTGGCGAGGAACAAAGGAGCAATAAGAACTTTTCTTTGTTGCCTGTGATAGTTTGGCAGAATCTTACAAAACCAAACATTCTCTTAACATATGATCCGGTAGTTGCACTCCTTGATATTTGCCCAAACAAAAACATGTCCATAGAAAAAGATGCACATGAATGTTCATATCAAGCTTATTCACAATTGACCACACTTGGAAGCAAGCAATGTGTCTTCCAGTAGGTAGATGGATAAACTGTGTTACATGTAGACAATAGAATATTATTCAACACTAAAAAAAAGAGCTATCAAACCATGAACAGACTTGGAGGAACCTTAAATGCATATTGCTAAGTGAAAGCAGGCTATCTGGAAAGGCTATATGCTATATGATACTCTGGAAAAGACAAAACTGTGGACAGTAAAAAGATCAGTGCTTGCCAGGAGCTGGGGGGAGGGGAGCATGAAAATACACAGTACAGAAGATTTTTAGGACAGTGAAACTATTCTGTATGATACTATAATAATGGATAAATGTCTCTATACATTTGTTCAAAGCTACAGAATATACACACCAAGAGTGAACCCTAATGAAAACTCCGGACTTCTGGTGAAGATGTTGTATCAGTCCAAGTTTACTGTAACAAATGTACACTCTGGTGCAGAATGTTGATAGTGGAGGAGGTTGTGTGTATGTATGGGAAGGAGGACGTAGGAGAACTCTTTGTACTTTCCCCTCAATTTTTCTCTGAACCTGAAACTGCTGTCCAAAATAAAATCTATTAAAAAATTTATAAAACTAACGCAGTTCTTTATCTGTAACTCCTCCTAATTTGTAATAATTGAGGAAAAATAGCAAGAAGGGGTAAGCTGTCAGGCGGAATGCACAAAATAGTCATTGAGAACATCCAAAGTGTCGTCATTTGTTAGGGCAGATCCAACATACTCATCAGGATTGTTGAGAACTTTCAACTGGGGAGTCAGTCCTTGGTTCAAAACTTGCAGAGCAGAGAGGAGATGCAAAAGTAGCCTCATATGCCTCTCAGATGATGAGTTTAGTGTGTAAGAAAAGTTTTCTTTTCAGATTAAAAAAAAATTGCCTTAAATTTTCTTCTGGGTTGGTGGAAAATTTAATGTTGCTCTTTATTGAAGCTCCCAGTCTTTTCTTCTGGGATCAAAAATAAGCTAAAATTTTACACATTGCAAAGCTATCAAAGAGTGAGCTCCTCATTATTCAATTACCTCTAAGGTGCCCACAGTCCTAGCCCAAGTGCTACCTTCAGATTGCTTGTGGCCTAGGAATTTGTGGTGATACCCAGAAGTTGGGCTTCCCCAGTGACTCAGACAGTAAAGAATCCACCTGTAATGCGGAGACTTGGGTTTGATCCCTGGGTTGGGAAGATTCTCAGAAGGAAGGCATGGCAACCCACTCCTGTATGCTTGCCTGGAGAATCCCCATGGACAGAGGTGCCTGGAGGGCTACAGTCCATGGGGTTGCAAAGAGTCAGACACAGCTGAGTGGTTAAAGCACACGAGAAGTTAATGGTGAGGCAGGGGACCTCCTTTATCTCAGTAGCTACCAACTGTTTGTTCAGTTAGTTCCAGGTAGTTCCACCTGCCAATCCAGGAGACTCAAGAGATGAGGATTTGATCCTTGGATTGGGCAGAAGGCCCCTGGAGTAGGAAATGGCAACCCACTCCAGTATTCTTGCTTGGAAAATTCCACGGGCAGAGGAGCCTGGTGGGCTGTATCCATGGCACCGCAAAGAGTCGGACATGACTGAGCAACTGAGTACACACCTGTTGTGAAGAGAACCATCTGAAAACAAGGAAGGAGAGGAAGTAAGAGCAAGGATGAAGGCAAGGAAGAGAGAGGTGAGAAGAGAGAGTAGCAACCCAATGAGGGAATTATGGAGTTTAATCAAGTGAATGAGAAATAAAAATCCAGAGTTGTTCTACGTTAGAGAGATGGCTGGTCATGAAGGTAGCTTTCTTAGCTTAATAGTCTAAAAACAGCTTTCAAAAATGTGCCTCTGAACTGACAACTTTGCTCTGGGATCAGAACCTGAGAGGCAACATAGTGTCAGCTTAGAACACAATTATTTATATTCTAAAATTGTAAGTGAGAAATGCCGTTTGTCTCCTTCCATGGGGTGGGGATGAGATGAACACAATGACTCCATCACTTCAGGCTTCCAGAATGCAATATTCCTTTTCTAAGCGACAAGGGTTTAAATGTCCCTTTCAAGTGGTCTGTCCCAATAGCATAGGAACACCACCAAAGTGGATCTTTGTCAGGAAGCAAGAAACCCTGCTTTGTCTTTGTGGAAGATGTGAATGCTGGAGATTTACTTGAAGGTTACGACCCTGAAACTGAGTGCTAATGTTAATAGCACAGGTATTCTAATGTGTTATTGTACAGATTTGGTTGCTTTGAGTGGTGGCATCAGGAAGTACTGCTGTCCTTTGGAAGAATGTCAGCATCTCTATACTTCTTACTCGCTCTCAGGAGGTGTGTATGTGAATGTTAAAGTCCCCGTTTATGAGAGTCAAGGGCTAGAAGGCAGTTCCATGTGGAGGAAAGGCTGAGAAGAACTGTTCTGTGCTTGGTCGTATGAGACCTGGATCTCACAATGGTCTTATAGAAAACTAAACAGAATTATCCGGAAATATATGGCTTTGCTGAAGGCCAGAGGGAGTAGTGTACACAGAAGGGTTCCCCTGGTGGGACTGGGCGTGGCCATTGCCAGCTACCCTTGTTAGGAAGCAGGACCTGGGGGCACAGAAGGGGCTCAAGAGGCAAGTCTCAGGCTGGAGAAAGGTGAGGAGGGAGAGTTTTCCTCTTTTGTGCTCTCGTGGTTGTGGATGCCCTTGATTCTAAATTTTTTAAATATAATTTTATTTATTTATGGCTATGCTGGGTCTTCATTGCTGTGAGGGCTTTCCTCTAGTTGCGGCAAGCAGGGGCTACCCTTTAATTGCTGTGCTCAGGCTTCTCATCGCGGTGACTTCTCTTGTGGAGCACAGGTTCTAGGACCCGTGGGCTTTAGTAGTTGCAGCTGGCTTTATAGTGCAGGCTCTAGTTATGATGCACAGGTTTAGTTGCTTCTCAGCATGTGAAATCTTCTCAGATTAGTGATCATGACACCATGTACAGCCCCTGAGTCCTTGTCTTC
Organism: Capra hircus; assembly: GCF_001704415.2. Taxonomy (NCBI): domain Eukaryota; kingdom Metazoa; phylum Chordata; class Mammalia; order Artiodactyla; family Bovidae; genus Capra; species Capra hircus. Next base: position 77,203,485 of record NC_030815.1, read on the forward strand.
TGAAGTAAAATGGTGACTCAAGAGTTAATGGGAGAAGGCAATGACACCCCACTCCAGTACTCTTGCCTGGAGAATCCCATGGTCAGAGGAGCCTGGTAGGCTCCATGGGGTCCATGGGGTCACCAGGAGTCAGACACAGCTGAGTGACTTCACTTTCACTTTTTATTTCAGGCATTGGAGAAGGAAACAGCAACCCACTCCAGTGTTCTTGCCTGGAAAATCCCAGGGATGGCAGAGCCTGGTGGGCTGCTGTCTATGGGGTTGCACAGAGTCGGACATGACTGAAGCAACTTAGCAGCAGCAGCAGCAGCAGCAGCAAGAGTTAATGATTGGGAAATATGAAGATATAGAAATAATGAAAAGCTATTGGGCTAAGGAACTGGTAACAATTTAAACAATAACTCTGTCACATAACAGAGTCAGCCAACTCCCAGTTCCCTGAAAGATATAAAGCCGACACACATTCCTAAGTTGTTTTTGCAGGAAGCAGACCACCCCTCCAGAAGAAAACTGCTGACCAATAGAACATAGACCCTAGATTGGTTGAAACCAAAAGGTTGATGATCCTTGAAACTTCACCTTGATGCCAACCAATCCAAGAACTGTCCAGGAGCTGATCATTGAACACTATTAAACTCCTGACAAACCCCTCCAGAGCGGATCATGTGCTCTTCAGGGCCCTAGCCCACTGTGATCACCTTTGCTGGGCAAAACAATTAAAGATACTCTTTTTTATTTCACCCAAGACTCTGCCTCCATGTTTTTATTTGGCACAGGTGAATAGAGGCCACGTTTCCGTAACAGTCAAACCCATGTCTCCTGCATTGGCAGCTGGATTCTTTACCACTGAACCACCAAAGAAGCCCCGCCTTGACTGTAAATAGCAAAGGTATTTGAGGATGCCTCTCATGGAGAAAGAAAAGCTATCACTAGGTATTAGATGCACGCGAAGGATCAGGAGACCCCAGTGGAGACTCTCAGGAAACTACAGAGAATTTATTGTCCAGGTCCTCTCTGTTAACTCCAAGTCTCTGTGAAACCCCTTTATAAACATTATGGCTTGGTTTCTGCATTTGCTGGGAGAAATTCTGAGTAAAACAGCAGCAGAAAACAGTAGCAGCTGAAAAGAAGCAGGTCCAGGGACCACAAGGTAGCTGGTGGCAGCCGTCAGAGCCTCACCAGTGGCTGAGTTTGCCGTCAGCCATGAAAACAGCATGATGGCACTGAGGTGATCTATGGGAGTTGTAGAAATGCTGGTGCAGAGGAAGTTGGTGGAAGAGCTGGACTTCCAGGGCCAAGTCGATAGGAACCTGAAGCACCATCAATTTCACATCATAAAGAAATGTGACTTTATGATGTCATTGAAAACCAATGAAGCATGAACATTTGGGGTGTACAGTAAGGAACTGAGGCTTGGTTACTTTGGTTTATTCTTGCTCACTGTGTTGTCCAAGGAGTGGGAAAGAGGCCCCACTCTGCTTGAAAATTGGGAGTAAACCCTGATGGAGGGGAACATTCTGCTTTCATTCTGTAAAATTAGATACACAATGTAACACTCTCCATCTAATTAATTACCAAACACTGACATCAGTGTTCATGCTCTGAATCTCAATACAGGTCGCTCCATTTGCGCATTCACTCCGTCTTCTTGATTACAAAATACCTTTGCAAATAGGACAGCAGATGTTCCCTCTCACAATTTCAACCAGGCATCTGCTCATTTTATTTGTCTCCTCTAACCCATTCAGTTGCTAAGCCCCTATATTTGTCCTGACATCTGGGGGCTGGCTCTTTGCCCGTTCAACAAAATTGAGTAACATTGAGTAATTTCCTGGACTAAGTTGGTATTCAAAGTTGGGAGAGCTGAAAAATTGTGTCTGAATTCTTCCTAATGAATTAACTATTAATTTTGCCCATAACAAAACGGAGTGATTTTCTCTGGGTGAGAGTAGTAGTTCATTTGTTTATTATTTACTCACTTCTATTTGCCAGTTAAAAAAATGAAAACATATTATTTGCATAATAACAATTTTTGAAAATTTATGACCATCTATTTAGGAAATTCTTGTCAGACCAAACTTTAAAAAAAAAATCCAACCTATTTTAAAAATTATTTACTTATTTATTTATTTGCCTGTGCTGGATCTTAGTTGCAGTATGTGGGATCTAGTTCTCTGACCAGGGATTGAACTCAGGCTCCCTGCATTGACAGCTCAGAGTCTTAGCCATTGGACCACTAGGGAAGTTCTCAGATCAAACTTTCTTAGTCCTCCATTCCATCTTACTGTTGTTGAAAGAGATAGTTGGACTATTTGTTGGCTTATCTTCAAGAGGGCAGTCGTTAGCTCTTTCCCACCTTACATGTACAAGCCATTCCCCACTGAGAGGCAGAACCTATTTTTTCTACCTTACTGAATCAAAGCTGGCCTGTGACTTGCTCTTGACCAATAGAATATGGAGGAAGTGACACTATTTAAGTCCTTGCAGCTTCTATTGAGTACACACATTCCAAGTATTCTTTGAATACCCTCTCTTGGGAATCTGGCTAATGTTAAGTTACTTACCTGAAGTCACATGGTTAGGAGCAGGATTGAAATCCAAATAGTCTGGCTTTTGAATCTACAGTCTTTGCCACTATGGCTATGTTATTAACAATTCTTTAAAGCCAAAGTCACAAACAGGCAGTCCACAGGCTGAGTCTGGTTCACAAATCTGTTTTGTTTGGCATTCAGTAATTTAAAAAAAGTTGAACTTGAATGCCTTTGGGTGAGGCCTACCTATGCCAGTTCACTTTATAGTTTCCCAGCTTAAATTTATTCTGTCTGATTCTTACAAGTGTGATCTCTGGAGGTGTTTGACTTGGCAGCTCCTAAAGTAATGCATTTCCTAGCATCCTCTAGTTCCACTGCCTACTCTGCTTCTTTTCTTGTCTGTGGACCAACTCTCTCACACCCACTTGCCTCTCCAATTTCCATATAAGACCACCAACCCATTATCTCTTTTTTTCCTCTACTTTTCTCTCACCTTCATGAAAGAACCTACACATGGATGACTCCCCACTTCAGTCCAGTGAACTCATATATACCAAAAAAGTGCTCAATGTTTAGTTGGGTAATTTTCATTTCATGTGATCACTCCAACCAATGTGGGTACACATATCCAATGATCACTTGGAAAAACCCCTATTAATTCATAGATTACAAATGAGACATAGTTAGTGACTATTCAAAATAACTGTAAACACACTGCTTAACATTTGCTTAGTAATTTTTAAATTAATTTTTATTGGAGTACAGTTGCTTTACGATATTGTTAGTGTCTACTGTACAGCAAAGTGAATCAGCCATACAAATATATGTATCCCCTCTTTTTTGGATTTTCTTCTCATTTAGGTCACCAAAGAGCACTGAGTAGAGTCCCCTGAGTTACATAGCAGGTTTTCATTAACTAAATCTATTTTATACAGATTTCATAAACTCTAGTATCAATTCTATTTTATACAGATTTTATAAACTCTAGTAATTCAACAGTGCATATATGCCAATCCAAATCTCCCATTGCTTAGTATTTTAAAATTAAGATTAGGAGCCCTTATGCATATAACATAAGCATATTTTCAAGTGTTCATAGAAATTATATGGGTTTTGAAGAATTATTCCTTAAGGAATTTTATGTATTTGGGGACTTTCATTTATATAACTCATCAAAGTTTAAGAGTTTTAGGCAGGTTAAAAATGGCTAAATAATGTGCAAGGGTTGTGTGACACCATAGAAGAAATGCTAAGGAAATATCAGAGGAGAGAGCACTTAGATTTCAAGAGCAAAATTTTATCTTGTAATGATGGAGAGAGAACATCTTTTTGATAAAAGAGAAGAGTGATTGAACATGAGCAGAGAGGAGGGACTCATCAAATAGAAGTACCAGATGCAGATAATCACCACGTTCTGATCACCGTGGGAGTGTCACTTGGGAAATGTGTGCTACAGCTCAGACACTGCAGAGAACTTGGAAACTTTGCTCATTCTCACACCCTCTGATAAAAATATACCTTTTCCACCTAAAAGAAGACAGCTTCTTTCATGTTTAGTCTTCTCAGTGCCCATCAGCAACAGGTCACATGAATACATTTTTAGCAGAGTCTGTTTAAAATTCCAGGAATCTGTATTTAACTACAGGCTTGTTCAAGAATTTGATCATTGGATTTTTAAGGGTGGTGTGTGAGAGGAAAGAGATTTTTAATTTACTTGAGCTGATAGTCTCTTTGAATATAATATGTAAGTGGGTAAGTTAAATATGTGAATTTTTATTAATAGCAGAAAGGTATTTAGAGCCGGCAGTGCTATGCAAGTCTAGCCACTTAGTGTTTATTATGCACATATGTCAGTGATTAAAATCCTATCTTTGGGTTTTGCAGATAATATAATATAGAGAGATGGGATTCTCTGTTGGGGCCAGGAGGAAGGACACTGGCTATAGAAAATGTTTATTTCCAGACTTTCTAGTTGGGGGAAGTTGATGGAAAGGTTTCTGTGTATCCACACTGATGCTGTACATGCCCAAAAAAGCAGTGGGCAAAACTTCTGGGTTAGATTAGATGACCTCTCGGGGTGCCTTCTGGCTTGGAAATTCTGAGTATTAAGTGGCTAATTAGCTAGTTTCCCTATTTGCCCTTGCATTGGGCCATGGTTTTCCCCAGGAGCCTTTTTGCTGCCAAGTGGGATTTCATGTTACATTCATGGTTGAGGTCAAGCTTGTTATATCAGCTTGGTTCTGGCTAACTAATTCCACATTACTAGGAAGACTTCTGTAAATATAGTGAGAAGGAGAAATTCTCAAAGCATTTTATCCAAGTTCAATCTATGGAACTCATAAAATATGCTTTCTTTGGACGAGATATCCTACACTGAAGGGGGAAGTTTGAATTTTGACTTTTTTTTCTCTCCCTAATTTCCAAATGTCTCTCACTGATGTAGTTTTTGCTTCTCTGCTATTTGCCTGAGGTCAGCAGATCACTACTCACCTTCCTCTGGAAAGTTCTTCATCCTAGAATTTAAACAACAAATTGGAGTTTCCTTCTCTTTAAAGATCATGCACTATTAAATTAATTTAAAAAACAAATTTTATATTGGAGTATATTTGATTAACAGTGTTGTATCTCTTGAGCTGATTATTGGTCCAAGGCTGAGCACCTGGCCCAAGCTGGACATATTAGAATTTGTCCCCAGAACTGTTTACTGGGCCCAGAGAGAGTCTCAGGTTTTCTTTGAAGGCAAAGCTGAAAGATGTAAGGCTGAGACCTGCTATAGCTATCTTTCTTGTGATGATTCAGTCACTTTTGACTTGCCTAAAACTTTTAAACCTTTGGAGAAAACTCATCTAACAGAAGGAAATGGATATTTCAAGAGAACCGCCCCCCCAACCCTCCTCACCCTCTGCCACAAACACACACACACACACACACACACAGTCACACTGTGTCTTTGCTATATATCAAATAGGTTAATTCGTGGTAATTTCTAATGTTTAAAACTAAAGGTGACAATGAATAGTATTAAATTCTTCAAATTAAGAGGTTATACAGTTATGTTGCTTAGGATCAAATTGTGGCTCCCCTGCTATGACTTCGGACACGTTACTAGTTTAACCTTTCTAAGCCTTAGTTTATTTATTTGCAAATGGGAATAATATTAGTTCCCACCAGACTTCCCTGGTAGCTCAGTTGGTAAAGGATCTGCCTGCAGGGCAAGAGACCCAGGTTCAATCCTGGGTGGGGAAAAGCCCCTGGAGAAAGAAATGCAACCCCCTCCACTATTCTTGCCTGGGAAATCCCATGGACAGAGGCGTCTGGCAGGCTACAGTCATGGGGTAACAAGAGTTGGACATGACTTAGCAACTAAACCACCACCACCACCTCATAGAAAAGTAATGAGCACTAAATAACATCATATTGTTTCAGTTATTTATTGAAGTTGAAGTGAAGTTGCTCAGTCGTGTCTGAGTCTTTGCAACCCCATGGACTGTAGCCCACCAGGCCCCTCCATCCATGGGATTCTCCAGGCAAGAATACTGGAGTGGGTTGCCATTCCTTCTCCAGGGGATCTTCCTGACCCAGGGATCGAACCAAGGTCTCCTGCATTTCAGGCAGACACTTCAACCTCTGAGCCACCAGGGAAGCACCAAACCACCCCCAAAACTTGGTAGGTTAAGACAATATCAACCATTTATTTAATTGGTTCCACAATTTGGGCATGGGCTCAGTTCATTTCTGTTCCACATGGTATGATTGTGATGGAACAGGAACTGAAGGATACAAGATGGCTTTACTCACATGTCTGGTGCCTCAAAAGGGTGGCTACAAATGCTGGAGATTGATTTGATATGACTCTGCGCATCAAAGTGCTTAGATGTTTTTACTTGGTGATTGCCTTCAAAGAGCATGAAAGTAGAAGCTGGAAGGCCTCTCTATTGCTGCTGTATAATTACCATAAATGCAATGCCTTAAACAATACAGATGTATTATCTTACAGTTCTGGAGGTCAGAAGTCTGAAATGGTTCATGTGGGTCTAACATCAAGGTGTTGACAGAAGGCCTTCTTCCTGGAGCTCCAGGGGGAGAATCTGTTTCCTTTGCTTTGACAGATTCTAGAATCCACTTGCATTCCTTGACTTATATCCTCTTCTTCCACTCTCAAAGCCAACATCATAGCTTTTTCAAATTTCTCCCTCTTTTTCTGACCTTCGCTTCCATCATCACATTTCTTTCTCTGACTCTTCTGCCTCTCTCATGTAAGAGTACATATGATTACATTAGGCTCACCTTGATAACCCTGGATATTCTTCCTATCTCAAGATCTTTTGATGAGTCACATCTGCAAAATTCCTTTGACATGTGTGGTAACATATTCACAAGTTCTGGGTGTTAGGGTGTGGACATTTTTTGTTTTTTTGATGGAGGGAGTGGTGAATGTTATTCTACCTACCAGCCTACCCTCTAGCCCTCAATGATTCAGGATCATCCTACATGCATTACCCCATCTCAACCTGCCCCCAAACTGAAAACCATTACAGCATCAACTCAAAGTCCAAAATCTCATCTAAATTTTATCAGCTCAGAAGTCCCAAATCTTGGCTTTGGATGCTGCTGCTAAGTCACTTCAGTCGTGTCCGACTCTGTGCAACCCCACAGACAGCAGCCAACCAGGCTCCCCCGTCTCTGGGATTCTCCAGGCAAGAACACTGGAGTGGGTTGCCATTTCCTTCTCCAGTACATGAAAGTGAAAAGTGAAAGTGAAGTCGCTCAGTCGTGTCTGACTCTTCGAGACCCCATGGACTGCAGCCCACCAGGCTCCTCCGTCCATGGGATTTTCCAGGCAAGAGTACTGGAGTGGGGTGCCATTGCCTTCTCCATTCTTCTTTTACTAAACAAAGAAGCCAAATCTCATTATCTAAATAGCCTAAATCAGGTATGAGTGAGACTCCATATGACCCATCTTGGGGGAATATTCCTATTTGTGGGCCCATAAAACTAGAAAATAAATTATCTGTTCTCCAAATACAATGGTGGGAAAAGAGTTGGATAATAGCTATAGAAATTCCTGTTCAAAGGGAGAAAACAGAAGGGAAAAAGGGGCCACCAATCCTAGGCAATTCTGAAATCATTTTGAAGCTGTTTGGGGCAAACTCTGCTGAGTTTCAAAGCCTGGAAACAATTCTCTGTGGCTTGGGACTCCACTCTCTGTTTTCACAGGTCTAGCTTTGAAGTCATCCTTCCTTTTTCACAAAAAGTTACACAGGTTTGCCGCCAAGTAATTCTGTTATTAGCTGCCAATTTTGTTTATTTACTTGGCTCAGAGTAAGCAGGCACTGCCTGGTGTCTGCTGTTGGGATGACATGACCCAACCTGCTGGATACTGACAGTGGGTATCCTGGGCTGTCTCCTCTCCTTGTGACTTTGGTCCTATCACACTCACCACATTATGAAACAGGGAAATGCTTGCTGTATCTGGATCCCATTTCCTGGCACCCAGCTGGGTACAGTGGAGACCTAGACATGATTTCTTTCCTCCTTTTCCTTTGGTGGAGTGGTGGAGTGCCACTGAAGCAGCGGCTGTGCAGTGCTGGAGCAACTTTGAGGAGATACCCCACGTCCAAGGGCAAAGAGAAGCCCCAGCAAGATGGTTGGAGGGGTGAGATAGTGTATAGAATCAAACCCCATACTCACCAGAGATGGTCAGAGGGCTCAAACTTTGTGTGCACCAGGACCCAGAGACCCCACGGAGACTGAGACAGAACTGTGTTTGAGTGTCTCCTGCAGAGGTACGGGTCAGCAGTGGATTGCTGCAGGGGCAGGGGCTCTGGGTGCAGTAAACCTGGGTATGGCATGAGCCCTCTTGGAGGAGGTTGCCATTAATCCCACCATAGAGCTGCCAGAACTTACACAGGACTGGAAACAGACTCTTGGAGGGCACACACACAAAAAAAACTTGTGAGCACCAGGACCCAGGAGAAAGGAGCAGTGACCCAAAAAGAGACTGACCCAGACTTGCCCATGAGCATCCAGGAGACTCTGGCGGAGGTTTGGCTCGGTGGTGGCCTGCTGCAGGGTTGGAGGCACTGAGCGCAGAAGTGCCTACCCGGGACCTTTTGAAGGAGGTCCCCATTATCTTCATTACATTCACCATAGTTTGGTCTCAGGTCAAATAACAGGGAGGGAACACAGCCCTCCCCATCAACAAAAAATTGGATTAAAGATTTACTGAACATAGCCCTGCCCATCAGAATAAGACCCAGTTTCCCCCTCAGTCAGGCTTCCCTGATGGCTCAGAGGTTAAAGTGTCTGCCGGCAATGCAGTAGACATAGGTTCGATTCCTGGGTTGGGAAGATCCCCTGGAGAATGAAACGGCAACCCACTCCAGTATTCTTGCCTGGAGAACCCCATGGATGGAGGAGCCTGGTGGGCTACAGTGCACGGGGTCGCAAACAGTCAGACACGACTGACCGACTTCACTTTCCCCCTCAGTCAGTCTCTCCCACCAGGAAGCTTCCATAAGCCTCTTATCCTTCTCCATCAGAGGGCAGACAGAATGAAAACCACAATCACAGAAAACTAACCAATCTGATCACATGGACCATGGCCTTGTCTAACAATGAAACTATGACACATGCCGTGTAGGGCCACCCAAGACAAAACGTGGTCCACTGGAGAAGGGAATAGCAAACCACGTTAGTATTCTTGCCTTGAGAACCCCATGAACAGTATGAAAAGGCAAAAAGATAGGACGCTGAAAGATGAACTCTTTGGGTCAGTAGGTGCCCAATATGCTACTGGAGATCAGTGGAGAAATAGCTCCAGAAAGAAGGAAGAGATGGAGCCAAAGCAAAACCAACACCCAGTTGTGGATGTGACTGGTGACAGAAGTAAAGTCCAATGCTGTAAAGAGCAATATTTTATACGAACCTGAAATGTTAGGTCCATGAATCAAAGCAAATTGGAAGTGGTCAAACAGGAGATGGCAAGAGTGAACATTGGCATTTTAGGAATCAGTGAACTAAAAAGGACTGGAATGGGTGAATTTAACTCAGATGACTATTATATCTCTGGTTCCTCTGCTTTTTCTAAAACCAGCTTGAACATCTGGAAGTTCACGGTTCATGTACTGCTGAAGCCTGGCTTGGAGAATTTTGAGCATTACTTTGCTAGTGTGTGAGATGAGTGCAATTGTGTGGTAGTCTGAGCAATCTTTGGCATTGCCTTTCTTTGGGATTGGAATGAAAACTGACCTTTTCCAGTCCTGGGGCCACTGCTGAGTTTTCCAAATTTGCTGGCATATTGAGTGCAGCACTTTCACAGCAGCATCTTTCAGGATTTGAAATAGCTCAACTGGAATTCCATCACCTCCACTAGTTTTGCTCATAGTGATGCTTTCTAAGGCCCACTTGACTTCACATTCAGGGATGTCTGGCTCTAGGTGAGTGGTCACACCATCGTGATTATCTGGGTCGTGAAGATCTTTTTTGTACAGTTCTTCTGTGTATTCTTGCCACCTCTTCTTAATACCTTCTGGTTCTGTTATGTGCATACCATTTCTGTCCTTTATCGAGCCTATCTTTGCATGAAATGTTCCCTTGGTATCTCTAATTTTCTTGAAGAGATCTCTAGTCTTCCCCATTCTGTTCTTTTCCTCTATTTCTTTGCATTGATCCCTGAGCAAGGCTTTCTTATCTCTCCTGGCTATTCTTTGGAACTCTGCATTCAGATGCTTATATCTTTCACTTTCTCCTTTGCTTTTCATTTCTCTTCTTTTCACAGCTATTAGTAAGGCCTCCCCAGACAGCCATTTTGCTTTTTCTGCTTTTATTTCCGTTGTTCTAGGAGGTGGGTCATAGAGGATCTTGCTTTGATTTATGTCATCGAGTGTTCTGCCTGTGTTTTCCTCTAAGAGTTTAATAGTTTCTGGTCTTACATTTAGGTCTTTAATCCATTTTGAGTTTATCTTTGTGTATGGTGTTAGGAAGTGTTCTAATTTCATTCTTTTATATATTGTCCAGTTTTCCCAGTACCATTTATTGAAGAGGCTGTCTTTGCCCCCATGTATATTCTTGTCTTTGTCAAAAATAAGGTAACCATAGGTGCATGGGTTTATTTCTGGGCTTTCTATCTTTTTCCATTGGTCTATATTTCTGTGTTTGTGCAAGTACCATACTGTCTTGTTGACTGTAGCTTTGTAGTATAATCCAAAGTCAGGAAGGTTGATTTCTCCAGCTCCATTCTTCTTTCTCAAGACTATGGCTATTTGGGGTATTTTGTATTTTCATATGAATTGTGAAATGTTTTTGTTTTTGTTCTTTTTCTGTGAAAAATGCCATTGATAATTTGATGGGGATTGCATTGAATCTGTAGATTGCATTTAGTTGTATAGTCATTTTCACAATATTGATTCCTCCTACCCAGGAACATGGAATATCTCTCCTTCTGTTTATGTCATCTTTGATATCTTTCATCAGTATCTTATAATTTTCTGTGCACAGTACTTTTGTCTCCTTAGGTAAGTTTATTCCTAGATATTTAATTCTTTTTTTTTTTTTTGCAATGGTGAATGGGATTGATTCCTTAATTTCTCTTTCTGATTTTTCATTGTTAATGTATAGAAATGCAAGTGATTTATGTATGTTGACTTTGTACCCAGCAACCTTGCTAAATTCACTGATTAGCTCTAGTAATTTTCTGATACTATCTTTATGGTTTTCTATGTACAGTATCATGTTGTCTGCAAACAATGAGAGCTTTACTTCCTCTTTTCTTATCTGGATTCCTTTTATTTCTTTTTCTTCTCTGATTGCTGTAGTTAGGACTTCCAGAACTATGCTGAATAATAGTGGTGAAAGTGGACACCCTTGTCTTATTACTGATCTCAGGGGGAATGCTTTCAGTTTTTCACCATTGAGAATGTTTGCTGTAGGCTTATCATATATGGCCTTTACTGTGTTGAGGTAGGTTCCTTCTATGTCCTTTTTTGGAAGTTTTAATCATAAACGGGTGTTGCATGTTGTCAAAGGCTTTTTCTCCATCTATTGGGATGATCATATGGTTTTTATCTTCCAATTTGTTAATATGGTGTGTTACATTGATTGATTTCCATATATTGAAGAATCCTTGCATCCCTGGAATAAACCCAACTTGATCATGGTGTTTGAGCTTTTTGATGTATTGCTGAATTCTGTTTACTAAAATTTTGCTGAGGATTTTTATATCTATGTTCATCAGGGATATTTTCTTATTTTGTGTCGTCTTTGTCTAGTTTTGGTATCAGGCTGATGGTGGCCTCGTAGAATGAGTTTGGAAGTGTTCCTTCCTCTGCAATGTTTTGAAAGAGTTTTAGAAGGATAGACATTAACTCCTGTCTAAATGTTTGATAGAATTCTCCCGTGAAGCCATCTGGTCCTGGGCTTTTGTTTTTTGGGAGACTTTTGATCACAGCTTCAATTTCAGTGCTTGTAATTGGGATGTTCATAATTTCCATTTCTTCCTGATTCAGTCTTGGAAGATTGGACTTTTCTAAGAACCTGTCCATTTCTTCCAGATTATCCATTTTATTGCCATGCAGTTGTTTGTAATAGTCTCCTATAGTCCTTTGTATTTCTGTATTGTCTGTTGTAACCTCTCCTTTTTCATTTCCAATTTTGTTGATTTGATTTGTCTCTCTTTTTTTCTTGATGAGTCTGGCTAAAGGTTTGTCAATTTTGTTTATCTTCTCAAAGAACCAGATTTTAGTTTTATTAATCTTTACTATTGTTTCCTTCATTTCTTTTTTATTTATTTCTGCTCAGATCTTTATGATTTCTTTCCTTCTACTAATTTTGGTTTTTTCTTCTTCTGTTTCCAGTTGCTTTAGGTGTAAAGTTAGGTTGTCTATTCGATGTTTTTCTTGTTTCTTAAAGTAGGATTGTATTGCCATAAACTTCCCTCTTAGAACTGCTTTTGCTGCATGCCATAGATTTTGAGTTGTCATGTTTTCATTGTCATTTGTTTCTAGAAATTTTTTATTTCCCTTTTGATTTCTTCAGTAACCTGTTGGTTATTTAGAAATGCATTGTTTAATCTCCATGTGTTTGTGTTTCTTACAGTTTTTTCTTGTAATTGATATCTAGTCTCATAGTGCTGTGGTTGGAGAAGACGCCTGATACAACTTCAATTTTCCTAAATTTACTGAGGTTTGATTTGTGACCCAAGATGTGATCTATCCTGGAGAATGTTCCATGTGCACTTGAGAAGGAGGTGTATTCTTCTGCATTTGGATGGAATGTCCTGAAGATATCAATGAGATCCATCTCATCTAATGTATCATATAAGACTTGTGTTTCCTTATTAATTTTCTGTTTTGATGATCTGTCCATTGGTGTGAGTGGGGTGTTAAAGTCTCCTACTATTATTGTGTTACATCAGGTTTTCCTTTTATGTCTGTTAGTGTTTGTCTTCTGTATTGAGGTGCTCCTATGTTGGGTGCATAAATATTTAAAATTGTTGTGTCTTCCTGTTGGATTCATCCCTTGATCATTATGTAATGTCCTTCCTTATTTCTTGTAATCTTTAATTTAAGGTTTATTTTGTCTGATATGAGAATCACTACTCCAGTTTTCTTCTTCCCATTTGCATGGAATATATTTTCCATCCTCTCACTTTTCATCTATATGTGTCTTGAGGTCTGAAATGGTTTCTTGTAGACAGCATATACGTTGGTCTTGTTTTTGTATCCATTCAGCCAGTCTGTGTCTTTTGGTTGGAGAATTTAATCCACTTACATTTAAAGTAATTATTGATATATATGTTCCTATTGCTATTTTCTAATTGTTTGGGGTTGATTTTGTAGATCTTTTTTCTTCTGTTGTATTTCTTGACTATATAAGTCCATTTAACATTTGTTGTAAAGCTGGTTTGGTGGTACTGAATTCTTTTAACTTTTGCTTGTGTGAAAAGCTTTTTATTTCTCCATCAATTTTGAGTGAGATCCTTGCCAAGTACAGTAATCTTGGTTGTAGATTTTTCACTTTTAGTAATTTAAATATATCCTGGCCTTTAGGAATTTAAATATATTCCCTTCTGGCCTGCAGAGTTTCTGCTGAAAGATCAGCTGTTAAACATATGGGGTTTCCCTTGTATGTTACTTGTTGCTTCTTCCTTGCTGCTTTTAATATTCTTTCTTTGTGTTTAGTCTTTGTTAGTTTGATTAGTATGTGTCTTGGTGTGTTTCTCCTTGGATTTATCCTGTATGGACCTCTTCGTGACTCTTGGACTTGATTGGCTATTTCCTTTTCCATGTTGGGGAAATTTTCAACTATAATCTCTTCAAAAATTTTCTCATACCCTTTCTTTCTCTGGGACCCCTATAATTCGAATGTTGGGGCATTTGATATTGTCCTAGAGGTCTCTGAGCTTGTTGTCAGCTCTTTTCATTCTTTTTACTTTATTCTGCTCTTCAGAACTATTTCCACCATTTATCTTTCAGCTCACGTTCTTTTGCTTCCGATATTCTGCTATTGATTCTTTCTAGAGTATTTTTAATTTCAGTAATTGTGTTGTTTATCTCTGCATGCTTATTCTTTAATTCTTCTAGGTCTTTGTTAATTGATTCTTGCATTTTCTCCATTTTATTTTCAAGGTTTTTGATCATCTTTACTACCATTATTCTGAATTCTTCTTCAGGTAATTTTCCTATTTCCTCTTCATTTATTTGGACTTCTGTGTTTCTAGTTTGTTCCTATATTTGTGCAGTATTTCTCTGCATTTCCATTTTTTTTAAAGTTATTGTGTTTGAAGTTTCCTTTTCCCAGGCTTCAAGGAAATTTGAATTATTTTCTTGAAGAAGGTTGAATTCTTTTTCCCTTTTGGTTTCTGCCCTCCCAAGGTTGGTCCAGTGGTTTGTGTGAGCTTCATATAGGGTGAGATTTATGGTGAGTTTTTGTTTGTTGTTTGTTTTTTCTCTAATGGGAAAGGCTGAGTGAGGTGGTACTCCTGTCTGCTGATGATTTGGTTTATATTTTTGTTTCATTTGTTGTTTAGATTAGGCATCTTGCACAGGGTGCTACTGGTGGTTGCATGATGCTGGGTCTTGTATTCAATTGGTTTCTTTTGTGTGAATTCTCACTATTTGGTACTCCCTAGGGTTAGTTCTCTGGTAGTCAAGTGTCTTGGGGTCAGTGCTCCTACTCCAAAGGCTCAGGGTTTGATCTCTGGTCAGGAACAAAGATTCCACAGTCAGTTTGTTATGGCATTAAGGGAGAGTAAAACAAAGACAAGAAACCAAAGATGAACTCCAGACAAATGGCAGTTACAAAATCAGGCAAATAATAATTAAAATAATGGAATATACACATATAAATATACATCCATGAGCAAAGTGAAAACAGTCCAACAAAAATAAAGTACAGTAGATTGATCTAGTGAACAAAGTAAGTCAAAAATTATATTTACCAGTTAAGAACAAAAGTAACTTAAGCACAAGCTGGAAAACAAAACTAAAGCAAGGTGCCACGTGGGGAATAAAGCAATGAAAATAAAGCTAACAAATATGTTGAGAGGAAAGGAGAGAAAGAAAAGAAAGAGTAGATATGCAAAGTTAAATACAGGTAGAAAAAGAAGATTTATATACATTAAAGATTAACTGCAAAGGGAAAAGAATAGTAGGAAAAGCAAACAAAGGAATAAATGTAGAAAAAATAATAATAGGTTAAAAAATTTAAAAAATAGAAAAGACAAAAAAGAGAGAAAAACACCACAGAACTGCAAAAACCCAATGTAGAGGTAGAGGCTTATCACAACAATAAAAAATGTGACTCAGGAAAAAGAAAGAAAAAAAAGAAAAGCTCAAAAGCTTAATTGAATTTGTTGTGCCAATAAAATCGATAACTACACCAGAGGGGGTAAAAAAGAAAAAAAAAAAAAAAAAGAAAGGAAAAAAAAATCCAAAAGAATCTAAAGAACAAGTCAAAAAATCAGAATAATAAATGTTTTTCTTGAGTCTCTGCTGTCAGAATCCTTTCCCATGCTGGGAATCTCAGTCCACTGTACCTCCTTAGGATGCCCTCCTAGACTGTACTGATCTCTGGATCTGCTGTGGGGGCTGCTCAGATTCTAATCTAGGCCTACTCCTGTGTGTTCTTGCCCCCAGTGTCCACAGCTATCAGAGCTAGTGTGTTTTCTTTTGTGGGAGCTCTCAATGACCTTTTATATATTCCATAGATACAGAGTCTGCTTAGTTGATCATGTGGATTTAATCTGCAGTTATACAGCTAGTGGGAGGTTTTGGGTCTTCTTCCTTAGCTACACTGCACCTGGGTTTCAGTTGTGGTTTTATTTCTACCTCTACATGTAGGTCGTCTGGTGGGGTTTAGCTCCTGAGGCTGTGCTGGAGGGCTTGGGTTTGCCCCTGTGAGGGCCAGGTGTGGTGGTGGTGGGTCACAGGCGTTTTGGCAGCACCAGGTACTCAGGCAGGTTGGCGGTTGGGCAGCAGGAAATAAAAATGCTCTTAGAAGTGTATGGCAACCAGTATTGGCCAATACACTCCAGTATTCTTGCCTAGAGAACAGCCCTCCCTGTCGAAGAAGCCTGGCAGGCCACAGTCTACAGGGTCACAAAGAGTCAGAGAGGACCGAAGAGACCTTACATGCATACGTACCAGACTTTTTTTTTGTTGCCTGTGCTGTGGAAAATTCTGAAAGAGATGGGAATACCAGACCACCTAACCTGCCTCTTGAGAAATCTGTATGCAGGCCAGGAAGCAACAGTTACAACTGGACATGGAAGAAGAGACTGGTTCCAAATAGGAAAAGGAGTACGTCAAGGCTGTATATTGTCACCCTGCTTATTTAACTTCTATGCAGAGTACATCATGAGAAATGCTGGACTGGAAGAAACACAAGCTGGAATCAAGATTGCCGGGAGAAATCTCAATAACCTGAGATATGCAGATGACACCACCCTTATGGCAGAAAGTGAAGAGGAACTAAAAAGCCTCTTGATGAAAGTGAAAGAGGAGAGTGAAAAAGTTGGCTTGAAGCTCAACATTCAGAAAACTAAGATCATGGCATCTGGTCCCATCGCTCCATGGGAAATAGATGGAGAAACAGTGGAAACAGTGTCAGACTTTATTTTTGCGGGGCTCCAAAATCACTGCAGATGGTGATCGCAGCCATGAAATTAAAAGATGCTTACTCCTTGGAAGAAAAGTTATGAGCAACCTAGATAGTATATTCAAAAGCAGAGACATTACTTTGCTGACTAAGGTCTGTCTAGTCAAGGCTATGGTTTTTCCTGTGGTCATGTATGGATGTGAGAGTTGGACTGTGAACAAGGCTGAGCTCTGAAGAATTGATGCTTTTGAACTATGGTGTTGGAGAAGACTCTTGAGAGTCCATTGGACTGCCAGGAGATCCAACCAATCCATTCTGAAGGAGATCAGCCCTGGGATTTCTTTGGAAGGAATGATGCTAAAGCTGAAACTCCAGTACTTTGGCCACCTCATGTGAAGAGTTGACTCATTGGAAAAGACGCTGATGCTGGGAGGGATTGGGGGCAGGAGGAGAAGAGGACGACAGAGGATGAGATGGCTGGATGGCATCACGGACTCAATGGACGTGAGTCTGAGTGAACTCCGGGAGTTGGTGATGGACAGGGAGGCCTGGCATGCTGCGATTCATGGGGTCGCAAAAAGTCAGACACGACTGAGCGACTGAAGTGAACTGAACTGTGGCAGCTCTGCCCCAGTGAGAGTTGAGCATGAAGGTGGTGTACCTGCTTGGACCCTGGTGGCACCAAGTGTTCAGAGATACAGACTGCCTCTGTGGCAGGAGTTATGGTCCATTCAGTCTTTTTTCCAGCCTCTTGTAGCTGGCGATCAGAAGGCCTCTTCGGCCAGTCTTTCTCTGTAGCTCCGCCCGCTCCCTTGCCTCTGTTGTTCAGTGCATCAGGCATGTAGAGTGGCTCCTCTGGCCGGGGTCCTACTCTGTAGTTCCACACATCAGTCACTGAAAGGAGCACCCTGGGTGGGGTCCTACTCTATATTTCAGTGCATCAGGCGTTTGACGGGCTAGCTTCTCCAGTGTTCAGCTGCCCATGCTGGCATGTGGAGAGAGAGAGGCTATGGCGATGGCTCCACCCGCTAGGTAACTCAGCAGTATCGCCTTACTTCCTTGTCTGCCTGGCTTTCCTCCGCAGGCATTTTGCAGCACGATTTCCTCCCTCACATCCCCTCTATCTGTCTCTCCACAGTCAAGAGCAGCCCTTGCCTGGGGATTGCTCCACCATCCCTAAACTCCAGCTCCCAGCCACTGCGCCTTCCAGGGGATCTGCGTCCCAGTCTGGGACATGTATGGCTGCAGCAAGGACTGTCTGATTCTCATTCCATTTAGGCTGCCACAGATCAGTTGTTTCACTCTCAGACTTAAATGTTTCTCCTTTGACTCGGACAACTGCCCCGCTGTGGGGATCAGACCCCTGCTTCAGTTCCCCCACCTGCCGAGGGCAGGTGCAGTCCTACTAACATTCCTGTTTCCCCCTTAGTTCGTTCATCCTACCGAGTTTTGCATGGTTCTATATATTCTTTTCTACTGGTGAGGTCCTCCTTTCCACTCTCAGCTGGTGTTCTGCATGCGCTTCTGTGTCTGAAGATGTTTTTCTGATGTATCCGGGGAGAGAGATGTAATCCACGTCCACCTACTTCTCTGCCATCTTGTTGCTGTCTAGGTTAGTCGTAACTTTTTTGCCAGGGAGCAAGTGACTTTTAATTTCATGACTGCAGTCACCATCTGCAGTGATTTTGAGCCCCCAAAAGTAAAGTCTATCACTGTTTCCATTGTTTTGTCATCTATTTGCCATGAAGTCATGGGACCAGATGCCATGATCTTCATTTTCTGAATGTTGAGTTTTAAGCAAACTTTTCCACTCTTCTCTTTTACTTCCATCAAGAGGCTCTTTAGTTCTTTGCTTTCTGTCGTAAATGTGTTGTCATCTGTATATCTGAGGTTATTGATAATTCTCCCGGTAATCTTGACTTCAGCTTATGCTTCATCCAGTCCAGCATTTCTCATGATGTACCCTGCATTTAAGTTAAATAAACAGGGTAACAATATATAGCCTTGACATACTCCTTTCCCTATTTGGAACCAGTCTGTTGTTCCATGTCCAGTTCTAACCTTTGCTTCTTGAGCTGCATACAGATTTCTCAGGAGGCAGGTCAGGTAGTCTGGTATTCCCATCTCTTTAAGAATTTTCCACAGTATCCTGTGGTCCACATCGTCAAAGGCTTTGGCATAATCAATAAAGCAGAAGTAGATGCTTTTCTGGAACTCTCTCGCTTTTTTGATGATCCAACAGATGTTGGCAATTTGATCTTCGGTTCTTCTGCTTTTTCTAAATCCAGCTTGAACATCTGGAAGTTCATGGTTCATGTACTGTTGAAGCCTGGCATGGAGAATTTTGAGCATTACTTTGCTAGCATGTGAGATGAGTGCAATTGTGTGATAGTTTGAGCAATCTTTGGCATTGCCTTTCTTTGGGATTGGAATGAAAACTGACCTTTTCCAGTCCTATTGTCACTGCTGAATTTTCCCAATTTGCTGACATATTGAGTGCAACACTTTCACAGCATCATCTTTTAGGATTTGAAAGAGCTCAACTGGAATTCCATCACCACCACTAGCTTTGTTTGTAGTGATGCTTTCTAAGGCCAACCCGACTTCACATTCCAAGATTGTTGGCTCTAGGTGAGTGATCACACCATCGTGGTTATCTGGGTCATGAAGATCTTTTTTGTATAGTTCTTCCATGTATTTTTGCCACCTCTTCTTAATATCTTCTGCTTCTGTTTGGTTTTCTGTCCTTTAATATGCCCATCTTTGCATGAAATATTCCCTTGGTATCTCTAATTTTCTTGAAGAGATCTCTAGTCTTTCCCATTCTATTTTTTCCCTCTATTTCTTTGCACTGATCCCCGAGCAAGGCTTTCTTATCTCTCCTTCCTATTTTTTGGAACTCTGCTTTCAAATGGGTATATCTTTGCTTCTGTCCTTTGCTTTTCACTTCTCTTCTTTTCACAGCTATTTGTAAGGCCTCCTCAGACAACCATTTTGCCTTTTTCCATTTCTTTTTCTTGCATTTCTCTTGTACAATGTCATGAACCTCTGTCCATAGTTCTTTAGGCATTCTTAATCCCTCCTTGTGATTTTTGGAACTCTGCATTCACATGGGTCTATCTTTCCTTTTCTCATTTGCCTTTCACTTCTCTTCTCACAGCTATTTGCAAGGCCTCCTCAGACAACCATTTTGCCTTTTTGTGTTTCTTTTTCTTGGGGACAGTCTTGATCACTACCTCCTGTACAATGTCACAAACCTCCATCCATAGTTCTTCCAGCACTCTGTCTATCAGATCTAATCCCTTGAATCTATTTGTCACTTCAACTGTATAATCATAAGGGATTTGATTTAGGTCATACCTGAACGGTCTAGTGGTTTTCCTACTTTCTTCAACTTAAGTCTGAATTTGGCAATAAGGAGTTCATGATCTGAGTCACAGTCAGCTCCCGGTCTTGTGTTTGCTGACTTCTCTATCTGTGGCTGCAAAGAATATAATGCATCTGATTTTGGTATTGACTGTCTGGTGATGTCCATGTGTAGAGTCTCCTTTTGTGTTGTTGGATGAGGGTGTTTACTGTGACCAGTGTGTTCTCTTGGCAAAACTCTATTAGCCTTTGCCCTGCTTCATTCTGTACTCCAAGGCCAAATTTTCCTGTTCAGTTCAGTTCAGTTCAGTCACCCAGTCGTATCGGACTCTTTGCAATCCCATGAACTGAAGCATGCCAGGCCTCCCTGTCCATCACCAGCTCCCAGACTTCACCCAAACCCATGTCCATTGAGTTGGTGATGCCATCCAAACATTTCATCCTCTGTCATCCCCTTCTCCTCCTGCCCTCAATCTTTCCCAGCATCAGGGTCTTTTCCAATGAGTCAGCTCTTCATATCAGGTGGCCAAAGTATTGGAGTTTCAGCTTCAACATCAGTCCTTCCAATGAACACCCAGGACTGATCTCCTTTAGGATGGACTGGTTGGATCTTCTTGCAGTCCAAGGGACTCTCAAGAGTCTTCTCCAGCACCACAGTTCAAAAGCATAAATTCTTCAGTGCTCAGCTTTATTTTGTAGTCCAACTCTCACATCTATACATGACTACTGGAAAAACCATAGCCTTAAGCAGACGGACCTTTGTTGGCAAAGTAATGTCTCTGCTTTTTAATATGCTGTCTAGGTTGGTCATAACACTCCTTCCAAGGAGTAAGCGTCTTTTAATTGCATGGCTGCAATCACCATCTGCAGTGATTCTGAAGTCCAACAAAATAAAGCCAGCCACTGTTTCCACTGTTTCCCCAACTATTTGCTGTGAAATGATGGGACTGGATACCATGATCTCAGTTTTCTGAATGTTGAGTTTTAAGCCAACTTTTCCACTCTCCTCTTTCACTTTCATCAAGAGGCTCTTTAGTTCTTCACTTTCTCCCATAAGTATTTCTTGACTTCCTGTTTTGCCTTCTAATCCCCTATAATGAAAAGGACATATTTTTGGGTGTTAGTTCTAGAAGGCCTTGTAGGTCTTCATAGAACCATTTAACTTCAACTTCTTCAGCATTACTGGTTGGTGCATAGACTTGGATTACTGTGATATTGAATGGTTTGCCTTGGAAATGAACAGAGATCATTCTGTCATTTTTCAGATTGCATCCAAGTACTGCATTTCATACTCTTTTGTTGACTATGATGGGTACACCATTTCTTCTAAGGGATTCTTGCCCACAGTAGTAGATATAATGATTATCTGAGTTAAAGTCACCCATTCCAGTCCATTTTAGTTCTCTGATTCCTAAAATGTTGTTGTTCACTCTTGCCATCTCCTGTTTGACCACTTCCAATTTGCCTTGATTCATGGACCTAACATTCCATGTTCCTATGCCATTTTGCTCTTTACAGCAGCAGACTTTACTTCCAGCACCAGTCACATCCACAACTAGGTGTTGGTTTTGCTTTGGCTCCATCTCTTCATTCTTTCTGGAGCTATTTCTCTGCTGATCTCCCATAGCATATTGGGCACCTACCGACCTGGGGAGTTCATCTTTCAGTGTCCTATCTTTTTGCCTTTTCATGCTATTCGTTGGGTTCTCAAGGCAAGAGTACTGAAGCAGTTTGCCATTCCCTTCTCCAGTGGACCACATTTTGCCAGAACTCTCCACCATGACCCATCCACCTTGGGTGGCCCTACACAGCATGGCTCACAGTTTCACTGAGTTAGACAAGGCTGTGGTCTGCGTGATCAGATTGGTTAGTTTTCTGTGACTATGGTTTTCATTCTGTCTGATGGAGAAGGATAAGAGGCTTGTGGAATCTTCCTGATGGGAGAGACTGACTGAGGGGGAAACTGGGTCTTGTTCTGATGGGTGGGGCCACACTCAGTAAATCTTTAATCCAATTTTCTGTTGGTGGGTGAGGCTGTGTTCCCTCCTTGTTGTTTGACCTGAGACCAAACTATGGTGAAGGTAATGAATATAATGGACCTCCTTCAAAAGTCCCATGCACAACACTGCTGCACTCAGTGCCGCCAACCCTGTAGGAGGCCACCACTGACCCACACCTCCACCAGGGACTTCTGGACATTCATGGACAAGTCTGGGTCAGTCTCTTGTGGGGTCACTGCTCATTTTTCCTGGGTTCTGGCACACACAAGGTTTTGTTTGTGACCTCCAAGAGTCTGTTTCCCAGTTCCCTGTAAGTTCTGATGGCTCCCTCTAAGTTCATATGGCTCTGAGAGCCATATCGGGGGGTTAGTGGCGACCTCCTCCAAGAGTGCTTATGCCATACCCAAGTCTACTGCACCCAGAGCCCCTACCCCTGAAGACCCTTTTCCAGCTGGTGTTTGTAACCAGGGCTAAAATTCTTAAAGAGATGGGAATACCAGACCACCTGACCTGCCTCTTGAGAAATCTGTATGCAGGTCAGGAAGCAACAGTTAGAACTGGACATGGAACAACAGACTGGTTCCAAATAGGAAAAGGAGTACGTCAAGGCTATATACTGTCTCCCTACTTATTTAACTTATATGCAGAGTGTATCATGAGAAACGCTGGGCTGGAAGAAGCACAAGCTGGAATCAAGATTGCCAGGAGAAGTATCAGTAACCTCAGCTATGCAGATGACACCACCCTTATGGCAGAAAGTGAAGAAGAACTAAAGAGACTCTTGATGAAAGTGAAAGAGGAGAGTGGAAAAGTTGGCTTAAAACTCAACATTCAGGAAACTAAGATCGTGGCATCCAGTCCCATCACTTCACGGCAAATAGTTGGGGAAACAGTGGAAACAGTGGCTGGCTTTATTTTTCTGGACTCCAAAATCACTGCAGATGGTGATTGCAGCCATGCAATTAAAAGACGCTTACTCCTTGGAAAGAATGTTATGACCAACCTAGACAGCATATTAAAAAGCAGAGACATTACTTTGCCAACAAAGGTTCGTCTAGTCAAAGCTATGGTTTTACCAGTGGTCATGTATGGAAATGAGAGTTGGACTATAAAGAAAGCTGAGTGCCGAAGAATTGATGCTTTTGAACTGTGGTATTGGAGAAGACTCTTGAGAGTCCCTTGGACTGCAAGAAGATCCAACCAGTCCATCCTAAAGGAGATCAGTCCTGGGTGTTCATTGGAAGGACTGATGTTGAAGCTGAAACTCCAATACTTTGGCCACCTGATATGAAGAGCTGACTCATTGGAAAAGACCCTGATGCTGGGAAAGATTGAGGGCAGGAGAAGAGGACAACAGAGGATGAGATGGCTGGATGGCATCACCAACTCAATGGACATGGGTTTGGGTAGACTCTGGGAGTTGGTGATGGACAGGGAGGCCTGGCATGCTGCAGTTTATGGGGTTGCAAAGAGTAGGACGTGACTGAGTGACTGAACTGAACTGAATGCCTATGAAATAGATTCAACCAACTTTATCCTTCCATAGTTTGAGAATTTGAAGAGACCTGAATCATCAAATGGTCCTGTGTTTTTCCACACTGTAGATCATTTAGGATCAAGAAGTCAGTTTATTTGCATCCTGACCAGCACATTTTAGAAAGTGAGCTATAACAGAAGATGTTAGAGTGTTGCATGTAGGAAGGATAAGCATTGCTTCTGAAGCTACTGTTTCAGCACTGTGTGTGTGCATATACACATGTGTGTGTTCGTGTATTGATCACCACATAAATCCCCTCACTGGTGCTCAACTATACTGAATTGGAGTAACACTTATTTTTGGTTTGTGGCACCAAAAATATATATATGAGTATATACATATCAGCACTTTCATTTTGTCTATCATCTTCTATTTTAGTGTTAAGTAACATAATACTTAAATATACACATTTAAAATAATACAAAGGTCACTTGCAATCAGGAACTAGAACATTTCCAATAATGTCAGCTACCCTCTACTTCTCCTTCCCCATGTAACTACATTCTTAATTTTGTCTTTATATCCCCATACTGTTTGTATTTTTTTTGTTTGTTTTTTACTATGGAAAATTTCAAATACATTAACACAAAAATGCAGAGGAGATGATATAATGAACAGTAATGTACCCACTTTTGAACTTCAACATTGATTAACTCTCAGTCCATCATGTTTTGTCACCATCCTCATTACCTCCATTTGGAAGCAAATCTCAGGTAATGTATCATTTTATCCATAAACATTTCAGAATAAGGCTTAAAAAACACAAAATAATTATTGCATCTAAAAAATTTAACAATAGTTTTAAAATAGCCCATCATTTTCAGAATCTTAATTGTTTCAAGAATGATATTTATGAAAAAAAATTGAAAATTTGAACTTTGACCTGAGAATTAAAGCTATTAAGAAATGATTCTCATTTTGTCTTTGATGTAACAAGCTATTATGGTTATTATTATTTTCAGTTATTTTTTAAGAGTTTTATTATATATATTATATTCAGATATATTCAGAAATGTGTGATATAACTATACTGAAATATTTATGGATGAGATGGTATAATGTTTGGGATGGGCATTGAAATAATAATACAAGCGTGGTGGTGAGTGGGCGGGGTTTAGATGAGATGAGATTGGCCATGACTTGATTATTATTGAAGCTGAGGAACAGGCATATGGGGGTTTATTAAATTCCTGTGTTAGCTTTTCTATCAATATAGGTTTGAAATTTTCCATAGGAAAAAAATTAATAAAAAAAGAAGCCATACTGAAATAGACATTCTAGTGCACAAGTCTTTGTGCACATGTGAGGTTTTCTTGAGGGGATAAATTCGGAAGTGCAGCTTCAGCTCTCCTGGATGGTGTCAAGTTTTGCTCCCCGGAGTCAGTGGCAGCTTTTGACAGATAAGGTAAGAACGGCCTCACTTTGAGGACAGCGAGTCCCATCTCTGTGTCTGCGCCTTCATGCATACTGTCCTGGTTGAGGAGGAGGAGAGGAAGAATGTGCTGACCAATGTCCCTTCTCCTGAGGGTGACAGAAGTGTGACAGGATGCAGCTGGATCAAAATAGCAATTTCTGGAACCTGAGTACTTGCCTAAGTCTACCTACTGTTTGTTTTTCTATCTTTGAGCCCTTGTTTCAGGTTTAAGACAAACAGTTGACAAAAATCTACATACATTATTTTTGTTTTGTTATGAAAGAAATATCTGCTTATTATAGAAATTTAAACATTGCAAATAAATAAAAAGAAGAAAATAAAAATCAGCCTAACTTACCATAGCTGTCAGTATTTGGTGTTTACTTTCTTTTTCCTTTGCTAATAATCTCCATTCTATTTGAAATGTGCTTTCTTAACTTTAGATGATTTTTTGTATTATTAAACATTCTTTTACAGATAGTTTTTGATGGCAGCTTGGTATTTTGTTGTCTAGAAATGACATACTTCATTTAAATAATTCCCAATTTCCAACACTTGGATTATTTCCAGTATTTTCCTAGTTTTTCCCCTAGTTTTGCTGTATGCTCATTTTGAAGATGGACTCAGCACTTTAACTTGTCTCCAAATACAGCCAGTCCCACTGGGAATTAGCAAATGAGACTGTTTCATGGGGGAACACACAGCATACAAAAGAATCCTGGAAACTCAAGATTATTTAGCCACTTGATGTTCGTGTTTTCTACCCTCCATTCTTCTTTCCAGATGGTAGCCCCTTCTGTCTTCTTTCTCTTTCCCAGACACATTTTCCCAACATCCTTGGGATGTCCAGAGTTCAGAGTTATTCATCTCTGCACAATCAGCTCAGCAAAGCAAAAAGATCCGCCATCAGCAAAACTAACCATCTTGAGATAGCATTTCCTAAATCATCTATTTTAACTAAAATGTTTCACCAAATGATTTATCAAAATATTATACAATTGTACAATCTGTAGCTATTTCCTTGAGATTAATCCTTAGGGGTGGAATGGCTGTATCAGATTTCATAAAAAATGTGAAGACTTTTGGTGACTATTAGGAGTAACTAAGAGGAATTAAAGAACCTCTTGATGAAGGTGAAAGAGGAGAGTGAAAAAGCTGGCTTAAAGGCAACATTCAGAAAACAAAGATCATGGCATCTGGTCCCATCACTTCATGGTGAATAGACGGAAAAACTATGGAAACAGTCACAGAATTTATTTTCTTGGACTCCAAAAATCACTGTGGATGGTGATTACAGCCATGAAATTAAAAGATGCTTGCTCCTTGGAATAAAAGCTCTAGACAACCTAGACAGTGTGTTAAAAAGCAGAGACATTACTTTGGTGACAAAGGTCCATCTAGTCAAAGCTATGGTTTTTCCAGTAGTCATGTATGGATGTGAGAGTTGGATTATAAAGAAAGCTGAGAGCTGAAGAATTGATGCCTTCGAACTGTAGTGCTGGAGAAGACTCTTAAGAGTGGCTTAGACAGCAAGGAGAGCCAACCAGTCAATCCTAAAGGAAAGCAATCCGGAATATTCATTGGAAGGACTGATACTAAAGCTCCAATACTTTGGCTACCTACTGCGAAGAACTGACTCATTGAAAAAGACCCTGATGCTGGGAAAGATTGAAGGCAGGAGGGAAAGGGACAATAGAGGACAATACGGTTGGATGACATCACTGACTCAATGGACATGAATTTGAGCAAACTCCAGGAGCTGACGAAGGACAGGGAAGCCTGGCGTGCTGCAGTCCATGGGGTCGCAAAGAGTCAGACACAACTGAATGACTGAATAACAACAAAAATGAGTAAGGTGTGTTGATTTGCTCTCTGCCAGTGCCTCTGAGCGACTGCAGTAATTAAGCTGAGACTTGGAGCTGCATTTCTTGGGTCCTTCTGTCACCCTGTTCTCCATCAGCATCGTCAGCTGAACCACATCATCAGAGTTTAGCCCGGGGAGCAGAACCACTGTGCCTATGTGCTAAGTCGCTTCCGTCATTCTGGCTCTTTGTGACCCTATGGACCATAGCCTGTGAGGCCCCTCTGTCCATGGGATTCTCCAGGCAAGAATATGGGAATGGGTTGCCATTCCTTCCTCCGGGGGATTTTCCCAACTCAGAGACTGAACTCTTATGTGTCTCCTGCATTGGCAGGCGGATTCTTTACCACTAGTGCCATTTGGGAAGCCGCTGTGAGTGGCATGGAAATAGGATTTGTGGTAGTGATAGACTTTCCTGTGGTTCAGGTGGTAAAGAATCTGCCTGCAATGTGGGAGACCCAGGTTTGACCCCTGGGTTGGGAAGATCCCCTGGAATAATGAATGGTTACCCACTGCAGTATTCTTGCCTGGAGAATCCCATGGATAAAGGAGTCTGGTGGACTATAGTCCATGGGGTAGCAGAGTTGGACATGACTGAGTGACTGAAACTAACTTTCACTTTCAGACTTTACACAACTATGGAAGAGCTAAGGCAGTCAAGTTCTGGAAGGAGACTGGTTGGAGGATCAGAGAAAAGTCACCGGCTAGTGACTTTGAAAGCCTATGAAGGGGAACTGTTTGGTGGTTGGCCTGACATTGCTGTAGGTCATCAAGGCAGGCAGTTGGGAAGAAAAGCTGGAGGTGAAGCAGAGGAAAATGAACAGATCGGAACGTATGAGGGCAAACTATCTGTCTTTCACTGCATCTAACTCTGGCGATGCTGCTGACTTGTAGGAATGCTGGTGCTTGTTGCTGTGAAGCCATGTGCAGGTCCAGAACTAGGAGGAACTGACTGAAGGGATCTGGCAGGAGCTGAAGGAGCAGTGGGAGCCTGTTGCTGCTCCAGGCTGACAAGATGAGCCAGGTCAGCAATGTGTGTGACCTGCATTCAATTTCCAAGCATAACAGCTGCTACTTACTTTGTGGCTTCCAAATCTCATGCAAATTGCTCTTGCATACAAATCTAGCTTGAAACGGTATGGGGAAAGGACTTTTGGGGAGAATAGGCCCAGGTTAGCTAAGAGGACACAAAGTAAAACCACAGGGGACTTCTATCAGTCAGTCTCAGAAGCAATTACTATTGACCAGGGAAGTTAAGAGATAGGTTGGGGTGAAGGCTAGCAGAGTCAAAAGAATCTTGCTCATAGTTTTTCCGATAAGATAAAAGATTTTTTCAGAAGCGAAAACATATTTACACCGAAGACCAAATTCTGCAGAGAAATTTTACACTTTCGAGTCAATTATAGGAATTACTGAACCATATAGTCTCAGGTCTGTTGCAAGAGGTATTGAAAAGCCAAGCGTAGGAATTCCACGTGTTTGCATTATTTCCCTGAAACAGACTTAGTAAGTGACCTGAATTAACCTATGTATGGAAGCCTATATTGGAGAAGGAAATGGCAACCCACTCCAGTATTCTAGCCTGGAGAATTCCATGTACATAGGAGCCTGGAGGGCTAAAAGTTCATGAAGTCGCGAGGAGTCAGACATGACTGAGTGATTAACACACACACAAATGGAAGCTTATATGGAGAATATAAAAATAACCCTTATCAAAAATAGAATTCATTGATAATAGACTTGCTGCTAACCTGATTATCATGAAGAACTTTAGAGTAGTTGAACTTGTCTGTAATAGCAGTTTCCCCCTACCACTGGGAGAACCTGCTACATTTTATTGCTGTCAAAGGATGTTTCTCATACAGTCCAAACATAGGCAACAAAAAGTCTCCTTTCAGTGTTAAAGAATTCAACATTGTCAACTCCAGAATATTCCTGCTTTGGAAGAAATTTTCAGTGGTAAACAAAAATTTTCAAGATTATCCTATTCTGTGGCATAGTTTTTTCCAGTTTTATTGACAACGGTAGTAGTGTGAGAGGTAGAGTGAGAAGGCTGAATGAGATAGGTGGCGGACTTTAAATAAGTCCATCTTTGTATCCTTGTACTTATTACAGAGGTTAATTCCCACTAGTTACTGATGCTTCTAGTATTGGCAAAAGAAAAGGTAGTCATGCTTATGTCACTGCCTAACAACGTTTTTCCAACAACATTTTGCACAATGGTGCTGCATTTTTTTATGAAGGATCCTTAAGAAAATTTCCAAAAGAGGCCAGACATTATTGGTACAGCTCTGGAAAACTGTATTTTTTTTTTTTAAGGAATGTTCATACCAATTTTGTAGAAGGAAATGGCGACACACTCCAGTACTCTTGCCTGGAGGATTCCATGGATGGAGGAGCCTGGTAGGCTGTAGTCCATGGGATGGTGGAGAGTTGGATACGACTGAGTGACTTCGCTTTCTTTCTTTCTATAGTTCCTTTTGGAGAAGGAAATGGTAACCCACTCCAGTGTTCTTGCCTGGAGAATCCCACTGATGGGGGAGCCTGGTAGGCTGCCGTCTGTGGGGTTGCAAAGAGCTGGACACTGAGCAACTAACACACACACACACACACCAATTTTATTCCCAATGTTCCGAAACTGGGAATTATGAAATATCCAGAAGAATGGATAAAAAAATGGTGGCATATTCATAATATGACATGTTGTTGTTGTTCAGTCACTAAGTCATGTCTGACTCTTCTGTGACCCCCATGGACTGTAGCCCGCCAGGCTCCTTTGCCCATGGGATTTCCTGGGCAAGAATACTGGAGTAGATTGCCATTTCTTTCTACAGGGGATCTTCCTGATCCAGGGATTTGCATCGGCAAGTGGATTCTTTACTGCTAAGCCACCAGGGAAATCCCAATATGAGATGCCACACAACATAAAGAATACATTTCAGCTACATGAAACAACATGGTGAAGGAAAGATTTTTTTTTAACTGAAGTACAGTTGGTTTACAATGTTATATTAATTTTTGCTGTACAGAAAAGTGATTCAGACATATGAATGTATGTATAACTGAAATATATATATATATGTATATACACACAATTTAAAATATTCTTTTCCATTATGGTTTATCACAGGGTATTGAGTATAGATCCTTATGCTATATAGTAGGACCTTGCTATTTATAAGCTCTCTATGTAATAGCCTGCATCTTCTAACCCCAAATTCCCCTCCATCCCTTCCCCACCACAACCCCCTTGGCAAAATCTGTTTTTTAAGTATCTGAGTCTGTTTCTGTTTTGTAGATGTTTATTGTGCCATATTTTAGATTCCACATGTAAGTGATATCATTTGGTATTTGTCTTTCTCTGTCTGACTTACTTCACTTAGAATGATAATCTCTAGGTCCATCCATGTTGCTGCAAATGGCATTATTTCATTCTTTTTTATGGCTGAGTAGCTTTCCATTGTGTATACATACCACATCATTTTTGTCTATTCATCTGTTGATTGGACATTTAGGTTGTTTCCATGTCTTGGCTATTGTGAACCGTGCTGCTATGAACATAGGGGTGCGTGTATCTTTTTGAATAAAGTTTTGTCCAGATATGCCCAGGAGTAGGGTTGCCGAATCATATGGCCACTCTATTTTTAGTTTTTTGAGGAACCTCCATACTGTTTTCCCATGGTGGCTGTACCAACTTACATTCCCACCAACAGTTTAGAAGGTTTTCCTTTTCTCCACACCCTCTCCAGCATTTGTTATTTATAGATTTTAATGATGGCCATTCTGACTAGTGTGGGGTGATACTGCGTTATAGTTTTGATTTGCATTTTTCTAATAATTAGTAATATTGAGCATTTTTTCATGTCCCTGTTGTCCATCTGTATGTCTTCTTTGGAGAAATATCTATTTAGGTTTTCTGCCTGTTTTGATTGAATGTTTTGTTTTTTGTTGTTGTTGCTGTTGAGTTGTATGAGCTGTTTGTATATTTTTGGAATTAAGCCCTTGTGGAAAGATCTTTTTTATTATTCTCACACCTATAGATGAGACTTATGGATTATCACCACTGCTCTTAAGTGAGGTGTATTGGCCAGAGTTCTGCTGAAAATGACCCTAGACTGAGATTCAAGTGTGCCTTCCAGAACCACACCATCAAACTGAACTACAAGGGAGCTGCTGCCTCCAAAAATGAAAATTTCTGATTTGGGAAGTTTCCCTACAGCTGCAGCCTGTTTCTTCAGCTGTTCTAGAAACCCTAGGAGCTCTTTATATCCTTAACAATCTCTTTGTGTTTAAGCTAATCAAGGTGACTGCAATAAAGACTATGTATGACTTTATAGCAGTTGGCACTGGAATCTATGTTGAGGAGAAAGTGGACTTTTACAATTTTTATTTATTTTCATTCATTTACTCATTCATTTATATTATAAATGGTAACTATTTAGCCAGGTGACTTTTTCAACTTTGAGAGTCAACTCAGATATAAGGGCCTCAGCAGAAAGCACCTTTCTGCCTTGGTATAGCTTTCTTTCTTTCCCTCTCTGCTTTCAAAGTGGTTACCTAGCCTAAATTTACTATTGAGTCTTCCTGAAAGGTACAAAAAGCAGCCAACACTTGCCAACATACTCTGTTTTTCCCCAAAGCTATCACCCTGGTGGGCACCTTTCACCAAACCCTCCATATCAGAGAGGAAAAGCGAACCTGTGGGGCCATCCAGATCTGCCTCTGCCCATTCTGGTCCTCTTCTCTTTGCAGAGAATAATTAATATTGCTTGACATCCGTTGACAGAGGCTCAAACTGCACAATTTGTCTCTGGAGTCAGAGCTACTGTTAGTAGGGCCTGAAACTCGGGTAATTCAGGGAATTTCTTGAGGAAAAATTATACAAAACTACAAATAGAATGTTAGTTATCGATAGGGAGTGCTTAGAATTGGAAGACAAATCACAAAACTACATGTGTAAAAAAGCAGACAAATACCAGCAACTTCATAAACTGCAGAAAACAACATTGTGGGCTTACTTGTGTGCCTGACAAATCTCTAAAACAATTCCCTGCCCCCGCACCGCTCTGTTTTTGGCTAAATAAAAAAGGACATGTAAAGGACACATAGCAAAGTCACCAAATTCACTGAATTGAAGCCGTGATATATCTCAAGCTTGCTCCATTGTCTGCACCAACTATGTTTTCCTTTACAAGGCCATCCAGCTTCCTTCCTTTTGTTTCCCGTATTAGTGTCCCAATTCTCCAAATCACTTTTATTTTTCTATTTTAATTTTCATCTAATTTTTATTGGCTGTTGTAATTCTTTTTTCCCCTTATCTTTATAATGTTGATCATCAAAGGTTTTAGTTTCCATTATCTTCTGAAAGCAAGAAAGGTTTTTTTTTTTTTTTTTACACTTTAAAGCTCTGCCAGTTTTTACTTTTTGATTCACATTATTGGCTTCCACCAGGGTGTTTCCCTCCTGTCATATTTCTTTTAGTAGGATCAGTGATTCTGAAAGCAATACATAATCTGGAAATAAGGTCCATATGAACAATTGAGATGCATTTTGAAATTTCTACCAAGCTGAGTTGTGTTACATAGTTGAGCAATTAAATTACACTTATAATGGCACCTGTTGGTTGACCAGGGGCTTCCCTAATGGCTCAGATGCTAAAGAAACTTCCTACAATGCATGAGACCTGGGTTCAATCCCTGGGTCAAGAAGACCTCCTGGAGAATTAAATGGCAACCCACTCCAGTATTCTTGCCTGGAGAATTCCATGGACAAAGGAACTTGGCAGGCTATAGCCTACGGGATTGCAAAGAGTTGGACGTGACTGAGTGACTAACAATGGGTTGGTTGACCAGTTGATCACTATGTATAGGAGTTTTGTCACTGGAGTAGTTTTCTTTTTCTTCTAGGCCATTTCTGAGCATTGGTGGCGATACTGCATGCTATCTCACCAGGCATTGTTAGACTTTGTCAGGAAGGGATGTGTTAGATATGCTAAGATTCAATCTGACACCTTGGAGTACATAAAATATGGGACCTCACATGGCAACTGTTTGTACTACAATTTGTACCCTATATGTGTGTCCTGTACACAATGCAGGAATTCTGAGACATTCTATTTCACATAATTTCCAACAAACATGAAAAAATCATATGATAGGTTTATTATTGTATCAGCTGTCTTGAGTATTCCAGATAAGAAGAATTCTGGCCAGGGGTCTTCTGCTTACATTATTACATATCTGATGACTGGAAGACTTACCCATAGTCTGGCTTCTGGCTGCACACAGTTCAGCCCTTGTTTTCCTCCATTATCCTCATCCTTTCAGTAGCAAGTGCCATTGGGTCTTTTGTCTCCTGATACAGTCACTGGCCTAGGTCTTCATGCCATGATATTTGGTGTAAGCACAGTGGGCAGCTGGAGTATTTCTGGAAGCCATCCCTACAAAGGGAAGATTAAACCACATACAAATGTGACTGTGAACTGTGTAAACATATTCCAAGCTAAACTCAAGCTATTTGTATCACCAACTCTCCTTCAGTGGTATTCAGAAATACCTGTGGCCACTCTAAAACCACCCTCCATAAAGGGAAATGTGATGGAGAAAAAGACAGAGTGGAATGAGACTGTGGAATTGACCAATGAAAGTTAAAAATCTAATTTTTGCAAACTTTATAAAACCCATGACAACATTTTGAACTCTTGGAACTCTTGTCAGGGTCTTGGAAGGGCCAGGAGGCAAGGGTCCCTAGAAAATTCTGGGCAATTGTTCTGTAAACCTAAAACTGCTCTAAAAAAATAAAGTCAAATTAAAAAAAATACATTGTGGGCATCATCAGAAGAGTAAATGGGGTGGGAGATACAATGGTGGTCACTTTTAGAAAACACATAATCTTCCTCACTGGGGTCTTCTGTGCTCCGGGCCATCTGTTCTCTGGACAGAGACTCAGAATTGGTCCTGTCCTGCGGCCCTTCTCCAGTCATTGGTCTGAAAGAAGAGGGTTGTGCTCATGGCACTGAGGTCCTGCCACTTTCAGACTCACATCCAAAGACCACAACCGTGATGTGAATCGTAGCCCTGTGATGATGAATAAGTTCATGCTCAAAATTCTTTTTCTAGAATAGCTTTCAAAGGAATCCAGGAAACTGGGACATTTATTCAGGGATTTCTGTGCAAAAGGTCAGTTTTGGCTAAAGAAAAATCAGAGAGCTCTAAATTGGGAATCTAGCTCCAACACTGTTAGTTGGGTGGTCTTGAGAAAGTTACTTGACCTCTTTGGATCCCAGTTTTTCCAACTATAAAGTGTATTATATATGCTATAATAATATTAGCAAATAATGATGTGGCACTTGCTATGTGCCAGACACTGTTTTAAGCCCTTTTGGTTTACTTAATCACTTAATAATATATATCACTCATGGTTGTCAGGTGGATTAGCCCTAAGCTGAGTGCCTTATTGTTCCTGGCTTACTGTATGTTCAAAGAAAATTTTCCTCTTCCAGTAGCTCTTGCCCGGGAGTTATTAAAACAGAATGCCATGCTTCTTCATAGCTGGTTCTATCCTACTGAAGCTAATAAATGACCAGGAGCCTTCAGTAGCCTGGGGGACATCAGACCCTCTCTGGGCCTAACTGAAGACTTTCCTGACCAATAAACAATGAGGCTGTATAAACCAACTCCGTCTAGACCTGTGGACTCATTCACTGCTCTATAGATTTCTCAATCCCTAATTAGCATAATCACCATGAAACCTCCTGTATTACACTTAAGAATTCCTGACTTTCCCTGTTTTTTGAGTTCTCAGTTAATTTACTCACCAGTGGTTATTTCCTTGCCTGATAACATTTTCCCCAGGCACTGATGTCTTTGTTTTCCCCTTCAATATGTAGGAAGTCAGTCAATTAATAGGTGTTTTTGTTAACTTTACATGCTATTTACTTATGTGTTTCTCTCTTTGATGAGTGAGGTGAGGGATGGTGTCTCCAAGGCTGGCAATTCCTTTTCTGTACTCAGTACCCCATGACCACTCTGCTCTTGCTAAACAAATGTAGGACTGTGGGGCAACCGGGTTGCTGGGAACTTACGCAATCCGGAGGCAGTGGCTGGCGGGGAGGAGGAGCTGTTTTTTAAGTTAATTAATTCATCTGGCTACACCAGGTCTTAGCTGTGGCACATTGAGGCATGTGGGATCTAGTTCCCTTCCAGGGCTTGAACCCGGGCCCCCTGCATTGGGACTGTGAAGACTTAGGACCACCAGGGAAGTCCCCTATTTAAGGAAAAGACTTTTTTAATTTTCAGCAAATTTTTAATTTTGAACAAATACTTATTTAAGGTGAGAAAATAGAATCCAACAAATTACAAATTTAAAACAAGTGAGAAATGACACTCTCCTGATGGAAATACTTATGAAGGGTTACCTTTTCATATTACGAACCTCCAAAGGAGCTTATAGAGGAGGAAATGGCAACTCACTCCAGTATTCTTGCCTAGGAAATCCCATGGACAGAGGAGCCTGGTGGGCTGCAGTCCATGCGGTCGCCAAAAGTTGGACACTAAGCATGCACGCAAAGGAGCTTATGTAAGTGCAGGGCCCTGAAGTTGATGCTTTATGAGCTTCACGGCAAATCTCACTCTGATGACCGCAATACTCCTACCTCTTAAACTCCTTCCCTCAGAGGTTCAATGCTTCTGGCTTTCTTTCAGCTTCCTGTTGGAAATAGGTTTTGGAACTGGAGACAATGAGTTTCTTATTGGTTAGAATCTGGCCCTTTCCCTGTGGATTGCCTCCCTATTTGGAAATTAACTTCTCCGAGCTTTGCTTTCTTTCTTTATAAATGTAATCAGAGAACATGCAGGCTTGATTCTTATGTTAGAGGCATCAAGTGATATGAGTGACAGAGTTTAAAGATTCTTAGCCCCAAATCCAGGAAAACTCATGTGATTTTTAGAACTGAGGGCCTAGAGGGCTCTACCCCAAGGAAATCCGATCTACAGCCCTCTCTAAAAAGCAAAGTAACCAATAGGTAATTTAAGATATGGAAATTTATACTGTGTGCCTACAGACAAATAATAATGAGTGGTTTTAAGAGATAATGAATAGCATTTCCTCCTGGTTGATGGGAGGAGTCTCTTTGATGGCTGTTCTCCAGGTGCTTCCAGATACCTACCTGAGGGCAGTTTCTGTGACTGCCATTGTTTAGCACTTTAATGGGCCCATAGCCACTCCCTAAATGTTCGATGAATAAACACATATAACTAAAGAGTCCTGTTTTATAGAAGTGGTAACTAAACATTGCACTTATAGTGTGCCTATACCAACTCTATTCTGTATCCGCCTTCCCTTCCTTAAGTATAAACAGCTTTTTCCTATTCTAAGATCTGGGATCTGACCCTTGGACCCATCAGATGACTCCTCGCTGGCGATTAATTCCCTTAGTTAAGGAAAAGCAAATGGACAAAGGCCTTGTGCTTTCTGGTTTGGAAAAGCAGGCCGGCCCCAAGGTGAGGTTGGATTTCAGGGCCTGAAATGGACCAGAGCTCAGGTCCAAGTGACAAGGCCTGAAGAGCACGAAGCCTGGCTCCTCAAGTCGTAGGACCCGGGGGCACAGAAGGTGCTATGCAGTTGGCTGGGCCAGGAGCCTGCCTCAGAAAACCCATCTCTGGAGGAGCAATAAGGGGGCCACACAGCAGACCCCTAGATCTCTGCAAGGAGCAAGAGCAGCTGGGAAGCAGATGCTGAGAGATTCCCTGCCCATCTCTGGATTCTGTGAGCCCCAGCTGATCAGGGAAAGGGAAGCATAGTTGGACTGGAAAAGGGATAGACATTGGCCTTTCCACCAGGTCAGGAGAGTGGATACGTGAGAAAAGCAGTAGAAGACGTGTGATACTATTCACGTCCCTGCTGTGGGGACCGTGGGGACAGAGGAACAGGCAAGCACTTCTTAGGGGAGTGCTTACTTCATCAGGGGAGACTAGTTGAAAGCTGCTTCGTAGTTTGGTAGGCTTCAGCATGGAAAGCAATCTCAGAAGTGGAGGAGTCTGGTTGGTGATGAGTTGGGTCACTAGGCTGGAGCACTGGACACCCCTGGGGGGCGTGATGGGCAATAGGGATGGAGGAAGAGCATGAGGGAAATTGAAGCCCTTGGGCAGACATTTGAGTTTCCTGCAGGGTACTGGCAGGACTCAGGGAAAGGTTCTGATTCATGCCTGTCAGAATGTGGTGGCTGTGAAAGGCAGGTTCGAGGGGCTGGGCATGGCCTCCAGGAAGCCCTGGGTTATTCTGGAGCATTTAGTTATAATTTATGCCATAAAACATCCGGGGTAGTTTTTATGCCATGCGAGCTGATGATGCTCTATTTTGGTGTTTCCAGTGCCTTTTGGGATTCCTCAGAGCCTGTGCTCTTCCTGGGAGCTTCCCAGGTAGCTCAGATGGTAAAGAGTCTGCCTGCAATGCAGGAGACCCAGGTTTGATCCTTGGGTTGGAAAGATCCCCTGGAGAAGGGAATGGCAACCCACTCTAGTATTCTTGCCTTGAGAATTCAACGGACAGAGGAATTCTCCCTGGCGGAGGCTATAGTCCATGGGGTCTCAAAGAGTCAGACACACTGAGAGACTAACACATACAATACATACATACCAGAGGGTCTGCTTCAGGCTCAATATAGCCGTTTTTTCAGACCTTTGTCCAAGGTGCTCTGGTGTAAGTGCTCTTGGATATTAGACCCAGCATCCTGGGGACAATTAAGCCACATCCCTCTATTTGAGGCAGTCTCAAGGTGCTGAAATCATCCCAGCTTCCAGGGCCATTCTCCACGTTTCCCCACCACTTGGACCAGGTGGTTGTGTGGTGATTTGCAGAACGTATCAAGAAGCCCCAGAAACCTGCATTTTACTTTTAAACAGGAATTTTTAATTTTATTTTTAAAAAACATATTTATTTATTTTAATTGGAGGATAATGACTTTACAATATTGTGATGGTTTTTACCATACATCAACATGAATTGGCCATAGTCATGTGTCCCCTCCCTCCTGAATCTCCTCCCACTTCCCTTCCCAATCCCCTCCCACCTCCCTTCCCAGCCCTCCAGGTTGTCACAGAGCACCAGCTTTGGGTTCCCTGCATCACACACCAAACTACCACTGGCTGTCTATTTTACATATGCTAATGTATATGTTTCAATGCTATTCTCCCAAATCATCCCACCTGCTTCTTTTCCCACTGAGTCCAAAAGTCTGTTCTTTACATCTGTGTCTCCTTTGCTGCCCTGCATGTAGGATGGTCAGTACCATCTTTCTAGATTCTATATATATTTGTTAATATATGATATTTGTCTTTCTCTTTCTGACTTACTTCACTTTATAATAGGTTCTAGGTTCATCCACCTCATTAGAACTGACTCAAATGCATTCTTTTTTATAGTTGAGTTATATCCCATTGTGTATATGTACCACAACTTTCTTATCCATTCATCTGCTGATAGACATCTAGGTTGCATCCATTTTCTAGCTATTGTGAATAGTGTTGCAATGAACATTGGGGTACATGTGCGTTTTTCAATTCCAGTTTCCTCAGGGTATGTGCCCAGTAGTGGGATTGCTCGGTCATATGGTAGTTTTATTCCTAGTTTTTTAAGGAAGGAATTTTTTTATTAAAGATTTTTTAAAAATGTGGACCATTTATAAAAAAGTCTTTATTGAATTTGTTACAGTGTTGCTTCTGTTTTATGTTTTGGTGTTTTGGGCCACAAGGCATGTGGGATCTTAGCTGTCGGACCAGGAATCAAAGGCAAAGTCTTAACCACTGGATTTCCAGGGAAGCCCCAACAGGAATTTTTGAAACTCTTCAATGGCATGGCTTGATGCTGGGAATTCTGTAACAGACAGACATGTTTTCTCTTTGTTTTCAGAGCAGATTTCCTGCCTTTATGTGTGCTCTGGGGTATTGGGCAATCAGGCTGGCTTTGTCATAGCACTTTGCAGCTGTGATTTATGTAACAATTCATTTCAAGAAACGGTATTTCTTTAAGATCCTGCAGTAAATTGAGGTGAGATGATAATGCATTTTTAAAGTACTTAAAGTGAGATAGGAACTCAAGTGAGGTCACATGTGTTAAATGTTACATGGAGCTGTTGACAGTCAGCATTAAGATTCTTGGCATTTAAGTAAATTACAGGTGAGGGAAAAGGGTTCCATCAAGTCACCTGTTGACATGAAACTCTCAGTAATTCTCTGTGTAACAGCCTTGCTGGGCGAAGAAGAGCCACATGTTCACAGGGACTCTCGGCAGCTTTTTGTAGATTCATTGTCCATACACGGGCAACAGTTTCAGAAGGAAGGGAGTTTTGTCATCGCTTCGCTCTCTTCTCTTTCCCTCCTGCTTGGGATTCTGCATTAGGGAGGAAGCAGCCCAGTGCTTCTTTTCATTTTATGTTATAACATTTACCATCACAACGAGCAGGCTTTAGGTAATGGAGAGTTTCCCATCCTTAGCCCATGGCCTAGCATTTTGAGTAACATTGTTGAGAATCTCATACAACAAAACATGTGAAATAAATTCTTTTGGAATGTGTTATGTTAGGTTTGAGTCTCTTAGAAAAACCAAATGTTCTTGTATGATACAGGGATATTGTTCCTTTCTATTCTCTCTCTTTAAAAAAATATTTTCCTCTTTTAGATTCTTTCTTTTCTAGTTAAATTTATGTATTTATCATAGTAGCATTTGAATCTATTTTTAAACTCAAATACATCATCTTTTAAAAAGTCTCTCCTTTAAACTTTTTTCTGATTAGAAAAGCAGTCTATTTTAATTGAAGAAAATTTAGAAAAATGCTAAAAGTTCTAAAGGAAAAAATTTAAACAGCATTCTTCTTATAACATTCTTATAACATTCTTCTTATAATGGTAACTTCACCTCTCATTTTAAACATAAGAAACATCAAAGCCATATGGTACATGTTTATGATTGAACAGTTGATTTGCATGTTAAGGTGAAGGTGAAGGCGAAGGCGAAGGTGAAGGTGAAGTTGCTCAGTCATGTCCGACTCTTTGCGACCCCGTGGACTGTAGCCTACCGGGCTTCTCCATCCATGGGATTCTCCAGGCAAGAATACTGGAGTGGATTACCATTTCCTTCTCCAGGGGATCTTAATAAAGGGCTTTAATGACTGGATATGTTTTTTTTTTTTCTTTTTACTTTATTTTTTTTTATTGAAGGATAATTGCTTTACAGAATTTTATTGTTTTCTGTCAAACCTCAACATGAATCAGCCATAGGTATACATATATCCCCACCCTTTTGAACCTCCCTCCCATCTCCTCCCCATCCCACCCCTCTAGGTTGATACAAAGCCCCTCTTTGAGTTTCCTGAGCCATACAACAAATTCCTGTTGGCTGTCTATTTTACAAATGGTAATGTAAGTTTCTATTTTACATATGGCAATGTAAGTTTACTTACTCTTTCCATATATCTCATCCTCTCTTCACCTCTCCCCATGTCCATAAGTCTATTTTCTGTCTGTTTCTCCATTACTGCCCTGTAAGTGAATTCTTCAGTACCATTTTCCTAGATTCCATATATGCGCATTAGAATGTGATATTTATCTTCCTCTTTCTGACTCACTTTACTCTGTATAATAGGTTTTAGGTTCATCATCAGAACTGATTCAAATGTGTTCCATTATATGACTAATATTTCATTGTCTATATGTACCACAACTTATCTATTCATCTGTCGATGGACGTCTAGATTGCTTCTATGATCTAGCCATTGTAAATAGTGCCACAGTGAACAATAGGATACATGTGTCTTTCAATTTTGCTTTCCTCAGGGTATATGCCTAGGAGTAGGATTGCTGGGTCATATGGTGGTTTTATTCCTAGTTTTTAAAGGAATCTTCATACCATTTTCCATAGTGGCTGTACAATTTATATTCCCACCAACAGTGCAAGAGCATTCCCTTTTCTCCATACCCTCTCCAGTATTTATTGTTTGTAGACTTTTTGATGAGGGCCATTCTAACTGGTGTGAGGTGATATCTCATTGTGGTTTTGATTTGCATTTCTCTAATAATAAGCGATGTGAAGCATCTTTTCATGTGTTTGTTAGCCATCTGTATATCTTCTTTGGAGAAATGTCTATTTAGTTCTTTGGCCCATTTTTGGATTGGGTCGTTTATTTTTCTGGAATTGAGCTCCAGGAGTTGCTTGTATATTTTTGAGATTAGTTGTTTGTCAGTTGCTTCATTTGCTATTATTTTC
The DNA here is from genome assembly GCF_001704415.2 of Capra hircus. Classification (NCBI taxonomy): domain Eukaryota; kingdom Metazoa; phylum Chordata; class Mammalia; order Artiodactyla; family Bovidae; genus Capra; species Capra hircus. Next base: position 77,244,550 of record NC_030815.1, read on the forward strand.
TCCCATCCTGAGGGTTGTCTTTTCCCCTGCTATAGTTTCCTTTGCTGTGCAAAAGCTTTTAAATTTAATCAGGTCCCCTTGTTTACTTTTGCTTTTATTTCCCTTACTCTAGGAGGTGGATCATAGAGGATCTTGCTTTGATCTATGTCGTCAAGTATTCTGCCTTTGTTTTCCTCTAAGAGTTTAATAGTTTCTGGTCTTATACATAGGTCTTTAATCCATTTTGAGTTTATCTTTGTGTATGGTGTTAGGAAGTGTTCTAATTTCATTCTTTTCCATGTAGCTGTCCAGTTTTCCCAGCACCATTTATTGGAGAGGCTGTCTTTGCCCATTGTATATTCTTGTCTTTGTCAAAAATAAGGTACCCATAAGGTATCCATTTCTGGGCTTTCTATCTTGTTCCATTGGTCTATATTTCTGTTTTTGTGCCAGTACCATACTGTCTTGATGACTATAGCTTTGTAGTATAACCTGAAGTCAGGAAGGTTGATTTCTCCAGCTCCATTCTTCTTTCTCAAGACTGCTTTGGCTATTTGGGGTCATTTGTGTTTCCATATGAATTGTGAAGTTTTTTTGTTCTAGTTCTGTGAAAAATGCCATTGGTAATTTGATAGGGATTGCATTGAATCTGTAGATTACATTTGGTACTATAGTCATTTTCACAATATTGATTCCTCCTACCTAGGAACATGAAATATCTCTCTTTCTGTTTATGTTGTCTTTGATTTCTTTCATCAGTGTCTTATAATTTTCTGTGTATAGTTCTTTTGTCTCCTTAGGTAAGTTTATTCCTAGATATTTAATTCTTTTTGTGGAAATGGTGAATGGGATTGATTCCTTAATTTCTCTTTTTGATTTTTGATTATTAGTATATAGATACAAGTGATTTCTGTGTATTGATTTTGCATCCTGCAACTTTGCTAAATTCACTGATTAGCTCTAATAATTTTCTAACACTATCTCTATGGTTTTCTATATACAGTATCATGTTATCTGCAAACAGTGAGAGCTTTACTTCTTTTCTGATCTGCATTCTTTTTATTTCTTTTTCTTCTCTGATTGTTGTAGTTACGACTTCCAGAACTATGTTGATTAATAGTAGTGAAATTGGACACCCTTGTCTTGTTCCTGATCTCAGGAGGAATGCTTTCAGTTTTTTGCCATTGAGACTAATGTTTGCTGTAGGCTTATCATATATGGCCTTTACTGTGTTGAGGTAGGTTCCTTCTATGCCCATTTTAGAAGAATTATAATCATAAATCGGTACTGAATTTTGTCAAAGGCTTTTTCTGCATCTATTGAGGTTATCATATGGTTTTTATCTTTCAATTTGTTAATATGGTATATCACTTTGATTGATTTGCATATATAGAATGATCCTTGCTTTCCTGGAATAAGCACAACTTGATCATGGTGTTTGAGCTTTTTGATGTATTGCTGAATTTTGTTTACTAAAATTTTGCTGAGGATTTTTATATCTATGTTCATCAGGGATATTTTCTTATTTTGTGTCGTCTTTGTCTAGTTTTGGTATCAGGCTGATAGTGGTCTCGTAGAATGAGTTTGGAAGTGTTCCTTCCTCTGCAATGTTTTGAAAGAGTTTTAGAAGGATAGACATTAACTCCTGTCTAAATGTTTGATAGAATTCTCCCGTGAAGCCATCTGGTCCTGGGCTTTTGTTTTTTGGGAGACTTTTGATCACAGCTTCAATTTCAGTGCTTGTAATTGGGATGTTCATAATTTCCATTTCTTCCTGATTCAGTCTTGGAAGATTGGACTTTTCTAAGAACCTGTCCATTTCTTCCAGATTATCCATTTTATTGCCATGCAGTTGTTTGTAATAGTCTCCTATAGTCCTTTGCATTTCTGTATTGTCTGTTGTAACCTCTCCTTTTTCATTTCCAATTTTATTGATTTGATTTGTCTCTCTTTTTTTCTTGATGAGTCTGGCTAAAGGTTTGTCAATTTTGTTTATCTTCTCAAAGAACCAGATTTTAGTTTTATTAATCTTTACTATTGTTTCCTTCATTTCTTTTTCATTTATTTCTACTCAGATCTTTATGATTTCTTTCCTTCTACTAATTTTGGTTTTTTTCTTCTTCTTCTGTTCCCAGTTGCTTTAGGTGTAAAGTTAGGTTGTCTATTCGATGTTTTTCTTGTTTCTTGATGTAGGGTTGTATTGCCATAAACTTCCCTCTTAGAAGTGCTTTTGCTGCGTGCCATAGATTTTGAGTTGTCATGTTTTCATTGTCATTTGTTTCTAGAAATTTTTTTATTTCCCTTTTGATTTCTTCAGTAACCTGTTGGTTATTTAGAAATGCATTGTTTAATCTCCATGTGTTTGTGTTTCTTACAGTTTTTTCTTGTAATTGATATCTAGTCTCATAGCGTTGTGGTCAGAGAAGATGCCTGATACAACTGCAATTTTCTTAAATTTACTGAAGTTTGATTTGTGACCCAAGATGTGGTCTATCCTGGAGAATGTTCCATGTGCACTTGAGAAGGTGTATTCTTTTGCATTTGGATGGAATGTCCTGAAGATATCAATGAGATCCATCTCATCTAATGTATCATATAAGACTTGTGTTTCCTTATTAATTTTCTGTTTTGATGATCTGTCCATTGGTGTGAGTGGGGCGTTAAAGTCTCCTACTATTATTGTGTTACATCAGGTTTTCCTTTTATGTCTGTTAGTGTTTGTCTTCTGTATTGAGGTGCTCCTATGTTGGGTGCATAGATATTTACAATTGTCATGTCTTCCTCTTGGATTGATCCCTTGATCATTATGTAGTGTCCTTTCTTATCTCTTGTAATCTTCTTTATTTTAAGGTCTATTTTGTCTGATATGAGGATTGCTACTCCAGCTTTCTTTTGCTTCCCATTTGCATGGAATATATTTTTCCATCTTCTCACTTTCAGTCTATATGTGTCTTGAGGTCTTAAGTGCATTTCTTGTAGACAGCATATATATGTGTCTTGTTTTTGTATCCATTCAGCCAGTCTGCGTCTTTTGGTTGGAGCATTTAATCCATTTACATTTAAAATAATTATTGATATATATATATATATACGTTCCCATTGCCATTTTCTAATTGTTTGTGGTTGATTTTGTAGATCTTTTTTCTTCTGTTATATTTCTTGACTATACAAGTCCCTTTAACATTTGTTGTAAAGCTGGTTTGGTGGTACTGAATTCTCTTCACTTTTGCTTGTGTGAAAAGCTTTTAATTTCTCCATCAATTTTGAATGAGATCCCTGCCAAATACAGTAATCTTGGTTGTAGATTTTTCCCTTTTAGTAATTTAAATATATCTTGCCATTCCCTTCTGGCCTGCAGAGTTTCTGCTGTAAGATCAGCTGCTAAGCATATGGGGTTCCCCTTGCATGTTACATGTTGCTTCTCCCTTGCTGCGTTTAATATTCTTTCTTTGTGTTTAGTGTTTGTTAGTTTGTTTAATATTCTTTCTTTGTGTTTAGTGTTTGTTAGTTTGATTAGTATGTGTCTTGGTGTGTTTCTCCTTGGATTTACCCTGCTTGGGACTCTTTGTGCCTCTTGGACTTGATTGACTATTACCTTTTCCATGTTGGGGAAATTTTCAACTATAATCTCTTCAAAAATTTTCTCATACCCTTTCTTTTTCTCTTCTTTTTCTGGAACCCCTGTAATTTGAATGTTGGTGCATTTGATGTTGTCCCAGAGGTCTCTGGGATTATCCTCAGCTCTTTTCATTCTTTTTACTTTATTCTGCTCTCCAGAAGTTATTTCCATTATTTTATCTTCCAGCTCACTGATTCATTCTTCTGCTTCAGATATTCTGCTGTTGATTCTTTCTAGAGTATTTTTAATTTCGGTAACTGTGTTGTTTGTCTCTGCATCTTATTCTTTAATTCTTTTAGGTCTTTGTTAATTGACTCTTGAATTTCTTCCATTTTGTTTTCAAGGTTTTTGATCATCTTTACTATCATTATTCTGAATTCTTTTTCAGGTAGTTTGCCTATTTCCTCTTTATTTATTTGGACTTCTGTGTTTCTAGTTGTTCCTTCATTTGTGTAGTATTTCTCTGCCTTTTCATTATTTTTTTTAACTTATTGTGTTTGAAGTCTCCTTTTCCCAGGCTTCAAGGTTGAATTCTTTCTTCCTTTTGGTTTCTGCCCTCCTAAGGTGGTCCAGTGGTTTGTGTAAGCTTCTTATAGGGTGAGATTTGTGCTGAGTTTTTGTTTGTTTCTTTCTTTGTTTTTCCTCTGATGGGCAAGGCTGAGTGAGGTAGTAAACCTATCTGCTGATGCTTGGGTTTGTATTTTTGTTTTGTTTGTTGTTTAGATGAGGCTTCCTGCACAGGGTGCTACTGGTGGTTGTGTGATGCCAGGTCTTGTATTAAACTGGTTTTTTGTGTGTGAGTTCTCACTGTTTGATACTCCCTAGGGTTAGTTCTCTGGTAGTCAAGTGTCTTGGAGACAGTGCTTCCACTCCAAAAGCTCAGGGCTTGATCTGTGAGTTGACTCCACTTTGCAAACATCTTCTAAACTCCACGTTTTCAGTGCTGGCTCAGACATGGCATTCATTTTTATTTTAAAGGAAGTGAAGTGAAGTCGCTCAGTCGTGTCCGACTCCTTGCGACCCCATGGACTGTAGCCTACCAGGCTCCTCTCTGAAGAGCAAATCTATAACCAAGTCCAAAGAGATGTTCACAGATACCAGGTCAATGTCCAGAAAATGAAATCCCATGCCTCCCATGAACTATCTCCCAAGGCTCTAGTAAAAAGTCCTAAGATATATAGTGAATCCTTTTAATTAGTCCTGTCCCATCACCACACTTAGGGCTCCCTGGGCCACCACAGGGGCAGAAACCAAGGCCACCACCAACTGTGGGGATGTGAGCAGCTGGGCAAGTCCCGGATGCCCAGGCAGCTTCAGGAATCCTCAGAAATTTCACTAGATATGTTTTAAACTTCCTAAATGTTATATCATATTCAATATTCCATAATATACCTGAAGAAAGGAATGCCTACCCAGTCTAGTATCCTTGCCTGGGAAGTCCCATGGACATAGGACCCTGGTGGGCTACAGTCCATGGGGTTGGAAAGTGTCAGACATGGCTAAATGACTAACACACACACAACACACACACACATTATATTGTATATGGAAAAAATCATTAAGATAACTGAATATGGGAAATCTGGAACAGATCAGACCCCATATATTTGAGTCAATAGTCTTTTTTCATACTTCTTGTTAGTCACCTTATTCTTATAATATAATTGAAAAAATAATAAAATATGATAACTAATGTATATTTTACAACATTAATTAAAATATTAGTACTAAAAATTCCCTTCCTTTTTTACTCTATATCCTACTTCCCAAAGGCAAATGCTTAAAAGTGTTTTTAACTATTTCAATATTTGCTGCCATTTAACTTTCTTAAAAAGTAAATTTTTGAGAACCTATCTAAAAGTATTTCCTTCATTTTCTTTGATTGATTTTGACTAGATAGAGTTCTAGGTTGAGAATCACTTTCATTTAGAACTTTTGAAGGCATTGCGCCTTGTATCTTCAAGCTGATGTTAACTTGATGGCCAGTTCTTTGCATGAGTCATCATTTTTCTCTTAGGATTTCATTTTGAAATTCAGTTTTCATGATTCTTCACTTTCTGTGTGGAAAATTTTCAATCTGAAATATATTATCATTATTGTTATGATTATTCATAATTTCTGCACCTCCACTTTTTTCATTCTCTTTTTTAGAATTTCTCTTCATTGGATGCTTCACTTTTTGAGTTGATTCTCTGGAACCCTTGTCTTTCCCTTCTTATAGCTCGTCTTTTTGTTGTTGTTGTTTTTTGTTCTCTCTGGTCAATTTCTGTGACTCCATGTTATAACATTTCTGGTGAGTTTTATTTATGTTTTGGTCTTGCCAGCAGCTGAGTGCTGCAAAGGCAGTCAGTGAGTGACTTGGGGCATCACTTCTCCCTTAGACAATTTGCGACTTGTTTGTTTATAATGGGTATAATCTGGCCAGAGTTTGCATAATTTCATTTCTTCTGTCAGTATTCTTTTGTTTTGCCTTTAAGTTGCAGTTACATAAACACTGGAAATTATTATGTGTGTTTTACTTAACAATTGAAGTAATTGTGTAGAATTCATTCCAATGCTAGGACTTGAGAGAATTTGTCCGGAGGGACACCTTAGTAGAAAAATCTGTTAGGATGTGTGTATGTGCGCTAAGTGGCTGCAGTTGTGTCCGACTCTTTGCAACCCCACGGACTGTTGCCCACAAGGCTTCTCTGTCCAAGGGATTTTCCAGGTGAGTACACTGGAATGGGTTGCCATGCCCTCCTCCAGGGGATCATCCTGACCCCGGGACTGAACCTGCTTCTCCTGTGACTCTTTCATTGCAGGCAGATTCTTTATCACTGAGCCACCAGGGAAGCCCATTAGGATGTGCAGAAAGGGTAAATCCTGTGGAGAAACTTTTCTGTTCCTTCCAAGTTTACATATTCTTGAGGAATCAGCCCCAGGTGACAATGAGAGATTCTCAGCATCCAGCAACCACACAGGCTTTCTGAAGTGGGTTCCAGAAGAACTTAATATTACCACCTGTTCCATTTGCAATGATGGCTGGAGAAGGAGGCAGACAGGGGACAACAGGATTCTTGGGACAGTAATATTCATACTAATGAATCAAACAGGTGTCAACTTACCTGTGTGCAGTAAAGTCAATCTACTGACACTGGGTTGGGGTGAAGGAAAGTGTAGTGTTTATTGCAAGGCCAAGAAAATAGTATGGGCAGCTAATGCTCTAAAGACCTGAAGTCCTCTGAAGGACATTCAGAATTTGCTTCTGAGGTTTGAGGGTAACCCTGGAGCCCAGCCATCAG